>NC_135969.1:15731889-16033389 GCF_053455715.1 Rhinoraja longicauda | reverse complement strand
AAAAGCCTGCCTGACCCACCGACCCACTCCAGCACAGGCTGGGGGAACCTGGGGAGGACCTATACTCAACTTACTGCAACAACAAGCAAATTACGTCAGGCAGACCATCCCCTTGTTCAATATTGTTCCCAATCCTCTCTATCCACTTGGTCAGTTCATAACCACTGCATCAAAGGTTATCAGGCAGAGAGAGGTATTGTCAAATGATTACAGCTGTAGGAACAAGGAACTGCAGATGCTGGTTTACACAAAAGGACCAAGTTCTGGAGTAACTCGGGGCGGCAGGGTGGCGCAGAGTGGCTGCCTCACAGCGCCATGGACCCGGGTTCAATCCCGACTATGGGTGCTGTCTGTACGGAGTTTGTATGCTCTCCCCGTGACCGCGTGGGTTTTCTCCGGGTGCTCCGGTCTTCCTCCCTCACTCCAAAGTGTACAGGTTTGTAGGTTGAATGGCTTTGGTAAAGATTGCAAATTGTCCCTCATGTGTAGGATAGCGCTAGTGTAACGGGGATGGGGGGTTGGGCGCCGGCACGGTGGGCTGTAGGGCTTGTTTCCACGCTGTATCTCTAAACCAAACTAAACTCAGCGGGTCAGATGGTACGTCTGGAGAACATGGATGGGCGGCATTTCAGGCCGGGACCCTTCTTCAGACTGATTGTGCAGGGGGAGGGGGAGGGTAAGGAAAAGCTGAAAGAGATGAGGAGATTTTGCAGAGGGGGCAGACGAAATGTAGAAACAAGGAGCAGCTTTGTTGCAGCAGTCAAGATTAAGTGAACTTGCTAAATGCTAAGCACGTTGTTTGGGTACATCATCCACAGTAGGAGCACTTGAACCATACTGTCTAGGTCAGAGTTTACAAGGCAATAATCATCTCTAATGTTCTAAATAAAACGTTAAAGTTATTCTTTGTGATCAGTGCTTCGTTGGTGGTTTATTTACCATTGGCGGGGAAGAAAGAGAGACAAGCAGAGGCAGAGACACAACATAAAATCCATTAATTCCAGGCATCAGGCTAATTATATCACTATTCCTTAAAACAATTTATAAGGCATTAGGCACTCCTTCAAGTTAAAGGGTCAACAACATGCATGGAAAAGCATTTTTATGCAGAAAGTGATAAGCATCTGGAATTCACTGTTTGTGGGGAAACAGAATCACTGCCTTCAAAATGAAACTGGATATCCATCTGAGGGAATGCTTACGAAAGAGCAGGAGAAAGGAGATTGAAGAGATTGTTTTGCGAGGGGGCTAGTCTGGACCTGACGGGCTAAACGTTCTCCTTCTATCTCTCCATGACAACAGGGTGGATCAGTGGCACCTCCGGCAGCTCGTTCCATACACCCACCACCCGTTGTGTGAAAAGGTTACCCCTCAGGTTCCCATTAAATCTTTCCCCCCTCACCTTAAACCTATGTCCTCTGGTTCTCGATTCCCTTATTCTAGGCAACAGATACCGTACATCTACCGGATCTATTCCTCTCGTGATTTTGTACACCTCTAAAAGTTCACACTTCATCCTGCACTCCAAGTAAGAGTCCTGGTCTGCTCAACCTTTCCCTATAGCTCAGACCCTCGAGTCCTGGCAATATCCTCGTAAAAACATTATTCCAGTGAGGAATTGTTTCCTTTCCCAGGGTGCCACAGTGGGGCAGCTGGAAGAGCTGCTGCCTCATAATGTCAGAGACCCGGGTTCGATCCTGACCCCAGCTGCTGCAACTGTGGAGTTTGCACGTTCTCCCTGTGGCCTCCAGGTGCTACAGTTTCCCCCAAGACATGTGGGTTTGTGGTTTACTTGGCCTCTGTAAATTGCACTTAGTGTGTAGGGAGTGGTGTATGTGAAAGTGGGATAACATAGAACTGATGCGAATGGGTCAGCATGGACTCAGTGGGCTGAATGGCCTATTTCAATGCCGTATTTTTCAATCGATTAATCATCTGAGCACCTCTGAGCTGTTGCATAATGATATCAGAAAGTTTAGTTTAGTCTAGAGCTACAGCATGGAAACAGGCCCTTCGGCCCACCGAGTCCATGCTGACCATCAATCACCCCGTAAACTAACACGATCCAACAGACTAGGGACTATTTACAATTTGTACCAAAGCTAAACAATCTACAAATCTGCACATCTTTGCAGTGTGGGGAAAAAACCGGAGCACCCGGAGAAAACCTATGCGGTCAGAGAGAGAACATATAAACTCCGCACAGACAGCGCCCGTAGTCAGGATCGAACCTGAGACGGTCTCTGACGCTGTAAGGCAGCAACTCTACCATTGTGCCACTGTGAGTTATTGTCAGTTAATTTTGATTGACTAATAATTACTCCATCTGGGCTAATGACTAACTGCTTCCTGGCTTAAGTGACCAAGAAATAATGAAACATTTTGAAACCACTCCATGTTCTATTATTAAAGTACAACCACTCCATTGCTTTGTCAGACTGTTGACATGCAAGGATAACATCATTGTGAGGGGATTACATTTAAGGGGCTATTAAAGGATTACATTACTTCATACGAATAAAGAGATTTCAGTAACTGTATTTGTAAATGCTTCAGATTTTTGTATGTCCAACACAAAGAACAAATTATCTGTAGAAGCACTGTTGCCCTGCTAAGTAGATTGTGAACGAATCAGTTCGCCCTTGTTCTATTTGATACTTGAACTGGTGCCTTGTTGGCTCAAGAAAGAAGTGGTGAATCAGATGGGCTGAGAGGAATTATTTTATCATGGGATATTTCAGGTTAGTAATTCACTGTACAGCATTATAGGGGATCACAGCAATTGAGGGCAGGCAGGATAACAATATCAAGGAGGGTAGGAAGGAACTGCAAATGCTGGTTTACACCAAAGATAGACACAAAATAGTATAGAAGTTGAGTGTAGAAGTTGGGAGGTCATGTTAAAGTTGTATAAGACTCTGGTGAGACTGCATTTAGAGCATTGCGTTCCGTTCTTGGCACCATGTTATAGGAAAGATATTGTCAAGCTGGAAAGGGTACAGTAAAGATTTACGAGGATGTTTCCAGGACTAGAGGGTGTGAGCTATAGGGAGAGGTTGAGTAGGCTGGGACTCTATTCCTTGGAGCGCACGAGGATGAGGGGTGATCTAATAGAGGTGTACAAAATCATGAGAGGAATAGATCGGGTAGTCTCTTGTCCAGAGTAGGTGAATCGAGGACCAGAGGACATAGGTTTAAGATAAAGGGGAAAAGATTTCCTAGGAATCTGAGGGGAAACTTTTTCACACAAATGGTGGTGGGTGTATGGAACAAGCTGCCAGAGGAGGTAGTTGAGGCTGGGACTATCCCAAAGTTTAAGAAACTGTTAGACAGGTACATGGAGTGTAGCTGGGACATGTTGGTCGGTGTGGGCAAGTTGGACCGAAGAGCCTTTTCCCACACTCAATCACTATGACTCTAAAATACTGGAGTAACCCAGCGGGTCAGGCAGCATCTCTGGAGAAAAGAAATAGATGATGTTTCGGATCATGACCCTTCTTCAGACTGAAGGTCAAGGGAGAGGGAAAATAGAGGTATGAAAAGGTAGAGAACAAAACTGAGCAGGCAATGACCCAGGAAAAGTGGATCCCACAATGGTCCATTGTTGGGTGTTGAACAGATGATAACCAAGGGATATGAACAATGATACTAGCAAGATGACTAGGGTGGGGGAGGGATGGAGAGAGAGGGAATGCAAGGGTTAATTGAAATGAGAGAAATCAATATTCATTCCACTGGGTTTTAAGCTGCCCAAGTGAAATATGAGGTGCTGATCTTCCAATTTGCATGTGGCCTCACTCAGACAGTGGAGGAGGCCCAGGACAGAAAGGTCAGTGTGGGTATGGGACGGGGAGTTAAAGCAAGGAGCTTGTTCATCCTCTCCATCCCATTTGCCCTAATGTGAGAGGAGAGTTATTCAATTATATCACCTGTGGCTGCTGGTGCCAACCATCAACCAGCAGGGCGGCAGTCACTGTCTTACACCGTCAGAGACCCAGATTCAATCCTGACTATGGGTGCTGTCTGCACTGAGTTTGTGCGTTCTCCCTGTGACCGTGTGGGTTTTCCTCGGGTGCTCTGGTTTCCTCCCACATTCCAAAAGCATACAGGTTTGTAGGTTAATTGGCTTCGGTAAAGATTGTGAATTGTCCCCAGTGTGTAGGATAGCGCTAGTGTAAGGGGTGATCGCTGGTCGGCGTGGACTTGGTCGGCTGAAGTGCCTGTTGCCCTGCTGTATCTCTAAACTAAATGAATCATCTGAGGCAGGTACCATAACAGAATTGAGAAGACATTTGGACAGGTACATGGAAGCGGGCCGTGTGAGGAGAGGGACGATGGTTCATGGGATGACTGGAATGGGGGGTGACGGCTGCAACGGCCTTTATGGCCAGCTGGGACTGTAAATTGGCGCCAAAATGGCACCTCTTGCAAGTAGACTCAGTGGGCTGTTCTGTAGATTCTGTACTAACCAGTGGATTGTCTTATGAAAGGTGATAGTCTTGCTGAGCTGCATGCCAAAAAAGTACTGTATTTCACTGTCCCCTGGTACACGTGTCAATAAAGAAACCATTGAACCATTGAATAGGAAAGGTTTAGAGGGATATGGGTCAAACGTGGGAAAATAGGACTTGATCATTTTAGGCATCTTGATCATAAGATCATGAGGCATAGGAGCACAATTTGGTCATTCGGCCCATCAAGTCAACTCCACCATTCAATCATGGCTGACCTATCTTTCCATCTCAACCCCATTCTCCTGGCCTTCTCTAGTACTCAAAAGTCCCAACTTGAAACATTACCTATCCATGCCCTCCAGAGATGCTGCCTGACCCATTGAGTTGCTCCAGCATTTTGTGTCCTTCACACTAGTTCTATGTTATCCCTCTTTCTCATCCACTCCGTACATACTAGAGGCAGTTTACAGGGCCCAATTAACCTACAAACCTGCACGTCTTTCATCTTTGGGATGTGGGAAGAAGCTGGAGCACCCGGAGCAAAGCCTCACGGTTACAGGGACAACATCTGCTGCCTGGCCTGCTAAGTTACTCCAACATTTTGTGTCTGCCTGTTTGTCTCTATAAAATGCACTCTAATACACTACCATCCAATTACCGTACCATGCCTCATATACTTCCAGAAATTCCAGAACCAGGGCCCACAGTGAAAGATTAAAGGGAGGCCATTTAAATCTGAGGTGAGAAAAAACTTTTTCACACAGAGAGTTGTGAATTTGTGGAATTCTCTGCCACAGAAGGCAGTGGAGGCCAATTCACTGGATGAATTTAAAAGAGAGTTAGATAGAGCTCTAGGGTCTAGTGGAATCAAGGGATATGGGGAGAAGGTAGACACATGAAGCATAGTATCCATCTCCTCCAGAGATGCTGCCTGGCCCACTGAGTTACCCCAGCACTGTGTTCTATGCAAGATTCCAGCATCCGCAGTTCCTTGGTATCGCTACCGAATGCTTTGTTTCCTTAGTTAAATGCGACTGTTGGGAACAATTAATTAACTAAAGTATTTTTACAGGATGGTGTGTAATCTGTTAACAGTGCCTCGTGTGACTGTAAATAATCATCACATAGAGAAGAATCATTATATAAATATACCCGATGCCAGGAAAGCAACAACAATAGAGCATTAAAGTTAAACATTGCAAAAAACGGCACCTCACGACGTGCCCAGGTTACTTAAAAGTTAGCTGTAGTTTGTGGAAATTTAAATTTTACATTACTATGAAGGTTCAAGAGGTTTCCATGAGTCTGTGAAAGTCGACTCTTTTGTCAGACCAGCATGAAACATCAAATATGTCCACCCAGAATTGTCCTCCTTGTTCGGTGATTTGACTTTCACCTGCTAGCCCTCCGCAGTTGAATGTCCCAAATTGTTCCCCCTTCTTGAGCAGTCCCTTGGGGTTGATGATGACTTGTTTCCACTGAACATCTGTCAGGCCCAAGTTAGCTGAAAAATTGGAGGCGAGATGAAGTATCTCAGCGGGAAAAATCAAAATTAAGTCTGATCCAAAATGGGAGATGGTTTGTGGTGGATCCACTGGTGGGATCTTCTACTAGTGGTAGAGCCATTGCCGCACAGCACCAGAGACCTAGGATCGATCTTGATCTCGGGTGCAGTCTGTGTGGAGTTGGAATGTTCTCCTGTGCGTTTCCTCTAATTGCTCTGGTTTCTGCCTACATCCCAAAAACGTGCGGGTTAGTGGGTTAATTAGCCATTGTTAGTTGTCCCTAGCGCGAAGGATGGTGAACGCTGGTCGGCACAGACTCGGTGGGCCAAAAGGGTGGTTGATGGTCAGCATGGAGACAGTGGAACGAAGAGCCCGTCTCCTTGGTGTTTCATTCTCTCCCTCTCTATCTCTCTCCCTCTCTCTATTTGTTACATTAAAGAGAAGTCTGGGATTATTAACTCATCTGAAAATCTGCCACCTCCAACAGTCCATCAGCCTAGATTTTCTTCCCAGGTCTTCAACTTCAGAGGGATGAACGCAGCAGCTGAGACAGCTGCCCTTGTAAAGTAAGAGTTTAAAGAAAGATATATCTATCTCAAATTAAAGTGAGATCAGTGACAGTGAGTTTTTTTTCCCCGGTCGTTCAAAGGTGCCTTCAAATCTTCAATTGCTTGCCTGCTGAGGGATAATGAATTGTTCTGTGCATTCTGCGGTGGGTTGTGTGTTACTGTCTACAAACCAAGCCGAGTTCCTTCTTCAGAAGCTGCCGCCAGGACCTATCTATTAAAGTAAGTTATCTCTCCTGAGCATTTATGAAACGCCTCAAACAGTAATGTGCCAGGATTAATTTTGGCAAGAGTTGACAACGTGAAGATGATATCCTTGTGCTTCCTTCCTTTCCTCTCCCAGACTTTGTCTTATGCATTCATTCTCTTTATAGTCCTTTCTCTACATGGGAGGGCTGCAGATTCTTGTGTTCTGCTGTTGCTGCAGGGGACTTCCTTACACTTAACGTTGCAAAACACTGTTCCCACATTATTCTCGTAAGGAATTGTTTCTTTCCTCGGCATGACTGACTGTGTTAGCTGTTTATATGCTAACGTGTTATTGTGGAGGAATATTGATGAGGGACAGGGGGAGCAGCACAGCAGCACAACGGTAAAGTTGCTGCCTCACCGCGCCAGAGACCCGGGTTCAATCCTGACTACAGGTGCTGCCCGTACAGAGTTTGCACATTCTCCCCGTGACCACGTGGGTTTTCTCCAGGTGCTCGAGTTTCCTCCCTCACTCCAACGACATGCAGGTTTGTAGGTTAATTGGCTTTGGTAAGTTTGGTAAGGTAAAAATTGTCCATAGTGTGTGTAGGTCAGTGTACGGAGTGGTTGCTGGACGGCGTGGACCCGGTGAGCCGAAAAGCCTGTTTCCTCGCTGTATCTCTAAAGTCTAAGTAAAAGTCTAAAAAGACAAAGGCACAGTTGGTGGACCAGCTTCCTCATAGCACCAGGGAGCCAGGTTCAATCCTCGCCCCAGGTGCTGTCTGCGTGGAGTTTGCACGTTCGCCCACTGACCATGTGGGTTTCCTCAGGGTGCTCTGGTTTCGCATATCTCACCTCCCAAACACATGGTGGTTGGTAGATTGGCTGCTGTAAATCGCTCATCGTGTGGATGAGTGGTGGAATTGATAGGAAGGTGGCAAAAATAAAAAAGCGATTGATAATATAAAATTATTATAGATGGGTGGTTAATTAGTTTTTGGTGTTCCAGCATGGACAAGGGCCCATCGGCCCATCGGCCCACCGAGTCCGCGGCAACCAATGATCACCCTGTTCCCTGGCATCCCACTTTTGCATCCTACACACTTGGGGAGATTTACAGAAGCCAATTAACCTACAAACCCGCACGTCTTTGGAATCTGGGAGGAAACCGGAGCACCCGGAGAAAACCCAAGCAGTCACAGGGAGAACGTGCAAACTCCGTACAGACAGCACCCTGTAATCGGGATCAAACCTGGTTCTCTGGTGCTACGAGGCAGCAATTCTACTGCTGTGCCACCCTGATAGTTGGTATGGGCTTGGTGGGCTGGAGGGCTTGTTTCTGTGCTGTATCGCTGTATGTATGTATGTATGTATGTATGTATGTATGTATGTATGTATGTATGTATGTATGTATGTATGTATGTATGTATGTATGTATGTATGTATGTATGTATGTATGTATGTATGTATGTATGTATGTATCTATGTATGTACACTCTTTCTTGTATGTACTTAAGATCCGTCCCAACAAATTCCCTTACCTTAATGCAATTCTGGCCAATACTGGGAAGGGTAAAATCCCCCATTACTATATCATATTGCTCCCACATCTATTCAAATAATTTAGACAGGTACATGGATAGGAAAGGTTTAGAGGGATATGGACCATACGTGCGCAGGTGGGACTAGCGTAGTTGGGACATGTCGGTTGGCATAAGCAAGTTGGGCCAAAGTGCCTGTTTCCATGCTGCATGACTCTATTCTTATTAACAGTAACTTGGATTGGCTAGCGAAAGGCAGCATTTATTTGTTGAGGAGAATTCATGAGAAGCTTGGAGTTTTGGCTCTCTTCATTCTTGGCTCGTTTTGCCACCCTTGACTAACTCACCTGCCCCTTGCCAATAAATCTGATGTGTTCATGTATGAGAGGGGTTCATCGATGGGCTGAGTCGTGATCAGTGACGCAGACGGGGAGAGAGAGAGAGAGAGAGAGAGAGAGAGAGAGAGAGAGAGAGAGAGAGAGAGAGAGAGAGAGAGAGAGAGAGAGAGAGAGAGAGAGAGAGAGAGAGAGAGAAAGAGATGCTGTAAAACTGGACCCCGCGCATACCAAGACAAGCATTGTTTTTGTCCTCTCTTGCCAATAAAACTGATTTGCAACTAAACAGACGAGTGAGCCTTTTCTGTTCTGCCAGTCAGATCCTTCAACCTGTTCCCTTGTAACACTCAGTGGGCCTGTTTCCGCGCTGTATCTCTAAACTAAACTGACAGGAAAATGGTGGTGAATGGCTATTTTTTAGACTGGAGTGAAATAAACAAAGATTGGTACCTGAATCGTTGTCTTTCTTAATATCTGTGTATGGTTTGGACTTGGATTGCACAGGGCACAAGTTTCAAATGAGTAGATGACACAAAGTTCAGAAGAGTGGTGAACTTTGAGGGGGAATGAAAAACGAAGTCACATCTATAACTCTATAAATATGCTACAAATGGTCATGGTCTTGGCTAGACCTAGTTTAGTGTCATGTGTACTGAAGTACAGTGAAAAGCTTTGGTTGTGTGCTAACCAGTCAGCGGAAAGACTACACGCGATTACAGTTGAGCCGTCCGCCGTGTACAGATACAGGATAAAGGGAGTAACGTTTAGTGCGAGATAAAGTTCAGCAAAGTCCAATTAAAGATAGTCTGGTGGTCTCCAATGAGGTAGATGGTAGCTCAGGACTACTCTCTAGTTGTTGGTAGCCTGACAACAGCTGGGAAGAAACTGTCCGTACTACAAACAAATCCAGGACATAGAAGACAAAGACCATTCGATTTGTTTTTGTTCCCTCACTTCCTTTAAACAATTCCACTCAAAAACTTTACAAATATCAGATGGACGATGTGAGAGAGCTTGTAGAATTACCAACCTGATGTGGCAACTCCAATCCGGTTGGAATTATTACCCCACCAGTCTCAATTCCAGCTGCCCAAATGAGCTTTTTAAGAAGAAATTCTTTCTTTTCATCGCAAGTGCTTCCTTTGATCTTGCTCAATAAAACCTTTTTTTTTAATGACACACGGTAATTCCAATGCTACCATTTTACTTTATTTTCGCAAGGCAAGAATCCTGGGAGATCTGTTAATGAACAACAGGTCGAGGGATGCTGGAGACTTCACCTGGCAATGAAAGAAAGGAGTTGTAGGAGGGTGGAGGTGGTGTGGAGGACTTGAGGTTTAACAGGAGCCATGTGCTTCCTGGCTGGCTTTAATTTTCTTCCCCCTCCACCCCCACAACATGCCACATCGGTCGTGTGTAGGGTATCTTCATTAAGTCACTGGCTGACACAACAAAGAGGCCCTCAGCAAAGCTTGCCAACACACCTCACACACAGATCAGCGGATGACAGTTACGTGTGTGGGTTCCCTTTAAGGGACTGGATAAATTGCTTTTGACATTGCATAGCCAGGTTCCTCAGTTTCATAACAAGCACTCGCACTTCATTTATAGATCCTTCCATCAAGTTGGAGATGCTGCCCAAAGGCACATTCATTCTCTCCCCAGTGCAGAAGTGAGCAGAAAGGTCTCTGGCTTGGTCTTTGCTTCGTGTTAATTTTCTTCACCTCGTGCTGCCTCTGGGCTAGAAGGAGAGGCAAAGATTGGATTCAGCTGGGTGGTGGTGGAGCGGAGAGGGGATGGGGAAAGGGGGCACATTCTCCATTGTTGACCAGTTAACCCTTCATGTAGGTGCATTTCAGCTGAGGCAAAACTGGGCACAAAGGAGATGAATCTTCACTCAAACCAGTGTGGGCGGCACAGTAGTGTAGTGTTCGAGTTGCAGCCTCACGGCCCCACAGGCCCAGATTTGATCCTGACTATGGGTGCTGTCGGTACGGAGTTTGCACGTTCTCCCTGTGACAAAGTGGACTTTCTCTGGGTGCTCAGTTTACTTCAGTTTCATCATTTAGAATTAAGAAGTAATAGAGTCATAGAGTTAAAGGCCCAGACTCAGTGGCCAAAGGGCCTGTTTCCGTGCTGTACCTCTAAAGTCTAAAGATGCTGCCTGACCCATTGAGTTACTCCAGCATTTTGTGTCCATCCATTTCCTTCAATTTAATTTGACTGCCAAGAAACGTAATAAAGGTTCAAAGGTGTTTTATTGTCACATGCACCAATTAAGGTACAGTGAAACTTGGATTACCATACAGCCATACTAAAAAAAGCAACAAGACACACAACTACATAAAAGTTAACATAAACATCCACCACCGCGGATTCCCCACATTCCTCACTGTGATGGAAGGCAATAAAGTTTAAATCTACTTCCCTCCTTTTCTCCCGTGGTCGGGGCAGTCGAACCATCCGCAGTCGGGCGATCGAAGCTCCCACAGCGGTGAGTGAAGCCCCTGCGTCGGGGCGATCAAAGCTCCCACGTCAGGGCGATCAAAGCTCCCACGTCCGGGTGATGGAAGCTCCCAGGATCAGGGTGGTCAAAGCTCCCACGTCAGGGCGATCAAAGCTCCCACGTCAGGGCGATCAAAGCTCCCACGTCAGGGCGATCAAAGCTCACACGTCGGGGCGATCGAAGCTCACACGTCGGGGCGATCGAAGCTCACACGTCGGGGCGATCGAAGCTCCCACTATCAGGGCGATCAAAGCTCCCATGTCAGGGCGATCAAAGCTCCCACGTCAGGGTGATGGAAGCTCCCACTATCAGGGCGATCAAAGCTCCCACGTCAGGGCGATCAAAGCTCCCATGTCCGGGTGATGGAAGCTCCCACTATCAGGGTGATCAAAGCTCCCACTATCAGGGCGATCAAAGCTCTCACGTCAGGGCGATCAAAGCTCCCACGTCAGGGCGATCAAAGCTCCCACGTCAGGGCGATCGAAGCTCACACATCGGGGCGATCGAAGCTCCCGTGATCGGGGTGGTCGAAGCTCCCGCGTCGGGGCAATGGAAGCTCCTGCGGCCTAGAGCTCCCGAAGTTGGTCCCAAACCAAGGACCGCGAGATTCACGATGTTAAAGTCCGCAGGCTCCCGTGGTTGGAGCTCCGAGGTCGATCCCTGACAGGGACCAGCCAGCTCCACAATGTTGTCCAGCAGACTCCCACGGTTGGAACTCCCGAAGTCGATCTCGAGCAAGAGACCGCCAGCTCCACGATGTTAGGCCGCAGTGCGGACGGAGATACGATAAGGAAAACCCCCCAAATATAGAACTGTATTCTGCCCTCTGTATCACTCCCTTTGTTCTATCTATTGTATCTGAGTTTGCCTTGAGTGTACTATGTATTCATCTGAGCTATTGGATAGTGCGCAAAACAAAGTTTCATTTCGTTTATTAATAGCATGAGTACCAAGGTACAGTGAAAAGCTTTTGTTTGTGTGCTATCCAGTGAATGAAAAGACTGTACATGAATACAATCAAGACGTCCACATTGCACAGATAAAGGGTACAACATTTAGTGCACAGATATAACGTTGAAGTCCGATAAAGTCAGGTTAAAGGTCTCCAATCAGGAAGATGGTGAAGTCAAGACCCCACTCTAACTGATGACTGTTGCCTGATAACAGCTGGGAAGAAAGTTACTGAAACTGGAGGTCTGCTTTTCATTGTACCTTGGTAAACGTGACAATAATAAACCGAAACCTAAATCTAAAAACTTGTCTTTCTCAGCACATGAGGTGTGCAAAGTTAAATAAATGTTCTCGAGAGCTATCCGATGGTAAACATGTGTCTCTGCCAAACTCGGCTGTGCGAGGGAACAAAAGGATGCTCCCTGAGGCTTTTAGCAACAGCACATCCACTCAAATTAGTGGAGTAGAGCGGCAATGAGACGTGGCTTGTGCAATTGCATGATTAGCAAAAAGCCTTGTCAACCCCGATTACACAATAAGTGAACCGCTTTTGCAAGTACATGATTACCAAGCCAGTTCTGTTACATAAAGTACATCACAGGCCTAGTCAATTACTAACACTCTTGTATAACAAGCCAAAGTTACGTACAATTGACACCCAAGGCGTACAAACGGCAAACCATATGTGACTCATTGAAGTCAGATAATTGAAATACCTTTTTATAATAATGAGTTATGATAGATCTGCTAAGGGTGTACTAACACATATGGAGAAGATCATCAGAGTGTGTGCTTCTGCAAACAGGGGAAAGGGAAAAGGAGTTCTAATGGCTACATGATAATCCTTTATTAATTCTGATATATTCAGAGGCAGCACAGTGGCTCAGCGGTAGAGATGCTGCCTTACAATGCCAGAGACCCGGGTTCGATCCCGACTGTGGGTGCTGTTTGTACGGAGTTTATACGTTCTCCCCGTGACCGTGTGGGTTTTCTCTGGGTGCCCCGGTTTCCTCCCACACTCCAAATTATAATGGTGCTTTATTAGTCACATGTTCAACTGCACAATTAAATTATTTTTACACATTTACACAATGCGGGAGCTGCTATGTTTTGGCTCCATTTCCAAAGTCTAAAGTCCAGTCTGCCCACATGCTCTGTCTACTGAAGTCGGTCCCGATCTGGTGTATGGGGTGATCACTGGTCGGCGCGGACTCAGTTGGCCCAAGGACCCGTTTCCATGCTGCGTCGTCTAAGTCTAAAGTCTAAAGATTGGATTTATTCCATTGGAACGGTGATTATATTTCAAGAAATTTCCAATAAGCTTAGAGTTGGCCTGAGACCATGAAATCCATTATATAAATACAGGGTTTTTTCCCCCAAATCATAGATAAATTTTGCAAGCTTTACCCCAAACACAATGACGGCTCCACTGTGCAGACTGAGTGCATGATCAGTGTACTAATCTGCCCCATGAATTTGCCAGGTCAAGCAATCCCGCTAGGATTTCAGTAAAGCGATTAACATTTTCTCACAGTAAACTCCATTTAACCTGTGAATTAATCAGCAAAGCACAACTCTACATTTCATTTGTGACTTCAAGGGAAAATGTGGTGGTGGGGACTGGGCTCATTTAAGGCACAAAATCATCATTGCACATTTACACACTGCCTTCGATACAGTGGAACACAGAGAACAGTACAGCACAGGAACAGGCCCTTCAGCCCACAATGTTTGTGCCAAACATGGTGCCAAGTTAACCTGATCTCATCTGCCTGTACATGATCCATTTCCTTCTATTCCCTGCACTTCCATGTGGCCTTTCTAAAAGCCTATGAAACGCCACTATCTTAATCGCCTCCACCATCACCCCTGGCAATGCACTCCAGGCCTCCACTACTCTGTGCAAAAAGTAATTTACCCCACACATATCCATTAAACTTTCCTCCTTTCACCTGAAAGCTATGCCCTCTAGTGTTAGACATTTCCATCCTGGGAGAAAGGTGCTGTACGCTATTTATGCCTCTCATAATTTGATATAGTTCTATCAACTCGCCTCTCAACCTCTGACATTCCAGAGAAAACATTATGTCTATCCAGCCTCTCCGTGTAGTTAAAACCCTCTAATCCAGGTAGCATTCAAGGTAAACCTCCTCTGCATCCTCAAAGCCTCCACATCTTTCCTGTTAAGGGATCACCAGAACTGCGCACAATACATTAAAAGTGCCCTAATCAAAGTCCCATCAAGCTGCATCATGTCTTCCTGACTCTTCCTTCCTTGTAATGCGGCACAGTGGCACAGCGGTAGAGTTGCTGCCTCACAGCGTCAGAGATCCGGGTTCGGTCCTGACCACGGGGTGCTGTCTGTATGGAGTTTGTGCGTTCTCCCCGTGATCGTGTGGGTTTTCTGTGGGTGCTCCAGTTTCCTCCCACACTCCAAAGACGTACAGGGTTGTAAGCTAATTGGCTTGGTAAAATTGTCCCTAGTGTGTGTGTATAGGATAGTGTTAATGTGTGGGGATCGCTGGTCGGCACGGACTTGGTGGGCCAAAGGGCCCGTTTCTGTGCTGTATCTCAAAACTAAACTAAACTAGACTCTTATATTCAATGCCTCGAGCAATGAAGGCAGGCACACCTTATGCCTTCTTTACGACCCTATGCTGTTGTGTTGCCACCTTTAGTGAGCTATGAAACTAAACTCCTATAGAACTTCATCCTGAGAGTCTTTGTGAAAACTGAGCAGGCAATGGGCAGGAGTTTCGGAGTCAGGGAGTTTATCAAAATCTTGTGTAGGATGGGAGTTCAGCACAGGAACAGGCCCTTCGGCCCACAATGTCCGTGCTGAACACGATGGCAAAGTAAACTAATCTCCTCTGTCCGTACACGATTAAACAACGATCCACCACCCAGTGAGACCAATTTTGTTTTTAATTTTGAAACAAGCTACAGATGCTGGTGTACAAATAATTTAAAAAGAGTTCTGGAGTAACTCAGCGGGACAGGCAACATCTCTGGATAGAAGGAATGGGTGATGTTTCGGGTCGAGACCCTTCTTCAGTCGACCTGAAACGTCACCCATTCCTTCAGCTATCCAAAGATGCTGCCTGTCCCGCTGAGTTACTCCAGCATTTTGTGTCTATCTCCTGTGTAAACCAGCATCTGCAATTCCTTCCTCCACATGGATAAGTGACATTTCTCCTTGGGACCCTCCTTCAGAACAATTGTTTGGGTGGAGAAGATCGTTTGAAGAGAGGAGAGGCAGGACAAACCCTGGCGAGTGATAGGTGGATATAGGTGGGGGGTTTGGATAGGCAGATGGTTGGACAAAGGCCAATGGATGAAAAGATAAAAGGTGTGGGATAAGGATACAAGAGTTGTGAATTGTGAAGACAGGCACAAGGTGCTGGAGTAAATTAGCGGGTCAGGCAGCATCTCTGGAGAAACAGGATGGGTGATGTTTCAGTTCGGGACCCTTCTTCAAACTCAAGAGATGCTGCCTAACCCGCTGAGCTACTCCAGCACTTTGTGTCTACCTTCGGTATAAACAAGCATCTGCGGATCCTTTCTACACCCTTCTTCAGACTGTTCAGTAGGTCTGTTCAGACCTCTTCTGAATTGTGAAGACAGAGAAAGGAATGTGGGTGGAGGGGAGGGGAGCGAGACCAGGCAGAGCACGGAGAAGAGGGGTTGGGGGTGGGGGGTTGTAAGTTATTCACTGTTATTCAATAAGAATTCAATGTTCATACCATTCGGTTATAAGCTCCCCAATATGAGGTGCTGTTCCTCCACTCTGCGAATGGAGGAGGCCCAGGACAGAAAGGTCAGGGTGGGAATGGGAAGAGGAGTTAAAATGGTTAGCAACTGGGAGGTCCAGTCGGCCTTCCTTGGTGGACCAAGTGCCTGATTATACCTCATACATTTATAAGCTTTGATTAGGTCTACCTTCGGTCTCTGACACTCCAGAGAAAACAAATCCAAGTTTCTCCAAACTGTCCTTATGGGTAAAATACTCTAATCCAGGCAGCATGCTGGTAAACCTCTTCTGCACCCTCTCCAAAGCCTCCACACCCCTCCTGTAATGTGACAATACTGGGGACCAATCAACCTACAAACCCGCACATCTTTGGGATGTGGGAGGAAACTAGAGCATCTGAGGGAAACCCACGCAGTCACAGGGAGAACATGCAAACACCACACAGACAGCACCCGAGGACAGGATCGAACCCGGGTCTCTGGAGCTAGTCGACTAGCTGCACCATTGTGCTGCTGTATTTGCAAATTTGCGACAGCATTTCCAGCACTGGAGCGGTAGGAGAATTTCAAAAGCTTATTAGACACACATTGTCAGCTGTAAAGTGGTTTAGAAAGTCTTTAAAACAAGCAGGAGGAATGCAAATGTGTCTTTACTGAGATACCCACAAATAGTTTATCTGCGTGGCTGAATAACAATGGGGATCAAACGCTGATCGCAGCTGCGGTGCTGACGTTTCACAGATAATGTTGAGCGTGAAGACAAAAGGAACTGTGGATACTGATTTACAAAAAATGACACAAAGTGCTGGAGTAACTCAGCCAGTCTGGGGAACGTGGATAGATGACGGGTCGGGTTTAGGGTCGGGACCCTTCTTCAGACTTATTGGGGTTTGGGGGGGCAGAAGCTGGAAGAGAGGTGGGAGCAGGACAAAGCCTGGTGAGTGATAGGTGGATACAGTTGAGTGGGGGTGGGGGAAAGGTTGATTGCCAGATACAATACAGAACTTTATTGTCATTCGGTATCGAGATACCGAACGAAATTACATTTCCAGCAGTCACAGAACACAACAAAAAAGAAAAGAACACAGGACACACGACCCCAACACAAACATCCATCACAGTGACTCCAAACACCCCCTCACTGTGATGGAGGCAACAAAACTTCCACTCTCTTCCCCCCACGCCCACGGACAGGCAGCTCGACCCCTACCGAGGCGACCGACATGCACATCCCCCGCAAGGGGATGGAAGGCCCCGCGGCCGAGCTGCACCGGGCACTGAAACGTCCCGCGGCCGAGCCGCGCCGGCGATGTTAAGTCCAGCGGCCGAGCCGCACCAGGCAATGGAAGGCCCCGCGGCCGAGCCGCACCAGGCGCTGCTAAGTCCCGCGGCCGAGCCACGCCGGCGATGTTAAGTCCAGCGGCCGAGCTGGCCGAGTCCAGATGGTCGGACAAAGGCCAGAGATGAATGTTGAGCATGATCTGCTCACACACTCTCCTGTTTAACTCCTGGATGTGCTCAGAACTCAGGATCTGCTCAGGAAATTCAGCATGCTCCCAACAAGTCGATTCCAACTTTCAACTTTAGATAGTTCCTCCGTCCCTCTCTTCCCCTCCTCCTTCCCAGATCTCCCTCTATCTTCCTGTCTCCACCTATACCCTTCCTTTGTCCCGCCCCCCTGACATCAGTCTGAAGAAGTGTCTCGACCCGAAACGTCACCCATTCCTTCTCTCCTGAGATGCTGCCTGACCTGCTGAGTTACTCCAGCATTTTGTGATCATGTGTAGTTCTTTCTTTGACTGGATAGCACGCAACAAATCTTTTTTCCGCCTTGGCCTATGTGATCTCCTGGTTACCAAATACTAACTCCCCTTCCTATTTCCATACTGATCTTTCTGTCCTGGGCTCCTCCATTGTCAGAGTGAGGCCAATTGCAAATTAGAGGAACAGCACCTCATATTTTGCTTGGGCAATTTTCAACCCAGTGGTATGAACTCTGATTTCTCTACCTTCAAGTAACCCTTACAATCCCTCTCCCTCCGTCCCTCCACCCACCCTGATCGTCGTACTGCTTTCACTGTCGTCCTGCTGAGTTTCTCGACAGTCCTATCGACAGGTTATTCAGAGGTTCACTTGCACCTCCTACAACCTCATCTACTGTATCCGTTGTTCAAGATGTGGACTTTAATACATCGGCGAGACCAAACGTAGACTGGGCGATCGTTTCGCTGAACATCTTCGCTCAATCCGTCTGAATCGACCTGAACTCCCGGTTGCTAAACACTTTAATTCTCCTTCGCATTCCCACACTGACCTTTCTGCCCTAGGTCACCTCCATTGTCAGATTGAGGCTAAACGCAAATTGGAGGAACAGCTTACAGCCCAGTGGTATTAATATTGATTTCTCTAACTTCAGGTAGCCTCGGCATTTCCTCTCTCTCTATCTCTCCCCCACCTAAGTCGCACCAGCTTTGCGTTTTCACCCAACAAACAGCTAACAATGGCCAGTTTTCCTTATCATCATTTCTTTTTTACATATCTTTCATTCATTGTTATTTATCTCTCTACATCGCCTATATCTCTCATTTCCCCTATCCCTAACCAGTCTGAAGAAAGGTCTCGACCTGAAACTTTCTTCTTTCTTTCCAGAGATGCTGCTTGTCCCGCTGTTACTCCAGCTTTTTGTGTTCACCTTCACGGTATTGTATTACTCATTATCGTCTTCCCCACAGCCAACAATGGACCATTGTGGGCTCCTCCTTCCCTTGATCATAGTTGCTGGCTTTGATCTGTCTTTCTGCATATCTTTCATTAATTTGTGCTATGTACCTTTTCATCTCTATCGGTTCCCTCTCCGACACTCAGTCGGAAGAAGGTTCTCAACCGCAAACGTCACCTATTCCTTTTCTCCAGAGATGCTGCCTGACCCTCTGAGATACTCCGGCATTCTGTGTCTGCAAACACACTCCGTGCCAGCTGCTGGCGATAGAAATGGAAATATGGTCTGGTCTCCGATGGTAACTGCACCTCTCTCCCGGCTGTGAAATATGTGCACAGGAGGAGCTGAGAGGACAAATGCAAGAACCAAGCCAGGCCCAAGCCTCCTCTCGAAGTAATAAATCCTTTATAAATGTAGGGGGAGATAAGGAGCAACTCTGAGGTAGAGGGAATGTGAAGATAGCAACAGATACGAGTTCCTCGTTGCATGGCCCCGCTGGGCAGACAGGATTGATAGCTTGAATGCCTTTATCTCATTCCATCGATCTTGCTAATGTTATCTCCAACCAACTTAAACAGCGCTTCATGCCAAGACTTGGATAGTTTAATCTTGTCAGGCACAATTGCCTTTGAGCTATTGGGAGGGATGGAATTAAAGTGTAATGTTTATTGCCAGATGTGAGGAAGGAGGAGATTCCATTCTCACCATGAGCCCAATCCTCTTGTTAGGGTGATTCAGACCACTGGACCCTCTACCTCCAAATGAGGGTAAGCAATGGGCCAGCTGCGATTTAGCTGTAGCACACTGAAAACAACTGGGAAGAAACTGTCCCTGAATCTGGAGGTGTGTGTTTTCAAACTTGGGAGAGGGGAGAAGAGGGAGTGACCGGGATGAGACTGGTCCTTGGTTTATGCTGGTGGCCTTGCCGAGGCAGCGTGAAATGTAGATGAAGGGAGGTTGGTTTGCGTGACGGTCTGGGCTGCGTCCACAACTGTCTACAAATCCTTACGGTCTTGGACGGAGCTCATCCCAAACCATGCTGTATAAGAAAATAACTGCAGATGCTGGTACAAATCGATTTATTCACAAAATGCTGGAGTAACTCAGCAGGTCAGGCAGCATCTCAGGAGAGAAGGAATGGGTGACGTTTCGGGTCGAGACCCTTCTTCAGACTGATGTCAGGGGGGCGGGACAAAGGAAGGATATAGGTGGAGACAGGAAGATAGAGGGAGATCTGGGAAGGAGGAGGGGAAGGGAGGGACAGAGGAGCTATCTGAAGTTGGAGAAGTCGACGTTCATACCACCGAGCTGCAAACTGCCCAGGCGAAATATGAGGTGCTGCTCCTCCAATTTCCGGTGGGCCTCACTATGGCACTGGAGGAGGCCCATGACAGAGAGGTCAGACTGGGAATGGGAGGGGGAGTTAAAGTGCTGGGCCACCGGGAGATCAGTTTTGTTCATGCGGACCGAGCGCAGGTGTTCAGCGAAGCGATCGCCGAGCCTGTGCAAAGAGGTGCGGGCTTGTGGGTTACTTGGCTTTTGTGAATTGCCCCTTATGTGTAGGGAGTGGACGAGAAAGTGAGATAAGATAGAACTCGTGTGAAAGGTTGATCGAAGGTCAGCATGGACTCAGTGGTCTGAAGGGCCTGTTTCCATGCTGTATCTTTCAATTAAATTCAGAACCGAACAATCGATCTATGGTCAGCGTGGACTCGGTGGGCTGAAGGACCCATTTGCTTGCTGTATCTTTCAATTAAATTCAGAGTCAAGCATTGAATAGGGAACTAATCATTTGACATGCCAATCAGGTCGACAAATGTGAAGTTAGCACAGAATAGGGAACCAATCAAATGATGATTGACCCTAATCACCCGATGGACAATGTGGAGTTAGCATTGCTGTGACCTCTCCCCTTGAGGGAGGTCAACGACTGCAGGTGAAAGCTTGTGTCTCTATGACCATCAGAAACAAACAAACCATCAACACAAAACCCTCCAGGACACCAACCTCATTTTACAACTGCCTGTATTGACTCCAGCCATACACAATTAGTAGCTTGCATTCCAGTGAGCCCCAGGAACGTTGTCAGAGTGTTAACCCGTTCAGTGTTGACCACAGTTGAATGGCAACCATACAGGAGGGTCATGCACGAAAAGCAAATTCAATATTGGGATTTCTGACCTTTTCTACCAAATCCCTCTAGGATACAATGCAATACAATATATCTTTATTGTCATTGTACAGAGGTACAACGAGATTGGGAATGCGCCTCCCATACGATGCAATAAATGAATTAGTTAGTCAGTATAAATTTAGACAACTCAATGAAACAAAATTAGAAACAGTTTTAAAACAGAATAAAGTGCAAGTAGGTCTGTGCCGGTTCGCTGTGCGATGTGACCATCCGACTCAGCAGGACCGGTTCATAGCAGCTATGGCCCTGGGGATGAAGCTGTTCCTGAGTCTGGAGGTGCGGGCGTAGAAGGCCTTGTAGTGTCTGCCAGATGGTAGAAGTTCGAACAGACTATTGCAGGGGTGTGAGGAGTCTTTGTGAATGCTGGTGGCTTTTCTGAGGCATCGTGTGTTGTAGATGCCCTCCAAGGCTGGTAGCTGTGTTCCGATAGTCTTCTGAGCTCTATAGACTACCCGCTGAAGAGCTTTCCTCTCTGCCTCCGTGCAGCTGAGATACCACACAGGGATGCCATGCGTTAGGATGCTCTCTATGGTGTAGCGGTAGAAGGTTGTCAGCAGCTGTTGGGGTAGACCAGACTTTTTCAGTGTTCTCAGGTCGAACAGTCGTTGCTGTGCCTTCTTGACCAGCGCAGCGGTGATAGTGGACCATGTGAGGTCCTCCGAAATGTGAATGCCCAGAAACTTGAAGCTGGACACTCTCTCCACACTGTCCCCGTTGATAAAGATCGGAGCGTATTCCCCATTGTGTGACCTACGGAAGTTGATGACCAGCTCCTTGGTCTTGGAGGTGTTTAGGGACAGGTTGTTATCAGAGCACCAGTCCGCCAGGTTCTGCACCTCCGCTCTATAGTTTGTTTCATCACCATTGGTGATCAACCCGATCACCGATGTGTCGTCTGCAAACTTGACAATGGTGTTGGGGTCGAATGCAGGAACACAGTCGTGTGTGAATAGGGAGTAGAGCATGGGGCTCAGAACACAGCCCTGTGGTGTGCCAGCACTCAGGGTGATAGTGGAGGACAGGTGCGGGCCCATTCTCACTGCCTGCGGTCGCTCCAGCAGGAAGTCCAGGATCCAGTCGCATAACGACGAGCCGAGGCCTAACTGATGGAGTTTGGTGATGAGCTTGGTGGGGATGACCGTGTTGAAGGCAGAGCTATAGTCAATGAATAGCATCCTCAGGTACATGCCCTGTCTCTCTAGGTGAGTCAGGACAGTGTGAAGAGCCAGAGAGATGGCGTCCTCTGTGGATCTATTTGCCCTGTATACAAATTGATGTGGGTCCAGTGAGTCAGGGATGCTGGATTTGATGTGTGAGAGGACCAGCCTTTCAAAGCACTTCATGACTATCGGAGTTAGGGCAACCTAACTCAGGTTGCCGTTCAGGTTGGTGATTTTTGTTTTTTTCAGCACTGGCACTATGGTAGCCGACTTCAGGCATTTGGGAACCGTAGCCAGAGATAATGACAGGTTAAAGATCCTGGTGAATACCTCAGCCAGCTGTTCAGCACAGTCCCTAAGTACCCATCCTTGAACTCCATCCGGGCCTGCAGCCTTGCGTGGGTTGACACTTCGCAGAGCGCGCTGTACTTCCTGTGTGCTCAATGTTAAGACCTGTCCCCCTGCCTTGGCTGGGGTTCTTCCACTCAAGGTAGTGTTGCCAGTTTCGAAGCGGGCAAAGAAGGTGTTTAGCTCGTTGGTTAGTGTGACATCGCTGTGGGGGCAGGCAGGGCTGCTCTTGTAGTAAGTGATGTTCCTGACACCCTGCCACATGCTTCTGGTGTCCGTGGTGTTGAAGTGGTCTTCCACCCGTTGCCTGTGGGTGTCTTTGGCCCTTTTTATACCTTTGTTCAGGTTTGACCTGGCAACACTGTATGCTGAAGTGTCACCAGATTTAAAGGCATTGTTGCGTGCCCTCAGCAGGTTCTGTACCTCCTTATTCATCCAGGGTTTCCGGTTTGGGAACATCTTTATCTCCTTGTCCTCCGTGACATTCTCCACACAGCAGTTGATGTAGGAGAGCACAGTGGATGTGTATTCCTCCAAGTCTACCTCTGAACCGCGGGTCACCTGTTGTGCAAACAGGTCCCAGTCGGTGCGATCAAAGCAGTCCTGGAGTTGTAGGGTGGCATCCTCGGGCCATATTTTGACCGTCTTTATTGTAGGTTTGGTCTTGCGGATGAGGGGTTTGTATGCGGGCAGTAGAAGCAGTGAGAGGTGAGAGGATTGTCCCAGGGGTGGGCAGGGGAGAGCTCTGTAGGCGTCCTTTACGCTGGTGTACACTTTATCCAGCGTGTTTGAGCCCCTGGTAGGGCACTGAACATGCTGGTGGAATTTGCGGAGCGCGGCTCGTAGGTCGATCTGATTAAAGTCCCCGGCCAACAATGAAGGCACCGTTGGGGTGGGCATCCTGCTGCTTGCTGATGGCCAAGTGCAGCTGTGCTAGCGCTAGGTTAGCATTAGCCTGTGGGGGAATGTATGCGGCCATGATGATGACCACAGTAAACTCCCGTGGCAGATAGAACGGCCTGCATTTAAGCAGTAGGTACTCCAGGTCTGGGGAACAGTAGCTCTCTATTGCAGTGTGGTTGGTGCACCTGTCAATATTCTCCTTAAAGTACATGGAGTTGTTTTTGAGTTGTGTATACGAGGGTTATAGATATGTGGCAGCACGGTGGCGCAGCGGTAAAGTCATTGCCTCACAGCCCTGGAGAACCAGGTTTGATCCTGGCTAAAAGTGCTGTCTGTACTGAATTTGTACGTTCTCCCGATTTTTTTCCGGGTGCTCTGGTTTTCTCCCACATCCCAAAGACGTGCGGGTTTGTAGGCTAATTGGCTTCTGCAAATTTGGTCGCGTGCTGACCAGTCAGTGAAAAGACGATGCATGACTAGAATCAAGCCGTCCACAGTGTACAGATACACAATAAAGGGTATCACGGTTAGTGCGAGATAAAATGCTGTAAAGTCTGATTAAAGATAGTCTGAAGATCTTCAATGAGGTAGATGAGAGGGAATAAGGGAATCTTCGAACCTGTAATTTGATTTAGTGACCTGGGCTGATTAAAAGACAGTGATCAAGGTTGAGTGATTAATCATTAGAAACTAGTTGCAGGCTGGGAGTTCAGAGAGTGCGAGTCTGTCGAGATCAACAGAAACATAAGAGTAAGTAGAAGATTGAAATCTAAATGATAGACCGGAGGATGTAATAAAGAGGAAGAATGAAGGTGGGACCATTTATAGCCTCTAATAAACCCGACTTCTTTTTTAAAAGTGGCATGTATAAACAACATAATTTATGAAGGAGTTTAGCGCCATTAAATGCAAATTCTTGTTAACAGCAGTGGTAATCAAAGACAATGGCAGGCAGTGCATAAGAACAGAACGTAGAAACAAAGAAGTGCTGATGCTGGTTTATACCAAAGATAGACACAAAGTGCTGGAGTAACTCACCAGGTCAGGCAGCATCTCTGAAGAATGTGGATAGGTGACGTTTTGGGTCGGGAATTTTCTTCAGACTGGAAAAAGTCCCAAACCATCACCTATCCATCTTCTCCAGAGGTGCTGCCTGAACTACTGAGTTACTCCAGCACATTTGTGTTGTTTTTTGAAAACCAGTGCCTGCAGTTCCTTGCGTCTCTCTTGTATTTAATGCAGTTAACCATTAAGGTACTTGCTTTCAACATTAACATGAAAATATTAATCCCACGCGCTGATTTTTCTTCATTGAATGAGATGAATTGTCGTGTGCTTATGTGTGAGGGATTAGCAGTGGCGGAAGTGGCGGCGCCTAACGGCTGCGGCTCGCTAGCAGTCTGTTCGTCTTTTTTCCTTTTTTTTTGTTGGGATGGTTTTTGTATTTTTTTGGTTGTGTATGTGTGGGGGGTGGTGGTGTGGGTGGTGGGTGGTGTGGGTGGTGGGGGGGGTGGGGGAAACTTTTCTCTTTTAGGTCTCTTCCTCACGGCGCGGGGTGCGGCTCGGCCGCGGGGCCTAACATCGCCCGGTGCGGCTCGGCCGCTGGACTTTACATCGCCCGGTGCGGCGTGGCCGCTGGACTTAACAGTGCCCGGTGCGGCTCGGCCGCGGGACTTTTCATCGCCCGGTGCGGCTTGGCCGCGGGAATTTACATCGCTGGTGCGGCTCGGCCGCTGGACTTAACAGTGCCCGGTGCAGCTCGGCTGCGGGGCCTAACATCGCCCGGTGCGGCTCGGCCGCGGGACTTTACATCACCCGGTGCAGCTCGGCCGCGGGACTTTTCATCGCTGGTGCGGCTCGGCCGCGGGACTTAACACCGCCCAGTGCGGCTCGGCCACGGGACATAGCTGCGCAAGGCTTGGTCGCGGGGCCTTCCATCGCCCGGCTCGGCCGCGAGACGTTTCAGCGCCCGGTGCGACTCGGCCGCGGGGACTTCCATCCCCTTACGGGGACTGTGCGGGTTGGTCGAGGACGAGCTGTCTGTCCGTGGGCGTGGGGAAGAGAGTGGAAGTTTTGTTGCCTCCATCACAGTGAGGGGGTGTTTGGAGTCACTGTGATGGACGTTTGTGATGTGACGTGTGTGATGGACGTTTGACCAAAATGGCGGCGCTGCCCTAGCAGCTGCGGCTCACCTGCGGTCCATTTGTCTTTGTGTTTTTGTTGGTTTTTTTGTCTTAATTGTAGTTGTGATGTGGTGTTTTTGTGTTTGTGTACTATGTGTGTATGTGGGGGGGAGGGGGGGAACTGTAACATTGTAAATATGTGTCCCTTCCGAACGGAGACCCGACCTTTGTTTTCTGGGCCGTGTCTCCGTTCCTGCTGCGGCCTACCATCGGCCCAACTCCTGGAGCTGGCGGCCCCCAGGGCTCTGGTTCGCAGAGCCCGCGGATCGGACTTACCATCACTGGAGCCGGCCGTCTTCGGAGGCTGCGGGAGCGGCTGCGACTCGCCTTAGGCTCGGGCCGCGTGGATGCCGACATCGGGAGCTCCGGCAGCGGCAGCGTGTTCGCCCGCCCCGGATCGCGGGGCTTGGGTCGTGGACATTTCACCGTCCGGCGCGGCCTAAAATATGCCGCGGGATTTTTCTCTGCTGGGCGGGGGCTTCAATGTCGGGAGCCACGACCGCCCCGATGTGCAGCAACAGCGGCAGCAGCAGCGTGTTCGCCCGCCCCGGATCGGACTTATCATCGGCGGAGCCGGCCGTCTTCGGAGGCTGCGGGAGCGGCTGCGACTCGCCTTGGGCTTGGCCCGCTGTGGACCGTCCGGTGCGGCCTGAAACCACAACAACCTGACCGCGGGAGAAGACAGCAGGAGAAGGGAAAGACATTGTGGCCTTCCATCACAGTGAGGAGAGAGAGGACTGGAGGAGACTCACTGTGATGGATGTTTCTTTGATGGATGTTTCTTTTTTGTGTGTTTTTGGGGTTGGGTAATTTGAATGCCTATTTAATGCTTTTATTGTTGGACTGTGTTTTTGGGGGTTTTGGGGTTGTGTAATTTGAATGCCTATTTAATGCTTTTATTGTTGGACTGTGGGTGACTGAATTTCGTCCAATATTGGATGACAAATAAAGCTATCTTGAATCTTGAATCTTGAATCTTGTGTTGGGGCTATGTGTCTTGTGTTCTTTTTTGTATGACTGCTATGTAGTTTCGTTCGGTACCTTGGTACCGAATGACAAATAAAGCTCTGTTATACTGTTATACTGTTATATCTGAGGAGATTTGTAAATCCTTGTTGACAAACCCGTACCCACCCCCAATTAGGAGCTAATGGCTTTATTGTGTTTGCAGTAAGTATTGTTAGCATTGCTCGAGGATACTGGTTAACGATCCACAGCAATGATGACTATGTTGCCCAGCAGGTAAGGTTTAAACAAAGTGCAGCACATTCCAATCCCTCTACAACACTGACAGCTTCAATTAGAGCCATTTTGGATAAGAAACACACTGAAAAACATCTGCTTCAAAATGTTGGCACAACTGAGTTCAAGACATAGGAATGGAGAGACCGTGATGCTTCCAAACCTTCCCCACCAGGGCCGATCCTTGATTTCAACTCCACTGTTAATGAGGATACACCAAACTGCAGATGCTGGTTTACAAATACTCACTGCTATCGAGTGTGTAGAAAGGAACTGCAGATGCTGGTTTACACCGAAGATAGACACAAAATGCTGGAGTAACTCAGCGGATCAGTCAGCATCTCGAAGAAATAGGTCACGTTTCAGGTCTGAAGCAGGGTCTCGACTCGAAACGTCACCTACTCCATTTCTCCAGAGATGCTGCCTGACCCGCTGAGGTACTCCAGCATTTTGTGTCTACTCACTGTTATTGATGTCGCGTGTACAGAGATACAGTGAAAACTTTGTTTGCATTTCTTACACAACCAAACAATGAGTTTTACAGACGTCTTAGCTGCATGTGGTCTATGATTCTTTGAACTCTCTGCGGCTGGTTTTCCATTTGCATTGCCTGTGGCTGAAACTATCTGAGAGGGCCCCTTACACTGTCCTTTACACACCAACAGATGCAAGAAACAACGCTAGGCCAACAGATCCCCTATCACCAATAAAGACACAAAGTGCTGGAGCAACTCAGCGGGTCAGGCAGCACCTCTGGAAAAAAGGAATAGGTGACGTTCTTCAGACCCTTCTTCAGACTCATTATGGGAAGAGAGGGAGGGGGGAAGAAAGCTGGAAGAGGGGAGGGCAGGGCAAAGTGTTGCAGGTAATAGTTGAACACTGGTGAGGGGGAATTTGATAAGCAGGTGGTTGGAAAAGGGCCAGAGATGAAATGGTGTGAAGAGTTGCAAATTGTGAAGTCAGAGGAAGGAAGGAAGGATACAAAGATAAATCATGCTGTGGAAACAAGGAAGTTCACATGCTGGTTAATACACAATGGACACAAAGTGCTGGAGTAATTCAGCAGGCCAGGCAGCATCTCTGGAGAAGATGGATAGACGATGTTTTGGGTCTGGATCCTTTTTCGGACTGATTGTTGGGGGGTGGGGGGGGAAGAAAGCTGGAAGAGAGGACGGGCAGGACAAAGCGTGGCAGGTAATCAGAGGAAGGATTGTGGGTGGAGGGGAAGAGCCAGGGAGTGAGTTGTGAGTCCAGGTGGGGCATAGGGGAGTGGTGGGGGGGGGGGGGGGGGGAGGGGAGGGGAATGTGGGTTGTTAATGGTTACCTAAAATTGAAGAATTGAATGTTCATCGCATGTTATACAGTCATACAACGTGGAAACAGGCCCTTCGGCCCGACATGCTCACGCCGACCAACGTGCCCCATCTCAATTAGTCCCGACTGCCTGCTTTTGGCCCATATTCCTCTAAACATACCGTATCCATGTACCTGTCAAATATTTCTTAAACGTTTCAATAGTACCTGCCTCAACTACCTCTTCTGACAGCTCATTTCATACACCCACCTCCCTTTGTGTAAAAAAAGTTACCCCTCAGGTTTCCATCAAATCTTTCCCCCCCCACCTTAAACCAGTGTCATCTGGTTCCCCATACCCCTACACTGAGCAAGACTGTGCATTTACTGGATCTATTCCTCTCATGATTTTGTGCTGTTTGAACATTGAACTCAAATGTGGTGTACAGCTATACTATACCACCCTGCTGTAACGAGGCACATTAAAGCCTTTTTGTGTTGAGATGGTTTTGATGGCTACGAAGATGCTGAAAACTCTATGTCATGAGGTTTTAACCTTGTTTATTTTAGATGTTTAATTACTTTGTTAGAACAGCCTGCAATGTCAGCCCACAAGTGTTTGGTCACAAAGGTTGTCCAAACACTCATCACGATGCATTGCCTTGTATTCACTCTCTCAAACAAATCCAAAGACACATTCAACCCAAGATAGCTCATTATGTAGAAACAAGAAACTGCAGATGCTGGTTTATTTTTTTAAAAGGCATTCTTGGTGGATCGGCTGCCAAGTGTGATGTCTCTCTGGGTTCTCCGCTGCCGACCTTGTGCCAGTGCAGGGTGGTTACCGCCAAGCGTCCAGCTGAGAGGGCGGGTAGGTTCAGAGGGGGCTCTGGAGTCCCCATCGAGGGGATGGTGGGCACCCTCACTGGGAAACCAGCCGTGCTTTGAAAAAAAAAATCACTTGCCTTTTGCCTTTTAAGTTCCTAAACAAGCAGCTGTTTTGGAGTTTGAGTGTTTGTGTGAATAATACTTGGAATCAGCAACAAAAGGGGTTGAGAGTGGGAGCAGGAAAGACGCTCTTCAACAGAGCATGTGTGTGAGGTCCAAATCACCGTCTTTCAAGAGAGAATTTATCTTTAAGTCTTACTGCGCAAGCGAATCCTCTCAGCATGGACATTCCTCTGTTGTTATTCAAAGCATTGCTTCAAAACTGTGTACGAGAGTCCATGGAATGTGCAGACGCATCTTAAAGAAAGAGGTCTATACATTTGCAGTCGAGCTTGTGCTTTCAATCTACTTGTTCTTTTCTTTCACTTTTCTTTCCATTCAATGCCCTTTGGTCAATGTTTCTTCCCGTGAAAGCTTTTCCAGGCCAAGGGAACAATGGGCAATGTTTGCCCCAAGTCGTGCAATCACGTTTTTCCTTCTCCTCTATCCCCTTAGAGTTGACAATTGCGCTGTCACGCACGACCTTTCTGAAGGACTCAGATGCAAAGGCTCTGAGGAGGTGACAGGCAACAACAGCCTAGTTACTTTCTTTTCCACTCGACATCTACAGAGACAGCCAGTTAACCTTTGCCGCACAACAGTCCCCTTCCCCCACTCTTCACTTTTGTCTTCCTTTTCTCTTCACTTCCTCTCCCTTTTCCTCCTTGTTGGGTTACAAGACCATACGATACAGGCAGCACAGTGGCACAGCGGTAGGGCCACTTCGATGGTTTCAGCGGTTCTTTTGTTATCACATGTACCAAGGTACAGCCAAATTAGTTTTATTTTGCATTCAGATCAGTAAGATTATTGCTATTATAGTAAGATTGGTGCTGCATCGATCCTGATCCCAGGTGCTATCTGTGTGTGGAGTTTGCACGTTCTACCTGTGACCGTGTGGGTTTCCTCCGGGTGCTTTGGTTTCCTCCCACAATACAGTTTCCCACTCTATATCAGTGTACATGACAAAAATACACCAATAAAATTACCAATATCAATAATACTGGATTAATGGGATTGCACTGCGAGCTAACATAGACTCGATGGGCCAATTGGCCTCTTCCTATATCATATGAAACTACTCAAATCGAAGTTATTAAATGCATTCTGCTGTACCTTCCCTGCACAGATTAGTTTATACAAGCTTTTATCTACGATGTAATCGTTGTCCTGTTTCTGATATAGATAATTATTTTATTCACAAAATGCTGGAGTAACTCAGCAGGTCAGGCAGCATCTCGGGAGAGAAGGAATGGGTGACGTTTCGGGTCGAGACCCTTCTTCAGACTGATATAGATAAGGTCTTGAAGAATATTGAGATGTAATCAGGAAGAGCTTTTTGCTTGCTAGTCTCCAAACATTTATTGTTGGTAACTTGCAAAGTTTAATTAGATTACAAAGCACCAACATCTGATGACTTGTAAGATAATTAACAGTAGGAACAAAATCCAGTCTTAGCTGTACAAAGATATCTGACATCCCCTAAAATGCACTTCACTTCACGCTGACATGAATTCTGGGATGGGTACAAACATGCAGGGCGCCACTCCTGAAGATCTGTTCTGTGTTAGGACCTATTCTGATCAAGCACAGGTCTTTGCAAGTGCATGCGTCGGTACTGTTATACTGCATTCCAACAAAGTGCAGTGACCTGTGGAAGGGGCACCAAACATTCAGCTTCATTTCTTTAAAGATGACTTCACTAAAGTGTCAAATGTGGCAGAGTCACAGAGTATGGAAACAGGTCCTTTGGTCCAGCTTGCCCACGCCAACCAACATGTCCCATCTACACTAGCCCACCTGCCTGCGTTTGGCCTATATCTTTCTAAACCTATCTAAACCATGTATCTGTCTAAATGCTTCATACATTGTGATTTCATCTGACTCAACTATCTCCTCTGGCAGCTCATTCCATATATCGATTACCCTGTGAAAAGGTTGCCCCTCGGGTTCCTATTAAATCTTTCCCCTCTCACCTTAAATCTATGTCCTCTGGTTCTTGATTTCCCTTGTTGTACACCTCGATAAGATCACCCCGAAAACAGGGAATTACAGACCAGTTAACCCGGCGTCAGTTGTGGGAAGATGGTCGAGTCGATTATTAAAGATGTAATAGCAGCACATTTGGAAAGCAGTGACAGGATTGGTCAAAGTAAGCATGGATTTACAATGGGGATATCATGCAAGTAGAGACATTAGCTTGGATGCTGGAGAATCAGTATGGGTAGAACTGCAAAATAGCCAAGGGCAGAAAACGCTTGTGGGAGTTGTATACAGACCACCAAACAGCAGTAGGGAAGTTGAGGATAGCATCAGGCAGGAAATCAGGGATGCATGTACCAAAGGTACAGCAGTTATCGTGAGTGGGGCCAACCATATTGGTAGTAGCACTGAGGAGGAGGATTTCCTGGAATGTATAAGGGATGGTTTTTTATTCCAATATGTAGAAGAACCGACCAGAGGGCAGGCCATCCTAGACTGGGTATTGTGTAATGAGGAATTATTAGGTAGCAATCTTGTTGTGCAAGGCCCCTTGGGCAACAGTGACCATAATATGGTAGAATCCTGCATTGGGATGGAGAGTGACACGGTTAATTCAGAGACTAGGGTCCTGAACTTAAAGAAAGGAAATTTTGAAGGTATGAGACGGGAATTGGCTAGGATAGACGGGCAAATTATACTTAATAATAATAATAATAATAATAATAATATATTCCTTTTTTCGTCCCACACCGGGGAAATTTACAGTGTTACAGCAGCAAAGTGGATAGCAAGAGAGCAAGAGATCATTCATTATAAATAAAAGATAAATAAATTGTCATCAGTTTTCTGTGTGTTCTTAGCTGTTATTGTTGACTCGCCTGCTGGGAGCAGTGCTGGTTGTGCAGTCTCACAGCAGGGGGAAGGAAGGACCTCCTATATCTCTCCTTCATGCACTTGGGGTGAAGGAGTCTGTCACTGAAGGAGCTACTCAGTGCAGTGACAGTGTCCTGCATGGGGTGGGAGTCATTGTCCAGCAGCGATGTTAGCTTTGCCATCATCCTCCTCTCTCCCACCACCTGCACTGAGTCGAGGGGGCAACCCAGGACAGAGCTGGCCTTCCTGACCAGCTTGTCGAGTCTCTTCCCCCTCCGCCGCTGAGATGCTGCTGCTCCAGCAGACCACTCCATAGAAGATGGCCGATGCAACCACCGTGTTGTAGAAGGTCCTTAGGAGTGCCCCCTGCACTTCAAAGGACCTGAGTCGCCTTTGCAGATAAAGTCTGCTCTGGCCCTTTCTGTATAGCACATCGGTGTTTTCAGTCCAGTCCAGTTTATTGTTGAGGTAGACACCCAGGTACTGATAAGAATCCACCCTCTCGATGTCCATTCCCTGGATGTTCACCGGTGTCGGGGGGACCTGGCTGCGCCTGCGGAAATCCACCACCATCTCCCTGGTTAAAGGGTTGACGGTGGAAATGCAATGGGAAAGATTTAAAGGCCGCATGGATGAACTCCAAAAATTGTTCATCCCTGTCTGGCAAAAAAAAGAAAATGGGGAAGGTGACTCAACGAGGGAAATCAGGATAGTGTTAAATCCAAGGAAGAGGCATATAAATTGGCCAGAGGAAGCAGCAAACCTGAGGACTGGGAGACATTTAGAACTCAGAGGAGGACAAAGGGGTTAATTAACAGGGGGGGAAAAAGAGCATGAAAGAAAGCTTGTGGGGAATATAAAAACTGACTCTAAAAGCTTCTTTAGATATGGAAAAAGGAAAAGATTAGTGAAGACAAATGTAGGTCCCTTACAATCAGAGACAGGTGAATTTATAATAGGAAACAAAGAAATGGCAGAACAGTTAAATGAGTACTTTGGTTCTGGCTTCACTAAGGAAGACACACACAATCTCCCAAAAATACTAGGGGACTGAGGATCTAGTGGGAGGGAGGAACTGAAGGGAATCCACATTAGTCAGGAAATGGTGTTAGGTAAACTGTTGGGAACTGAAGACAGATAAATCCCCAGGGCCTGATGGTCTGTATCCCAGAGCACTCAAGGAGGTGGCCCTAGAAACCGCGGATGCATTGGTGATCATTTGCCAATGTTCTCTCAACTCTGGATCAGTTCCAGACTCTGGATCAGTTCCAGACTCTGGATCAGTTCCTGGGGACTGGAGGGTAGCCAATGCAACACCACTTTTTAAGAAAGGAGGGAGAGCGAAAATGGGGAATTATAGACCAATTAGCTTTACATCGGTAGTGGGGAAGATGCTGGAGTCGATTGTTAAAGATGTTTTTGAAGCGCATTTGGAAAGCAGTGACAGGATTGGTCAAAGTCTGCATGGATTTATGAAGGGGAAATCATGCTTGACTAATCTTCTGGAATTTTTTGAGGATGTAACAAGTAGAATGGATAAGGGGGAGCCAGTGGATGTGGTGTATCTGGACTTTCAAAAAGCCTTTGACAAGGTCGCACACAAGAGCTTAGTGTGCAAAATTAGAGCACATGGTATTGGGGGTAGGGAATTGACATGGATAGAGAACTGGTTGGCAGACAGGAAGCAAAAAGTAGGTATTAACAGCTCCTTTACAGAATGGCAGGCAGTGACTAGTGGGGTACCGCAAGGCTCATGCTGGGACCCCAGTTATTTACAATATATTAACGATTTGGACGTGGGAATTAAATGTGACATCTTCAAGTTTGCGGATGACACAATGCTGGGTGGCAGTGTGAGCTGCGATAAGGATGCTATGAGGCTGCAAGGTGACTTGGATAGGATGGGTGAGTGGGCAGATGCAGTATAATGTGGATAAATGTGAGGTTATCCACTTTGGTGGCAAGAACAGGAGAAGGGGAGGTGCAACGAGACCTGGGTGTCCTTGTACATCAGTCACTGAAAGTAAGCATGCAGGTACAGCAGGTAGTGAAGAAAGCTAATGGCATGTTGGCCTTCATTGCGAGAGGATTTGAGTATAGGAGCAAGGAGGTCCTACTGCAGTTGTACAGGGCCCCCGTGAGACTGCATGTTGGGGGAGTCCAGAACCAGGGGTCACAATTTAAGAATCAGGGGTAGGCCATTTAGGACTGAGATGAGTAAAAACCTTTACACCCAGAGAGTTGTGAATATATGGAATTCTCTGCCACAGAAGGCAGTGGAGACCAATTCACTGGATGTTTTCAAGAGAGAGTTAGATATAGCTCTTTGGGCTAACGGAATCAAGGGATATGAGGAGAAAGCAGGAATGGGGTACTGATTTAGGATTATCAGCCATGATCATATTGAATGCCGGTGCTGGCTCGAAGGGCCAAATGGCCTACACTGGCACCTATTTTCTATGTTTCTATGTTTATCCTCCTGCGCTCCAAGGAATGAAGTTCTAGCCTGTTCAACCTCTCAAGTACTGGCAAAATTCTTGTAAATCTTCTCTGCACCATCTTCAGTTTTACATCTTTCCTATAATAGGGTGAGCAAAATGGAATACAATATTCTAAATGTGGCCTCGCTAATGTTTCATACATTGACTTTGCAACTTCTAAACTCAATACTCTGACTGATGAAGGCCACTGTGCTGAAAGCCTTCTTGACCACCCTATCTACACGTGATGCCACTTTCAAGGAACTATGTACCTGCACTCCTTGATCCCTCTGCTCCACAACACTCCCCAGAGTCCTGCCATTCAGTGTCAATCCTGCCCCGGTGAGACTGTCATAACACCTCGCACTTGTCTGCATTAAACTCCATCAACCTTTCCCCAGCCCACCTGCCCAACCGATCAAGATTCCGCAGCAATTCTTGGCAATCATCTTCACCATCTACAAAACCACCCACTTTAGTGTCATTATAGTGACCATTCATTAGCCCGATCTGGAGGTACGTACTTTCAAGCATTAGAACACAGAAGAGTGCAGCACACAAAACCCCAATGTCTGTACTGAACATGATGCCAAGATAAACCAGTATCACTTGCCTCCATATCCCTCCATTCCATGCCTATCCACGTTCCTATTGAAAGGCCTCTTATGCCCAAAACAAGAGGGGAGAAGAGGGAGTGGAATTGGTCCTTTATTACATTGGTGACTTTCCCAAGGCAACGTGAAGTTGGGGTGGGGGAAGAAAGAGGCTGCTTTGTGTGATGGACTGGGCTACAACCACAACTCTCAGCAATTTCCCATGGTCAGGGAGAGTGCTGCTGTCAAACCAAGCTGTTATGCATCCCAAAAGGATGCTAGAACATTGGGAATGAAAAGAACATGGGAGACAGACCACTAGTGCAACAGGAGAGGTGGTGATCAGCAAGCCTGTGCTGCATGCTCCTGTAGACAGAACTGGACATAGACTTGAGCCAGTTGGACAGAGCACTCTCCGTATTGGCTGCAAGACTTAGCTTATCTCCAAATCTACTTCTGTTATGAATTTGTTAATCCCCCTGTGAACCAGTGTTCTCTATTTTCCAGCGTTCCAGAGAACACTAAGATTGTATACTTTCGAAAGGCAGATGTTAAGGGGTCGAAGTAGAAAGTTGTCAGAGTCATAGATAGATATGGTAGTTAGTCAGAACCTATTTCTCAGGCTCGATTGCAAGCATGAATAGTCTTTCTGCCTTCTTCTTCTTCTTCTTCTTCTTTCGTGTCCATCATCCATGTTTCAAATGTTGACATCGCTGTCATCGTCCGTCCTGAAAAGGGCGCAAGCTTCCGGCGACAATCAGTGGGAGCCATCACTTGTTGCAATAGATGATGGTGGTAGCAGAATTAGCTCAGGACACTTCTAGTTTCCAGCCCCGCGACGTGGACGCTTCTGCTATGGGGCTGTCTTTCCGCCTGACGGGTTGGCAGGCAACAAAAAGCTTTTCACTGTACCTCGGTACATGTGACAATAAGCTAAACTAATGGGTTGAAATACTCAAAGTATATAGGGCATAGCTTTAAGGTGAGAGGGGCGAAGTTTAAAGAAGATGTGCAGAGCAAGTATTTTACGCAGAGGGTGGTGGGTGCCTGGAACAAACTGCCTGGGGTGGTGGTGGAAGCAGATATAATAGAGGCATTTAAGAGGCTTTTAGATATCATGTGGATATGCAGGGAATGCAGGGATATGGCGCACATGGGGCCAGAGGAGATTTGTTTCGCTTGCCATCATGTTCAGTACAGACATTGTGGGCCGAAAGGCGTTTGCTGCTCTTTACAGTGCCATCCATAATGTTTGGGACAAAGACCCATCAATTAATTATTTGCCTCTGTACTCCACAATTTGAGATTTGTAATAGAAAAAAAATAACATGTGGTTAAAGTGCACATTGTCAGATTTTAAGCCTGACCTGCTGAGTTACTCCAGCATTTTGTGAATAAATTGATTGTTCTTGCTTATCCTTCCACCAGCAGGTTGTCAGTCTGAACATAGAACAGCATAGCACAGGAACAGGTACTTCGGCCCACAATGTCAGTGCCAAACATGCCAAGACCAACTTTTATCTGCCTGCACATAATCCATATCTCTCCATTCCCTGTATAACCATGTGCCTATCCAAATGTCTCTTAAATGCCACTATTGTATCTGCCTCCACTATCACCCACGGCAACAGGGTTCTGGTAATCGCATCCCCTGTGTAGAAAACTTGCCCCGTACATATCCTAAGTCTAAAGAAGAGTCCAGACCCGAAAGGTCACTTACCCACGTTCTCCAGGGATGCTGTCTGACCCGCTGAGTTACGGCAACATTGTGTCTTTCCTTGACATCTTCTTTAAACTTTAGTTTAGTTTAGAGATACAGTGCAGAAAGAGGCCCTTTGGCCCACCGAGTCCGCACCGACCAGTGATCCCCGTACACTAGCACTATCCTACACACTTGGGACAATTTACAATCTTTACTGAAGCTACTTAACCTACAAACCAGTACGTCTTTGGAGTGTGGTAGGAAACCCGAGCGCCCGGGGGAAACCCACATGGTCACGGGGAGAAGGTACAAACCCTGTACAGACAGCACCCGTAGTCAGGATCGAACCTGGGTCTCTGGAGCTATAAGGCAGCAGCTCTACCGCTGCGTCACCCTGCCGCTCTGCACCTCTCTCACCTTCAAGCTCGGCCCCCTAGTATTTAACCAAAGGAGTTGTCACTGCACACCTTGGGAACATGGTTGCACCCTGAGGAAATGCCACCAGTTTAAAAATCTGACCTAGTTTGGCATGCAAATATTTGGATTCCATTCCCGCCCCACCTTCTCACAACCTCTGGATCAGTACCATCTTTAGCACAGAAATACTTTTGTGCTGCCCGTCGAGTGAAACATTAAAACTGAGGCCCTCAGTAGCTGGACATTAAAAACGTCCCAAGGCACCAGTTGCTAAAAGACTTGGAGATCACCCTGACGTTCTGGGCCAATAAGTACCCACTCAGCCAACTGCGCAAACACAGAATATTTAGTCATAAGTCAGTCATTCAATTGCCGAGACTCCAACGCACATTTATCCCCATCTAAACCACTCCACATCTCACTCCCGAACATCCCAAAATACTTGACCGCCAATGAAGAGATTTTGGAAGCATGTCCCCTTCCATAAGGATGGATTGCGGATTTGTTTTCAATAAAAACAGGGTCTCAAACACAGCTGAGAGATTGACACCAACTTGCTTTATAAATCACTCCTAAAACACTGTCATTCCCTATTCCACCAAGGTATGGACAGGGTAGACCTGGAATGGATAGGGTAGACAGTCTGAATTTGTCAGCCAAGGGTGGAAATGAGGATATAGCTTTACAGTGAGAGGGAAAAAGTTTACAGAAGACGTTGGGGGCAAGATCACACGCACATGGATCATAAACAGGCAGAGGAGATTAGTTTATCTCGGCATCATGTCGGCACCGACATTATGGGATGAAAGGCCTGTTCCTGGGCTGTTTTATGTTCAATGTTTTATGTTTTATGATATTCTGCCCTAGGTTTTATGCTCCACAGTAAAGATTATTGGATGGACAGAGGAATGGAATCAAGGATGTGTTCCAAGCTTCCTTTGAAGAAATTTACCATCCCACCGAGTCCTGGGAATCTCTGGCCCATGAGGCCTCAAAGTGGAGACAGGCTATTCGATATGGTATTGATGATCTCTGCTACCCCATCCCTCCTCTCTGCCCCACTTGGACTCCCACCTATTTCTCTCCAGTTGCCCCCCACCCTCCGGCTTCACAATCCACAACTCTTTGCACCTCTTGAACCCTCACCCCGGCCACTCCCTCTCCTCCCCTCTCCCATCAGGCACGGGGTACAGAAAGTGTGAGAACGCACACCTCCAGATTCAGGGACAGTTTCTTCCCAGCTGTTATCAGGCAACTGAACCATCCTGTCACCAACTAGAGAGTGGTCCTGACCTACCATCTACCTCATTGGAGAACCTCAGACGAACATTAATCAGACTTTATCTTGCACTAAACGCTATACCATTCACCCTGTATCGTTACACTGCGGACGGCTTGAATGTAACCATGTATAGTCTTCTCCCTAACTAGATAGCACGCAGCATAACAACTTTCCACTCTACCTCGGTCCAAGCGACAATAAATCAACTAAAGTAAGCAAATTGGGCTGCGTTTCACTGCAACACAACTCCCTGCCCTTCAGACAAATTAATTGTGCAAAAAGCTTTGTGTAAACACACAGGAAAGAACCTCAATCTCGGCCTCTGTTGCCCAGAAATCCTTGCTGCAGGCTAGAGTGAGCTCTGGTCAAAGTTATTTCAAGTTATATTGTCATATTATGGTGAGTCCGAAAACTTGTTGGTTGGAGAAAAAGTTTATTGCAGCCGCAATATTCGAATACAGAGTTAAACAACAAGGTAAAGGACAACCATCAAAAACTTACTGTCTTCTTCGAAGACTTCGCCGAACTGTCTATTTCGGGCGCCAAAAGCGCACATGTCATCGCTGGCCAATCAGCGATGTCGCTCCCTGGACCAATCCCCATGGTCACGTTCACACGTGACCTCGCTGGCCAATCCGAGGGTTCGACGACCTGGACCATTCTCTATGGTCGCTACATGACCCCCCCCCAGAACCCGAGGTGCGGAACCTAGCAGGGAGCCGGATTTCGCGACCATAACGAGTACGGAGAGGGACAGCCTGAACCACAGGAGCCGGGGGTTCCGGACCAGCCGAACAGCCGGAACGGGAGGTCCTGGAGGAACTACCGGAACGGGGGGTCCTGGAGGAACTGTCGGAACGGGGGGTCCTGGAGGAACTGTCGGAACGGGGGGTCCTGGACTGAGCGGAACTAACGGAGGTCGGCCTCTCCTAGGGGTTTGACCGACCAGGACTGGTTGATCCGGATCCAAATGTGCAGGTTTGAGCCGGGACACCGAGACGAGCTCACTCTTGCCGCACATGTCTAAGGTGAAGGTAGCCGTTCCCTTACGCAAAACCCGGAACGGCCCTTGATAGACCCTCTGCAACGGGGCGCGATGGGCATCTTTTCGCAGAAAAACAAACTCACAGTCCTTCAGGGAAGGCGGTTCATGTACCATGGGACACCCATGACGTGAAGTTGGAACTGGAGCCAGGGAGCCCACCCGTTCCCGGAGAGATGCTAACACCGATGGGACTGTAGGCAGCTGGTCTGAAAGGTCCGGAAACAAATCTCCGGGTACTCGAAGTGTCGAGCCATATACTAGCTCCGCGGACGACGCACCGAGATCTAGCTTAGGAGCAGTCCGGATGCCCAAAAGAACCCAAGGGAGCTGGTCTACCCAGTCCGGGCCTTCAAGCCTTGCACTGAGGGATGCCTTAAGTTGACGGTGGAACCTTTCTACGAGTCCATTTGCCTGGGGGTGATATGCAGTAGTGGGTTGTAACTTGGAACCGTACAGTTCTGCGAGCGCGGCCCAGAGGGACGAAGTGAACTGTGGCCCTCTGTCAGTGGTAATAACTGCCGGGACCCCGAAACGAGCTACCCAATGAAGGGCCAAAGTCCTAGCACAAGACGCTGACGAAATATCAGACAATGGGAAAGCCTCTGGCCACCGGGTGAACCGATCCACCACCGTGAGGAGGTGGGTGTAGCCCTGGGAGGAAGGCAAAGGCCCGACCAAATCCACGTGGATGTGGAAAAAACGAACTGCTGGGACCTCGAAATCCTGTACGGGGGGCTGGACGTGGCGCTGGACTTTAGCGGTCTGACAGGGAACGCAGGAACGTGCCCAACCCGCTACCTGTTTCCGTAGGCCATGCCAGACAAACCTCGCTGCTACCAAGGCAGAGGTGGAGCGGATGGACGGGTGTGCCAGCCCATGAATGGCATCGAAAACCCGGCGCTGAAGAGCCGAAACGGTATCCGCTAGAAGCTGTGCCTCCGCAAGCTCCTGGGGATCCACTTCGCAGTCCACCGCCGAAATAGGGGGAAAAGCGGGTCTAGACAGGGCGTCAGCAACGGCATTAAGCTTACCCGCGACATGACGGACATCGGTGGTAAATTCGGAGATAGCAGTCAGGTGCCGCTGCTGGCGGGCCGACCATGGGTCAGACAATTTCAAAAAAGCAAATGTTAATGGTTTGTGGTCCGTAAAGGCCACAAATGGGCGGCCCTCGAGGAAGTACCTGAAATGACGAACAGCTAAATAGAGAGCCAGAAGCTCTCGGTCAAATGCGCTATACTTCAGCTCGGCCGAATTTAGTTGCCGGCTGAAAAACGCTAAAGGCTGCCAACGGCCACCGACCTGCTGCTCCAGAACCCCGCCCACCGCCACGTCAGAGGCGTCAACCGTCAGGGCCGTGGGGGCGGAGGGGCTCGGATGGACCAACATGGTGGCGTCTGCCAAGGCTGCCTTAGCTGCTGTAAAAGCCGACTCTGCGGTCGGGGACCATATCAACTCTACCGGATTCCCTGCAAGGCATTGGAAAAGCGGGCGCATGACTCGCGCAGCTGCCGGAACGAACCTATGGTAGAAATTAACCATGCCTACGAACTCCTGTAGCCCTTTTACTGTGGTGGGCCTGGGAAATGCCCGGATAGCCTCTACCTTCTCAGGCAAAGGGGAGGCGCCAGCAGGGGTAATTCTGTGCCCTAGAAAATCAAGAGCAGGAAGGCCGAATTGACATTTGGAGGGTTGGATAATGAGCCCGTGGTCTTGGAGCCGCTGGAACACGGTCCGCAAGTGGGCCTGGTGTTCCTGCACTGAGGGGCTGGCGACCAGGATGTCGTCTAAATAAATAAACAAAAAGGGTAAACCCCGGCCCACGCGGTCCATCAGTCGTTGGAAAGCCTGTGCCGCGTTCTTTAAACCGAAAGGCATACACAACCATTCAAACAACCCGAACGGAGTAATCGTTGCAGTTTTCTGTATGTCCTCCGGTCGCACCGGGATCTGGTGGTATCCTCGCACCAAATCGATTTTGGAAAACACCACCGCTCCTTCCAGCCCAGATGAAAAGTCCTGTAGGTGCGGTATGGGGTAGCGATCAGCCGTGGTGACAGCATTGAGACGCCGATAATCGCCACATGGTCTCCACCCCCCAGATGCCTTGGAGACCATATGTAACGGCGAGGCCCACGGGCTGTCAGACTGACGGACAATTCCCATTTCCTCCATCTTCCTGAACTCCGCCCGTGCCACCACCAGTTTGTCTGGCGGTAGTCTCCTGGCCCGAGCGAAAACGGGAGGGCCTTCGGTGCGGATGTGATGGACCACGCCGTGCTTGGCCGAAGGCGTGTCAAAACGTTGAATGAGCAGCTCTGGAAACTCTGCCAGAATCTCAGCATACGAGTCGGGGGCCGCGACGACGGCCTGGACAGTAGGGCTGGGCGAGGAGGCGATTGTCGGAGCGACGTGCTCATCTTCGGCGGAGGGTCGGAGGTCGTTACCGCGGACATCAGGGACCAGTGAAAAAGCCCAGAGAAAATCTGCGCCCAGGATCGCTTGTTTGACGTCGGCTATGATGAATGGCCATTCATACGTGCGGAGGCCTAACACAAGGGACATCTTCCGTATACCGAAAGTGCGAATTGGGCTGCCATTAACCGCGATGAGGGTGGGACCTGTCTTACCCGATCTGGTTTCGAGGTCGGTCGGCGGCACTATGCTGACGATGGCTCCCGTGTCCACCAAAAATTCTGTGTCCGTGAATCGATCATGGACATAGAGGCGCCGGTTCTGGCCAATCGTAACTGCCCCTATGTACGATCGGCCGAGGCATTTCCCGCGAAGGTACAAGGCAAGCGGCAGTTGCGGGATTCGCTACCCCATCGTAGGTGATAATAGCACCAGCCGCGCTTGTGCGGATCTTTTTGGCGGGCTTTCGGAGAATTGGCGGGAGACGTGGCGCCATCTTGCCGTCGCTGTGGCGTGGTCACTGATGTCGAGACCTTGTTGATCGAACCGCTTGCCTTGTTTTTTGCCGCTATGAGCGCGTCCGCTTTCGCTGCATATGCTTCGGGGTCCTTAAAAGAACAATCCGTGAGCAGCAGTCGGACATCCTCAGGAAGTCTCTCGCGGAATGCCTGTTCGAACATAGGGCAATCCGTATGCTCACCGGCTAGCATCATCATTTCGGACATGAGGACGGAAGGCAGTTGGTCTCCAAGATCCGGTAGGTGCAGAAGTCTTGCCGCACCACCATGCTTATTAAACCCGAAGATTCGCAGTAATACTTTCTTCATGGCCTCGTACTTACTTTCCGCAGGTGGATTCACGATGAACCGCATCACGCGCTTGGTCGTGTCCGGCGATAGAGCGCTGACGAGGTAGTAGTACATCGTGGATTCGTCCGATATCTTCTTTATATGAAATTGAGCTTCGGTGTGGATAAACCAAGCTTGCGGTGCGTGCGTCCAAAACAACGGAAGGTGAACGCTTGCCGCGCTTAACTCCGGTGTGCCCGGCGCGGTCATCGTCAACGAGACGTCGGGTTCCTGCTTAGTCGGTGATCGTCTAGATCACGTCGGGGTCACCAATATGGCGAGTCCGAAAACTTGTTGGTTGTAGAAAAAGTTTATTGCAGCCGCAATATTCGAATACAGAGTTAAACAACAAGGTAAAGGACAACCATCAAAAACTTACTGTCTTCTTCGAAGACTTCGCCGAACTGTCTATTTCGGGCGCCAAAAGCGCACATGACATCGCTGGTCAATCAGCGATGTCGCTCCCTGGACCAATCCCCATGGTCGCGTTCACACGTGACCTCGCTGGCCAATCCGAGGGTTCGACGACCTGGACCATTCTCTATGGTCGCTACAATATATTCATCACAATATGAAACAGACAATACAATTCCATTATGCTCCAAGGTCCTAAATGTCGCATTTATTTTTAATGACAAATTAAATTAATGCAAGGACTTTTTTTAAAGTTCTTCATCTTCAGCTTCATTTGATGCATTATTTCCCCACTGATACACATCTAAATTATTCCCCATTCCCTTTAAACTCATCCTTTGATCTGGCCTATAAACATTGTTAATATTCTGATCGAGATCATCAATCTTAAAGGCCACAAGTTCTGAATTAAACATTAAACGTTCTGTTTGTTCGTCTCCTCGTACATATTCCTTTAATGACTCCCACTGGAGCTCGGCCAGGCTTGGAGCAAAGCAAAATTGGAATACAAGATGTATTGATGTTTCATTCTTATCTTGTACCGGCAAAAACATTAATCAGCTTTCAAACCGACTTATCACAGATTCCAGTTAGAGAACATAACCTTGTATACAAAATAAAAATGCCCGTACTAAAGATAAAGATGTGACATTCAGAGCATTATTGATGCGAGGGTGGGAAAATATGTTAATGGCATCTGGCAGTGGATGAAGACAAGGAGTTTATAATCTGATCACAGGAACTCCGAACCAATTTCTGGCTATTCCAGCAGTGATCACTTTGACTGCTCCCACAGTACCTTGCTTAGCACTGTCCCACAGTGCACTGCTCCCACAGTGCACTGCTCCCACAGTGCACTGCTCCCACAGTGCACTGCTCCCACAGTGCACTGCTCCCACAGTGCACTGCTCCCACAGTACCTTGCTTACCACTGTCCCACAGTGCACTGCTCCCACAGTGCACTGCTCCCACAGTGCACTGCTCCCACAGTGCACTGCTCCCACAGTGCACTGCTCCCACAGTGCACTGCTCCCACAGTGCACTGCTCCCACAGTACCTTGCTTAGCACTGTCCCATAGTGCACTGCTCCCACAGTGCACTGCTCCCACAGTACCTTGGGAGATACTGCCCCCACAGTGCACTGCCCCCACAGTGCACTGCCCCCACAGTGCACTGCCCCCACAGTGCACTGCCCCCACAGTGCACTGCCCCCACAGTGCACTGCCCCCACAGTGCACTGCCCCCACAGTGCACTGCCCCCACAGTGCACTGCCCCCACAGTGCACTGCCCCCACAGTGCACTGCCCCCACAGTGCACTGCCCCCACAGTGCACTGCCCCCACAGTGCACTGCCCCCACAGTGCACTGCCCCCACAGTGCACTGCCCCCACAGTGCACTGCCCCCACAGTGCACTGCCCCCACAGTGCACTGCCCCCACAGTGCACTGCCCCCACAGTACCTTGGGAGGTACTGCCCCCACAGTACCTTGGGAGGTACTGCCCCCACAGTACCTTGGGAGGTACTGCCCCCACAGTACCTTGGGAGGTACTGCCCCCACAGTACTTTGGGAGGTACTGCCCCCACAGTACCTTGGGAGGTACTGCCCCCCACAGTGCACTGCCCCCCACAGTGCACTGCCCCCCACAGTGCACTGCCCCCCACAGTGCACTGCCCCCCACAGTGCACTGCCCCCCACAGTGCACTGCCCCCCACAGTGCACTGCCCCCCACAGTGCACTGCCCCCCACAGTGCACTGCCCCCCACAGTGCACTGCTCCCCACAGTGCACTGCTCCCCACAGTACCTTGCTTAGCACTGTCCCACATAGTATGCCAATTTGCTATAGCGCTCCGAGTTCTCCACTACAAATGCTTACAGGTATGCAGAGAGAAGATATCCACTCAGGCTACTCACAACCACGCTAGAGACATGGTTGCATTTTTGCTCATCTCATGCACTAAATAGAGCATACATAAAGAGTTGAGATTTCCACTGCTTTTATATTGTCCTGGCTTCCCACTCACCTCTTCCCCCTCTTCCTTTCCTCCCCTTCGCTTCCTCCCCTCCTTCTTTACTTTAACCTCTTCCCCTTCCCCTCTCCCCTCCCACCCCCCTCTTTCCTCCTCGCCCAACATCTACCCTTTGGAGTCTGAAATTGGCTGCTCTTCATACTGCCAAGGCAAGGGGCTTCAGTAATTAACCCTCTCCACCCACTCACCGCTTCTGATGATGAAATGGCTCTCACCCAAAGATCAACCAGAGGAGATGACGTCACTCTCTGGCCTGTGGTGAATAACTTTCACAAAACAATGCCACTCATTTATCACTTCAGTTAACTTGCTTAAAAGAGCACATTTGTTGTCCTGTCCAAAAACAAAGGAAACAAAGAGTGCTGGAGTAACTCAGCGGGTCAGGCAGCATCTCTGGAGAACATGGGTAGGTGACGTTTCAGCTCTGGAATCTTCCTCAGCTTTAGTTGTCCTGTTAAGTTCAGTCTGGATCCAAAAACGCTGCACAAATGCAAAAGTAAAACTCATTGCTGCCTCTCATAAGGTTCATTAGTCATTGGAGCAGAAGTGATCCATTCGGCCCATCAGGGCTACTCTCCAATTCAATCATCGCTGATCTATCTTTCCCTCTCAACCCCATTCTCCTGACTTCTCCCCGTAACCCCTGACACCCTTACTAATCAAGAATCTGTCAATCTCTACCTTAAAAATACCGATTGACGTGGCCTCCACAGCCGTCTGAGGCAATGAATTCCACAGATTCACCACCCTCTGACTAAAGAAATTCCTCCTCATCTCTTTTCTAAAAGTACGTCCTTTTATTTTGAGGCTGTGCCTTCTGTTCCTGGACTCTCCCACTAGTGGAAACATCCACTCCATGTTCAATCTATCCAGGCCTTTCACTTTAACATGGTGCCCCGAACTGAACACAATGCTCTAAATGTGGCCTCGCCATCTGCCAGATGGTAGCCCTCTTCTCACTGCTACTGTTGGACAGGAGGTACAGATGCCTGAAGTCCCACACCACCAGGTTCAGGAACAGCTACTTTCCTACAACCATCAGGTTTTTGAACCGATCTGTATAATCCTAATCCTACCTTAACAATGGAACACTATGGACCTCTTGCACCAACATGGGTTTGCTTTCCAATTGTGTATTTTTGCACTAATGTCTTGTTTTTGCACACAGTCTTTCTCTTTTCACTGTCTTGTCGGAGTTATGTTTTGGAGTGTGTGTTTGAGTGCATGTGAAACTGCTTGCAAGCTTTTCATTGTACCCGGACCTCACCTTAAATGTCTATATGACAATTGACAACGTAATTTTTATTTAAAACATTAACTTAACCCTAAATCCATATAAACAATGCAGTATTCATATGTTACAAGAGGGTAACTATTAAATTCTCTTTTATTTATGTGGTTCATTGATGATACCTAACCTGAAGAAAATACCTAAGAATCTCCCTTTCTGTTGCCTTGAGAACTGTATCATTTTAATCTGGTAGGTGACACCTGAAGGATGACAGAGAGGTGCAGCTGGTAGAGCCACTGCCTCACAGCGCCAGAGACCCAGGTTCGATCCTGACCTCTGCTGTTGTCTGTAACGAGTTTGTACGTTCTCCCTGTGACAGCGTGCGTTTCCTCCGGGTGCTCCGGTTTCCTCCCACATCCCAAAGACGTGCAGGTTTATAGGTTAATTGGTTTCTGCGAATTGCCCCTAATGTGTAGGGAGTGGATGAGAAAATGGGATAACAGAATTGGTGTAAACGGTTGATGGATGGTTGACAAGGATTTGAACAGAGGAAGGAATTTAGATGGAGGTTGATGGGGGAAGGTATTCCGTTATTGGAGAACATAAGCCTTACATGTCTATTTGCAGAGCGTCCTGGACAACACAGCTCACCCCCTCCACGACACACTGGTCAACCTGAGGAGCACCTTCAGCAACAGACAGTTCCACCAAGTTACAGCACAGAGCGCCACAGGAGATCCTTCTTCCCTGTGGCTATCAAACTTTACAACTCCTCCCCCTTCTGTCGTGGGGTAGACCAGGGCCGTCTTAACGCATGGGCCTGATGGGCACTTGCCCGGGGGCCCACGAGCATAGGGGCCCCATGCTGATCTGTGTATGTTAAGTGACTTGCAATAAATAAATACTACTTTAAAAATGTAAGTTCAATAAGTGCTTTTTTCGCAACATTTTCGGTCACTAAGTGCTTCTCACAGCGATCTGTAAGTGCTTTTCACAACAATGTAGCACCCTAAGTCCATCGCTAAGTGCTTTTCGGTAAGTGTTTTTCGCCGGCACGACAGGGGGGGCTGGTAGGGAAAGGGGGGTGGGGGAGAGTAACGGTAGGGGCCCCAGTACACTGCTTTGCCCGGGGGCCCATAATGCTGTAAAAACGGCCCCGGGGTAGACTGACTCCCCTCCCAATCTTTGCACATCTCCAGTCCTTTCCACTCGTCACTTTAATTTCATGTATTTTGTGTTTTTATGACTGTTGGCAGATCAATTTCCCTCCTGGGATAAATAAAGTCCTATCTTATCGTATTGTATATGTAAGACTCTATGACTCAATCACTAGATAGGCAATGTTTCAGGTCAGGAGTCTTCTTCAGACTCAAAGGTTCTTGAAGACCTTTGGATTGGATCAGGAATTAAAACAGGCTTGCTGCAAATCTCCCAGTGACCAGAACTCCCATGAATTACATATTCCGTTCCCACTCACACCCCTGACCTCTGAACGCTGTCCAAGAATTCTGTTGACCAGGCAGATTTTCACTAAGGTCACAGCCTGGCATCTAATGATATCACCACGTTCCCCCTGACTGTGAGAACACTGGTCCGATGGTCCATACACAGAGATGTCCATTGTCCCAGGAGTCCACAACCAGCCACCCCACTCTGCCAAGCCAGAATTGTTCTGCAATTACAAAATAAAAACAGGCGGAAATCTACAGCCAAAGAGATTCGGAATAAGGAGGGAATTGTTTTGGGTCTTTGGCATGGAAAGCTAATGCACAGAGAGCTTTCGAAAGGAAATGAAACAAGTAGATGTTACTAACCTGAGGTGAACTTGCACATTATGTGATGGGGCTGGTTTCTGTAGGTGTTGTTATCAATTTTGCTCGAGGAATCAGGCCATTTCCCCCTCAGAATGGAGATGGTGAGGGGGGCTGGGCCCTCTCCTGGTCAGCCTGGCCCCTCAGGAGGCCTGCAATAGGGAGTGGATACAATGCAGTCTCTCCACTAGATACACCCTGATAACTCTTCCCGCAGTTACAACGTCATTTATCTCAATCCATCACCCAGTACACCATCCTCCCACCCCCCACCACATATACTCTCACCCCGCCTCCCCCTCCCCTCTCCTCATTCAGTCACATTGTTCCACCACCCTCCCCCACCCGGTTACACCATGACCCCCCCCCTCTCCAATCATCCAAAACACCATCCTCCCTCCCTGCCCGGTTACATCATTCTCCCCCTGACCCCTCCCCCTCACCTGGTTACACTATTCTCTTCCCCCTCCTCGCCAAGTCACAAAGTTCCACTTGCCCAGTTACATTCTCCCCCCTTCACCCAGTTACCCCGTTCCCCATTCTCCCTCCCCCCCAGCAAATTGCCCAGTTACACCATTCCTCCCACCTCCACTCACATGATTGCACCACCCCCCCTCCACCCCGTGACACCAACTCTTCCCCACCCACACTTGCTCAGTTACCCCTCCTCCCCCACTTACACCAGCTCCTCTCCCCCCTCCTCACCCAGTTACACCATTCTCCCCCTGCCCCACCCCTTCTTTGCCAGGTTACACATTCTCCCCCCTACCCCCCTCTCACTCGGTGACACCGACCCCTCCCCACCCAGAGACACCAAAACCCCCTCCTCATCCCACTGAACTAACAAACCCCCCTCCCCATTCACAGTTACACAACAATTAACACCAGCCTTTAGTGAGTGAATTACCTCAGCAAAGATGAATCCTATCTTGAAACAGTTTCTATTTACACAGATGTTGTCTGACCTGCTGAATATTTTCAACCTTTCCTGCTGTTAATTCAGATTTCCAACATCTGTAGTTTTATGTTATTATTTCCATCTACCCTTGAATCTTTATCCAGTTTGTTCAGCGCTCACTAAACGAACCACTCTGTGCTCATATCCTGAACTGCAGTCCCAATACAAATAGCAAAGCCATTGCCATCCATTGAACTTAATCCTCTTCTCATTCAATTACTGGCAATGTTTCTCAGCTGCCTGTTTCCCCTCTGGTCTGAGCACTTGTGCCAAATCTATTTAGCCTCCCTACTGTGTGGATTAGAAGGCTGTGGAGGCCAAGTCAATAGATATTTTTAAGGCAGAGGTGGATAGTTTCTTGATTACTATGAACGTCAAGGGTTATAGGGGGAAGGCAGGAGAGTGGGGTTGAGAGGGTAAGATAGATCAGCCATGATTGAATGGCAGAGTAGTTTTAATGGGCCGAATGGCCTAATTCTGCTCCTATCACTTATGACCTACTTCGATGAGGTCCAATAGTCATGTATTAAACCTTCCTACTCTCAATTTCCTTTTTATTACCAAACAATCATTGTCAGGTATCTAAGATTGACACAAAGTGATGGAGTAACTCAGCGGGACAGGCAGCATCTCTGGAGAAAAAGGACCAGTCACATTTCGGGTCGGGATGGGTCTGAAGGAGGGTCCCAACTCGAGATGGGTCTGAAGGAGGGTCCCAATCCAAAATGTCACCCATCCTTTTTCTCTCGAGGTGCTGCCTGACCCGTTGAGTTACTCCAGCTCTTTCTTTGGCATAAACCAGCATCTGCAGTTCATTTCTACTCACTGCCAGGTGTGTGTCACTCTACATGTAAGGATCTCAACGTACCTCAACCTGATGGCCACCCCCAATTCTACGGACGGACCATCTGAAAGCTTTGCATTTCAGTTAGGAATTTCTTTCCAGGAACATTGGAGAGAGTTACGTCCAAAATGCAACCCAATTAGTTTTATCCCATAAAGTTAATATCTCCCATGAGTCCACTTCTTCAAAGGCTAATCCAACTCTTTAAATGTTTCCACATTACTTTGGATGTTGTACTCTGTACAGGCCAAATTTCTGATTGATCTCTGCAACATATTAGAAATATCAGCAGGGGAATAAGAACGTCGTCCGTCTGTTATCAGGCTTCTGAACGGTCCTTCCGTAAGCTAGGGTACTGTCTGATTCACCTCTGCCTCATTGCGGACATTGGACTTTGATAAAGGAACTGTTGTACTACAACACTGTGAACTATATTGTGCACTCTGTATCTTCCTATTTGCTCTACCTAATGTACAAGTTTTGCACAAAATGTTATTCTTGCACTAAACGTTATTTCTTGCACTAAACGTCACAGCCTTTTTCCTGTATTTGCACGCAATGGACGGCGTGATTGTACTGATGCTCCTCGACTTACGATATTTCGACTTTACGATGATGCAAAAGCGATACACATTCAGTAGAAACCGTACTTCGAATTTTGAATTTTTGATTTTTTTCCCGGACTGGCGATATGCGGTGCGATACTCTCTCGTGACGCTGGGCACTGGCAGCGAGCCGCAGTTCCCAGTCAGCCTACCAGCTATGATGTTCGGTAGGTTAGGTGGCTATGACGTTCGGTAGGTTAGGTGTGAGGTTATCCACTTTGGTGGTAAGAATAGGAAGGCAGATTATTATCTGAATGGTGTCAAGTTAGGAAAAGGGGACGTACAACGTGATCTGGGTGTCTTAGTGCATCAGTCACTGAAAGGAAGCATGCAGGTACAGCAGGCAGTGAAGAAAGCCAATGGAATGTTGGCCTTCATAACAAGAGGAGTTGAGTATAGGAGAAAAGAGGTCCTTCTGCAGTTGTACCGGGCCCTAGTGAGACCGCACCTGGAGTACTGTGTGCAGTTTTGGTCTCCAAATTTGAGGAAGGATATTCTTGCTATTGAGGGCGTGCAGCGTAGGTTTACTAGGTTAATTCCCGGAATGGCGGGACTGTCATATGTTGAAAGACTGGAGCGACTAGGTTTGTATACACTGGAATTTAGAAGGATGAGAGGGGATCTTATCGAAACGTATAAGATTATTAAGGGGTTGGACATGTTAGAGGCAGGAAACATGTTCCCAATGTTGGGGGAGTCCAGAACCAGGGGCCACAGTTTAAGAATAAGGGGTAGGCCATTTAGAACAGAGATGAGGAAAAACTTTTTTAGTCAGAGAGTTGTGAATCTGTGGAATTCTCTGCCGCAGAGGGCAGTGGAGGCCAATTCTCTGAATACATTCAAGAGAGAGCTAGATAGAGCTCTTAAGGATAGCGGAGTCAGGGGGTATGGGGAGAAAGCAGGAACGGGGTACTGATTGAGAATGATCAGCCATGATCACATTGAATGGCGGTGCTGGCTCGAAGGGCCGAATGGCCCATTCCTGCACCTATTGTCTATTGTCTATTGTGTATTGTGGCTATAATGTTCAGTAGGTTAGGTGGCTATAATGTTCAGTAGGTTAGGTGGCTATAATGTTCGGTAGGTTAGGTGGCTATGATATTCGGTAGGTTAGGTGGCTATGATGTTCGGTAGGTTAGGTGGCTATAATGTTCAGTAGGTTAGGTGGCTATGATGTTCGGAAGGTTAGGTGGCTATGATATTCAGTAGGTTAGGTGGCTATGATGTTCGGTAGGTTAGGTGGCTATGATGTTCAGTAGGTTAGGTGGCTATGATGTTCAGTAGGTTAGGTGGCTATGATGTTCGGTAGGTTAGGTGGCTATGATGTTCGTAACCCCATTGTAAGTCGAGAAGCCTCATAATCATGTTTTTTCAGCTGACTGGTTAGTGTGCAACAAAAGCCTTTAACTTTGTACACCTCGATACACGTGGCAATAAACTAAACTAAACTAGTTTGATTGTATTTAGGTGTAGATCTGATCTGATTGCATAGTAATTGGATTGGAAAGCTTTTCACTGTACGTGACAATAATAAACCGAAACCTAAACCTGAGAAGTCCATTTGGTTCATCATGTCAGTCTTTCCTTCCACTCCCTACACACTAGGGGTAATTTACGGAGGCCAATTAACCTAAAAACCCAAGGTATTTATTCACAAAACCCACTCGTCTTGGGGGTGTGGGAGGAAACCGGAGCACCCAGAGAAAACCCACGTGGTCACAGGAAGAAAGTGCAAACTCCACACAGACATAACCCGAAGTGAGGATTGAACCTGTGTCTCCAGCCCTGTGAGTCAGCAGCTCTACCAGCATCGAGGCATTGATTTGCTGACTAGCAGCCGTACGTTTTTTTCACAGACTCTGAGGGTATCTTTGGGAATAAACGTGTTTCCTTGAGAAAATTATTTTTGACTTGTTGTAGCCAAAGCAAGGTAAATAATGAAAGTTACCTGCGTGAACGAGACTCAGAACCTGGGAACGGTCATGTTTCTGTTCCGCTATTGCAGTTCCCAAGGTCCACCAGCAGAGTGTGGTGTTGTACAATGGAACCATGCTCCTCCCACAAGTTTTAGGACAGGCACTCTGCCCAGAACTGGAGGAGAAACTTTAAACTTTGGTGGACAATATGAAAGCTAAAAACCAGGCTGTGGAATAATAGCATCACCCTGTAGAAATGTCTAGATGTTATTTTGGTTGTTCTGTTTGGTATTAATTCTTTTTAGGGAACTAGTCCCAGGCTGTTACAATTTGTTTCGTTGGGTTGTTGTTGTTTAAAATAATTAAATTATTGCATCGTATGGGAGACGCATTCCCAATCTCGTTGTACCCCTGTACAATGACAATAAAGATATATTGTATTGTATTGTATTGTATTGTATTGTGACCTGGAGGGGAAGACTTGATTTTAGTTTAGCTTAGTTTATTGTCACGTGTACCGAGGTACAGTGAAAAGCTTTTTTGTTGAGTGCTTACCAGTCAGCAGAAAGACGATACGTGATTACAACCAAGCCGACTACAGTGTACAGATACATGATAAAGGGAATAACGTTTAGTGCAGGATAACGTCCAGCAAAGTAACTCCGCGGGTCGGTCAGCATCTCTGGAGAAAAGGAATAGGTGATGTTGTGGGTTGAGACCTGCAGGGTTGATCTGTTGAGTTAATCCAGCATTTTGTGTCTATCTTCGGTGTAAAGCAGCATCTGTAGTTCCTTCCTACACACAAAGTCTGAGTTAAAGATAGTCCGAGGGTCCCCAATGAGGTAGGTAGTAGCTCAGGACCGCTCTCTGGTCAGTGATAGGATGTTTCAGTTCCTATTCATGTACCTGTCCAAATGTCTTTTAAATGCTGTTATAGAACTTGCCTCAACTACCTCCTCTGGCAATTTGTTCCAGCACCCTCTGTGTGAAAGAAATTGCCCCTCATTAGTTCCTATTAAATCTTTTCCCTCTGACCTTCAACCTATGGTTCTCGGTTTTCCTACTCTGGGTAAAAGGAAGAAACGGTCCCTGAATCTGGAGTTCTCCATACTATGAATGAAGTCATCATCAACACTACGTTGTGGCAATACCGAAGGCAATACTCTTTGATCTCTTGGCCAGATGTTTTGTGGGTCAGTTACAACATCTTAAAAGTTTATTTGTGTATAATGTTTTTATAAAAAAATGTAAATTAAAAATCTTGCATTTGCACAGCATCCTTTTGTAAATTATAACTTCTTGAAAATGATTTTGGAAAGGGATTAGAGTCAAAGACTCCTAGATTCAATCAGCACAGAAACAGGCCATTCTGCCCAAATTGCCCTTGCTGACCAAGCTGCCCCATTTACGCAAGTCCAACCTGCCTGCATTTGGCCCTTATCTCTCCAAACCTTTCCTGTCCATGTACCTGACCAGTCATAGAGTTATACAGCACAGAACCAGACCCTTCAGCCCAACTCATCCATGCTGTCCAAGTTGCCTTCCTGGGCTAGTCCCACTTGCCCGCATTTGGCCTATATCCCATTAAAGCCTTTCTATCTATGCACCTGTCCAAATACCTTTTAAACATTGTAATTGTATCCACCTCAACAACATCCTTTGGCAGTATGTTCCGTATACCCGCCATGTGTGAAAAACATGCCCCTTGGGTCCCCTTTAAATCTTACCCATCTCACCTTCAATCTGTGCCCTCAAGTTTTGGGTTGGGACCCTTCTTCAACTTGAATATACTCATTTGATCTGTATTTCATCTATCTTGGCACCCAATAGAAATATATAAAACCAATAGAGGTATAGATAGAGTAGACAGAGCTTTATCCAGCGTGGAAATGTGAAGGAAGAGGGCACAGTTTTAAGGTGAGAGAGGCAAAGTTTAAAGGAGATGTATGGGGCAAGTTATTTTGCACAGAGGGTGTTGGGTGCCTGAACGCACTTCCAGGGGTGGAGGTGGAGGCAGATACAATAGTGGCATTTAGGAGGCCTCTAGTTTAGTTTTAGTTTAGAGATACACTGTGGAAACAGGCTCTTCAGCCCACCGAATCCACCCATACTCTAGATCTATCCTACATACTAGGGGCAATTTACAGAACCAGATTAACCTACGAACCTGCATGCCTATGGAATGTGGGAAGGAACCAGAGCACCTGTGGTCACAGGGACAACGTACAAACTCCGTACAGACAGCACGCAAAGTCAGGAGCTAATCTGGGTCTCTGGCGCTGTGAGGAAGCAACTCTACCACTGTGCCAATAAGCAGGGAATGGAGGGGTATGGATGATGTGCAGGCAGATGAGTTTATTTTGCATAGGAAAATAACTGCAGATGCTGTTACAAATCGAAGGTGTCACAAAATGCTGGAGTAACTCAGCAGGTCAGGCAGGATCTCAGGAGAGAAGGAATGGGTGACGTTTCAGGTCGAGACCCTTCTTCAGACTGATCAGCATTTTGTAATACCTTCAGTTTATTTTGCATGGTGTCAGGCACATATATCGTGGTTGCACCTTTTTATGTTCATTGAAGCCCCAAGATAAAATCTTGGTCGATGTAACAAAACACTCCAGACACTGATGGGCTCCAAGGAGCACACAACTGAGCTGTTATGTACCCAAACTACAATACATTTGGTGAGTGAGTGTAGCAAGTATCCAAACAGTGACACAGATGCACGTTATTCGCCGAAGATAAATTCATAGGACCATGGGTTACACTGGAATAAAGTATCAGGCCAGTCATCTGAATTAGTTTAGTTTAGTTTAGAGATACAGCACGGAAACAGGCCCTTTGGCCCACCGAGTCTGCGCCGACCAGCGATCCCATACAGAAAATCTATCCAACATACACTAGGGACAATTTACAATTATACCAAGCCAATTAGCTTACAAACCTGTATGTCTTTGGAGTGTTTGGGGAAACTGGAGGAAGAGCTGAGTAGTTGATGGCTCAATGAAGAACACATTTTTTTTAGTTTAGTTTAGTTTAGTTTAGTTTAATTATCACATGTACAGTAAAAAGTTTTTTGTTGCGTGTTAACCAGTCAGCAGAAAGACTATACATGATTACAATCAATCCATCCACAGTGTACAGATACAGGATAAAGGGAATAATGTTTAATGCTACCTAAAGTTTAGTTAAGTTTGATTAAAGATAGCTCGAGGGTCTCCAGTGAGGTAGATGGTATGTCAGGAACGTTCTCCAGTTGGTGATAGGATGGTTCAGTTGCCTGATAACAGCCGGGGAGAAACTGCCCCTGAATCTGGATGTGTGCATTTTCACACATCTGTACCTTTTGCCTGTGGGAGCGGGGAGAAGAGGGAGTGACCGGGGTGAGACTGGTCCTTGATTATGCTGGTGACCTTGTTGAGGCAACGTGGTGTAGATGGAGTCGATGGAAGGGAGATTGGTTTGCGTGATGGTCTGGGCTGTGTCCACAGTTCTCTGCAATTTCTAGTGGTCTTGGATGGAGCTGTTCCCAAACCATGCTGTGATGACATAGACTATGTGCAAGTAAATGAGATTAGGTAATCTTGTCATCATGTTCAGCACAAACATTGTGGGCCAAAGGGCCTGCTCCTGTGCTGTACTGTTCTATGTTGCATGTTCATCCTTTGGGGTGGCTCATAGTTTTAAGAACTCCACCCCCATCTCCATTCCTGCTTTTGACTTCTCCCAATTCAGGCTGTTTGTGGCAGTTTGTATCTGGCATGCTGACTCCACATTCATCTTGGACAGCTCTGTCTTCCCAAATGCTGATTATATGTTTCTCAATACTCCTGGTCTGGTTTTAAAGAGTTGTAATAGCCACACCACACCACAGATGCAATCTAACTGGAGAGTTCACATTGAATGACCACAACTCCAATTCAATAGCAGCCTGAGAACTCTTCTGATGATCTTGCACTTTCATCCCGCCAAGTTTACCTTGGATCCCATTCTTGCGGGGAAAGATGGCATTGAGCAATATTTTTTCTGCATAAACCAGCAATATTCAGCAAATTATAGGGTCAGCAGGAAAAGAATGTTTCCTTTCACTTGGTGGTTTCTTCAGTTTAACCAAGTCTCATCCAGAACCACCTTCCACAATTCCCCTACCGATGGTAAATGACCCTGTGAATTCACCCTGTCTATTCCCCTCGTGATTTTATACACTTAAAAAAAAAGATATCAGCCTCAGCCTCCTGCACACCGAGGAATAAAGTCCTTGCCTGCCCAATCTCTCCCTGTAGCTCAGGGTCTCAAGTCTTGGCAACATCCTATAAACCTTCTCTGTACTTTTTCCAGTTAAATGATGGTCATCCTATAATCTGTACATATTAATGTATATATTGTATGTCGAAGGGTTACACATACATTGTGATGTTGGCGAGCTTTAACCCCTAAAGATGAATATCTTTTCAGTTGTGTGACCCCAGATGAAGATCTTTTCAGTTTTCATGTGAACCCAGATTTCAAAACAAAAGCTGGATCCTGTAATTAAATTTGCCAACAAATTCCAAACCAGTTGACAATAGAATGGAAACTATTACATGTTAATTTAGTGACATTTCCAAGATCTGTCACCTTCCAATGTATGAAGCAACTGCTGGAATTAGTAATGGCAATATTGACTCATCTCCGAGCTGGACAGTTATGGGACTCGACCCGAAACGTTACCTATCCAAAGGGGAAGCTGCCTGACCCGCTGAGTTACTCAGGCGCTTTGTGTCTCGTTTAGTTACACTGCCAATGAAGCATCACCTCAGAATGTAATGTAGCACATTGATCCATGCAAATAGAGCTCAATGCCAAGATAGGCAATGCATTGCTTCTGCAACTAGGTTCAAATATTCTACATAATATGAACAAGGGTCCCGACCCAAAATGTCCATCTGAGGAAGGTCGCGACATCAAAGGTAGCCTCTCCATGTTCTCTGAGATACTGCCTGACCCGTTGAGTTACTTCAGCACCTTGTGTCTTTTTATAGTCAGATATTCACAGACTGATTAGATTGTATTTATCAAGTTCACACGTTCACAAGTAACAGGAGAAGAATTAGGCCTTTCGGCCCACCGAGTCTGCTCGGCCATTCAATCATGGCTGATCTCGGCCTCCTGACCCCAGTTTCCTGCCTTCTCCCCATAATCCTTGATACCTGTTCTAATCAAGAATTTGTCTATCTTTGCCTTAAAAATATTCAGTGACTTGGCCTCCACAGCCCTCTATGGCAATGAGTTCCACAGATTAAATACCCTCTGACTAAAGAAGTTCCTCCTCACCTCCTTTCTAATAGAGTGCCCTTTAATTCTGAGGCTATGTCCTCTGGTCCTAGACTCTCCCACTAGTGGAAACATCCTTTCCACATCCACTCTATCTATGCCTTTCATTATTCTGTACGTTTCAATGAGGTCCCCCCTCAACCTTCTAAACTCCAGTAAATAAAGGCCCAGTGCTGTCAAAAGCTCATCATATGCTAACCCTCTCGTTTCTGGAACCATTCTTGTCTTCTTCTTGTGTTTGAGGCAGCAGAAGTTATGAAGCTGCTTCTGCTTCTGCTGTCTCTGTTTGTTGTCGTTCGCCTGACTGAGGTCAGTTGACAGGGCTCACCACGAGGAGGTCAACAACATGAGTCCCATCATTCTTGTAAACCTCCTCTGGATCCTCTCCAGAGCCAGCACATCCTTCCTCTGACATGGGGCTCAAATTTGCTCAGTACTTCAAATGCGGCCTGACCAGCGCCTCATAGAGCCTCAGCATTGCATCTCTGTTTTTGTTTTCCAGCTCTCTTGAATTTGCCTTCCTTATTACCGATTCGACTTGCAAGTTATTTCTAGTACAAGATGCAGCATCTAGTTACAAGATGCCCCAAAGACTATTGTAGATGGGTTCATGAGAGCACCAGTAAATAGGGAATTAGGGAAGAGCACCAGTAAATGGGGAATTAGTGAGATGCTTTGTCCTCCCCCATCCCTGCAATTAGTCTGAAGAAGAGTCCCGACCCGAAACACCTATCCATGTTCTCCAGCGTTGCTCCCTGACTCATGGAGTTACTCTAGCATTTTCTGCCTTTCCTGAGGAATGCATGCTCAGGCTAATGTACAGTCTGGGGCAGGGGGGAGGGGGGCAGATGTGGTGCAAATGGGTGACAAGGAACAGCCTCTAGACAGGGCAGTCAGAGGCTCGATGCACTGGAAATTGGTGTTGGCTATGTGCACCACTTCCTCACTGGGATAGTAAACTCACTGAAGTGTGGGGAAGGATGTCTTGTCATGAATCACTGTCCATACCTTTATAATGCCTTTGCACATCTAGGGTGGCAGGTTTCCATGAGCGAACAGGTTTATAGGACTCATATTTTGCTTGGGCAGCTTACAGCCAAGTGGTATGAAATTTGATTTCTCTAACTTCAAGTAACCCCGGCATTCCCTTTCTCTCTATCCCTCCCCTGCCCAGCTTCTTGTCTTCGCCTGACAAACAGCTAGCAATGCATCATTACTTCTTTGCATATCTTTCATTCATTGTTCTTTATCTCTCCACATCATCATCTATATCTCTCGTTTCCCTTTCCCCAGACTCGTCTGAAGAAGGGTCTCGACCTGAAATGCCACCCATTCCTTCTCTCCCGAGATGCTGCCTGTCCCGCTGAGTTACTCCAGCTTTTTGAGTCTATCAGAGGTTTATAGGTTAATTGGCTTTGGTAAAAATTGTAAATTGGCTTCGGTAAAGATTGTAAATTGCCCCTTGTGTGTAGGATAGTGCTAGTGTGCGGGGCTTCTCGCTGGTCGGCCTGGACTCGGTGGGCCAAAGGGCTTGTTTCCACACTGTATCTATAAAGTAAAGTAAAGAGGTTGAAGGTGTCTGGTTGAGGAGAAGGATGTCAGTTCACAGGATGATTGGATGGAGGCAGCGGCTCTAACAGGCCTTTGTAGCCATCTGCAGCTGGGACTTTGAAAATGCCGCCAAGACTTGGCGACTCTTGCAGACTGACTCAGTTGGCTGTTTCTTTACATTCTGTACTTAACCAGGGATTGTACTTATGTATGGCAATAATCTCGCTCATCATTTTCTGCAAAAAAAGAATCTCACTGTAGCTTGGAACACGTGATGGTAAAGAAACCATTGAACCATTGACACTCCAACCCAATTACGGGAACATCTCAAGTCTTTAAATTGAAAAGGCAGAACTGCACTCTCCATGTCTTAGTTTAGATTAGTTTAGAGATACAGCACAGTAACAGGCCCTTCAGTCCGCGCTGACCAGCGCTAGCACTATCCTACATATGAGGGACAATTTACAATCTTTACCGAAACCAATTAACGTACAAACCTGTACGGCTTTGGAGTGTGGGAGGAAACCGGAGCACCCGGGGAAGACCCGACCCACGGGGAGAACATACAAACTTGTTACTGACAGCACCTGTAGACAGGATGGAGCCCGGGCGTTGTAAGGCAGCAACTCTAACGCTGCGCCACCAGCACATAGACAATGGAGACCAGAACCTCCAGCCTCTACCCTTGTCTGCGAAAGCACAAGGAACAAAAAATATCTTTCCTTCTTCAGAAAACTATTTTCTTTTAAAGCTGCTTTCATCATAATGACAAAACTCCAAGAAAAACAGTTAAGATTAGTGGCATGAGAAGCCTCCTTTCAACAATGCCCAAGCCAAGCGGAGAGCAGATTTATTTTCTTAATTTATACATTACTTGTCCCCATCCCAATTTTCCACTTCATTTGAACATCATTTGAAGGTGATATTAGAAGCCTGCCCTCCAAATGGCTTTTGAAATATCTGTGGACCATGTAGTTTTTTGCTTTGATGTGCCTGTCAACGTCTGTGCAAAGAGGAATGGATTCTAACAATCTGGTCAGGGGTAACTTTTTCACTGCCAGAGGTAATTGAGGCAGGGACCATGAAACATTTAGACAGGTACAGGACCTGTCTAAATGGATAGGACAGGTTTAGGACAGATAGGTTGGGCCAAAGGGCCTGTTTCCACACTGTTTGACTCTATGACTGCTCCTGGCCTCAGCAATAGAGTGGATGGTCAGATGCTCCCAAAAACGCCCTCTACTATGTCCAGTACACCAACTGTAACATAATCAAGGACTTGTCACACCCAGTCATTCGATGATTCGATGATTCAACAATACTTTGTTGTCACATGTACCTAGGTGTACGGTCAAATGCTTTGTTTTGAATACAACCCAGTAATTACAATTAAACACAAAGTACGTGCTCTAACTCCAGGATAAGCGTTCAACTCAGAAAGCCAAAGTATTATCTAACTATCTAACTGAATATATCAACTTATGCTAAGGACAATAAAACTCTGAATGCAAAATTCAGCTACCTACATGTTAACTAGCTCTTAAAAAAATTAATGCAAGTATACCATTGGGGTTATCAAGTGGTTCACTGATCCGGGAGAAATGAATCATAGCTTCGGAAAGCACAGAGTGAAGTAATGGATTGAGATTTAACGAGCTGAAGTACAAGCTAACAAGTACATAGTGAACGGTAGGGCTCTGATGAGTGTTGTAGAGCAGAGGGATCTAGGAATGCAGGTACATAGTTCCTTGAAAGTGGCATTCCAAGTAGATAAGGTTTGTCAAAAAGGCTTTCGGCACTTTGGCCTTCATCAGTCAAAGTGTTGAGTAGAGAATTTGCAGTTATGTAAAGACATTGGTGAGGCCACATTTAGAGTATTAAGTTCCGTTTACGGGCACCATGTCATAGGAAAGATGTTGTCAAGCTAGAAGGGGCACAGAGAAGATTTTACGAGGATGTTGCCAGGACTCAAGGGCCTGAGCTATGGGGAGAGGTTGGGCAGGCTAAGTCTCTATTCCTTGGAGCACAGGAGGATGAAGGGTGATCTTATAGAAGTGTACAAAATTAAGAGAGGAATAGATCAGGTAAACGCACAAAATCTCTTGCCCAGAGTAGGGGAATCGAGAACCAGAGGACATAGGATTAAGTTGAGGGGGGAAAGATTTAATAGGAAACTGAGAAGTGAGCTGCCAGAGGAGGTCGTTGAGGCAGATATTATTGTAACATTTAAGAAACATTTAAATAGGTAGATAGATAGGATAGGTTTAGAGGGGTATGGGCCAAATGCAGGCAGGTGGGACTATTGCAGATGGTCCATGTGGGCAAGTTGGACCGATGGACCTGTTTCCACGCTGTATGACTATGACTCTAAGCTTGAATGAAAATTTACCAAATTCTGGTTAAGGTTGGCGGTAACTCAGCTAGTTGTGAATTGGGAATAAAATTCAAATTTTGGTACCCATTTGGAAAAAAGATAAGTTTAAGAAGACCTTTCCTGGACTGGTTCTTCCATGCCCGTTGATTGAAGAAAGATATGAGAATAAGGGGAATATAGACCACAATATTTGGTCATTTTGTACCACCAGTTGTGATGTTAGGTTGCCAATCTTTAACCACTTTTCTATGGAACTGATGTGCTACTATTCTGAGAACTATACTCTGTATCTTCCCATTTGCTTTATCTATTGTAGAAGAGATGAAGACACAAAGTGCTGGAATAACTCGGCGGATCAGGCAGCATTTCCGAAGAACATGGATAGGTGACGTTTCAGTTCGAGACCCCTCTTCAGACTATTCTTCTTCAGATTAGAGAAGGGTCTGAAGAAGAGTCCCGACCATAAACGTCACCTATCCATGTTCTCCGAGAACTATTTTGTCCACCAGCATCTGCAGTTCCTTGTTTCTATATCTATTGTACTTGAGTATGACTTGATTTTATTTATCTCAGGTATATGGATAGCAGGCAAAACTAGCCTTTTCACTGTATCTCACTCAGTACATGTGACAATAATAAACCTAAACCTAAACCATTGTGTGCCCTCAAAAGTTAGCAATACTAACACTCAGATCAAAAAGGCACACAAGTACCTTACTGTTCTATGTTCTATGTGATAATGATGGTCTAGTTGTGGGGGAAGTGTAAGAAAATAACTGCAGATGCTGGTACAAATCGAAGGTATTTATTCACAAAATGCTGGAGTAACTCAGCAGGTCAGGCAGCATCTCAGGAGAGAAGGTTCCTTCTCTCCTGAGATGCTGCCTGACCTGCTGAGTTACTCCAGCATTTTGTGAATAAATACCTTCGTATAGTTGTGGGCATTCCTGACTCTAACCACACTCTGTGTGAAAGAATTCCCCTTCAGATCCAGCTCTTTCTCAACTTAAACCTATGCTCTCTCGTCTAAGGTACCTTAACAATGGGGAACAGATTCTTACTGTCTGCCACCTTTATAATTTGGATACCTAAATCTGGTCAACCCCAGCCTAACCTGTCAGAAGAAGGGTCTCGACCCGAAACATCACCTGTCCATGTTCTCCAGGGATGCTGCCTGACCCGCTGAGTTACTCCAGCATTTTGTGCCCATCCTATTCAACCTCGCCTTCTAACTAAAATACTCAAAGCAATTCTCACAAGAGCCAACACTGCGTAACCTCATGTTAAGACAATGGCAGTCCTTCATAAGCTAGGGTACAGTCCGATTCTCCTCTACCTCATTGCAGATATTGGACTTGGTCTGTAGCACTGTTGCACTATACCTTACTATACCACGCATTATAATGCTGAGAACTATGTCCTGCACTCTTCACTCTACCTGTTTTTAGAGATACAGTGCAGAAACAGGCCCTTTGGCCCACCGAGTGCACTCTGATCAGCGACGGCCCCATACATTAGCACTGTCCCACGCATGAGAGACAATTTACAATTTTACCGACGCCAATTAGCCTACAAACCTGTACATCTTTAGAGTGTGGGAGGAAACCAGACCACCAGGAGATAACCCACGCAGTCACAGAGAGAATGAGCAAACTCCGAACAGACAGCACCCATAGGGTCTCTGGCGCTGTAAGGCAGCAACTCTACCGCTGCGCCACCCTGAAGAGTCTGATGGTTGTTGGGAAGAAGATGGTTCTTGAACCTGGAGGTGACTGTGAAAGGTTCACAAGGGAACAGGAGATACACTTCAGAGAGTATAATTTGCAGGGCTGTGTAAAAATAGACTGGAATGGGACTGACGGGTCTACTCCAACAGTTATTGGCAGAGTCTTGATGGACCGAATGGCCTACCCCCTTGCCATAAAACTCCTATTATTCTATAAAGTCTAAATATAGATAGGACAGGTTTGGAGAGATAGGGACCAAACGCAGACAGATGGGACTAGTGTAGATGGGGCATGTCGGTCGGATTGGGCATGTTGGGTTGAAGAGCCTGTTTCCACACTGTATGAGTCTGTGACTCTATAATTCTATAAATTGTAGACATTATGCTTAGTTTGCTTGTCGAATTAGCGAGTCTGTTTTTAAATTCCACCCATAAACTGTTGTTCTTTATGGGAGTTATCCAATAACAACATGATAGGGCAAGTTACAAGATGCCTGACATTACCTTGCATTCTAACAGGAGTGTAATAAAGCTGGTGGAATTTAGGAAGTATTAAAGCAATTATAGTGGAAGCCACTCCAGAAGCTTAGCCAAGGAACAAGAAGTTCTGTACTGCTGACTTGTGTTAGCCAAAGGCATTTATCTGTCTCTTGAGGTACCACATGAACTGAATGGTAATGCCCTGATCTTTCAGTGGGAATTGGCAGTGGTGCTAGCTCAACTGGAAGCTTCGAAGGAGGTAAAAAGTTCTTGATTCTCTTTAGACTTGGAACTTCTTTAACTGCTGCCCACTCTTTTCCATGGAAAATCCCTGAATCTACAGTTTTAGCCTCTGTGAGTCTAGAGTATGTTGCTTGTCCCGCTGAGTTCCACCAGCATTTTGTGTCTAACATCACCAGGAATGGTTTATCTGATCATTATCATACAGCTGCTTCCTAGGCTCAAACTGATGACACTACAACAGTGACTGCACTTCATAGATGCTTCATTGCTATGAAGTGCTTTGGGACATGCTAAAAGGAACGTAAACAGTGACTTTAGACTTTAGACTTCAGAGACACAGTGCAGAAACAGGCCCTTCGGCCCACTAAGTCCGCGCTGACCAGCAATCACCCCGTATACTAACACTATCCTGCACACTAGGGGCAATTTCCGATTTTACTGAAGCCAATTAACCTACAGACCTGGTATTTATTCACAAAATGATGGAGTAACTCAGCAGATCAGGCAGCATCTCAAGAGAGAAGGAATGCGTGACGTTTTGGGTCGAGACCCTTCTTCAGACTGAAGAAGGGTCTCAATAGACAATAGACAATAAACAATAGGTGCAGGAGTAGGCCATTCAGCCCTTCGAGCCAGCACCGCCATTCAATGCGATCATGGCTGATCACTGTCAATCAGTACCCCGTTCCTGCCTTCTCCCCATACCCCTCACTCCGCTATCCTTAAGAGCTCTATCCAGCTCTCTCTTGAAAGCATCCAACGAACTGGCCTCCACTGCCTTCTGAGGCAGAGAATTCCACACCTTCACCACTCTCTGACTGAAAAAGTTCTTCCTCATCTCCGTTCTAAATGGCCTACCCCTTATTCTTAAACTGTGGCCCCTTGTTCTGAACTCCCCCAACATTGGGAACATGTTTCCTGCCTCTAATGTGTCCAATCCCCTAATTATCTTATATGTTTCAATAAGATCCCCCCTCATCCTTCTAAATTCCAGTGTATACAAGCCCAATCGCTCCAGCCTTTCAACATACGACAGTCCCGCCATTCCGGGAATTAACCTAGTGAACCTACGCTGCACGCCCTCCATAGCAAGAATATCCTTCCTCAAATTTGGAGACCAAAACTGCACACAGTACTCAGGTGCGGTCTCACCAGGGCCCGGTACAACTGTAGAAGGACCTCTTTGCTCCTATACTCAACTCCTCTTGTTATGAAGGCCAACATTCCATTGGCTTTCTTCACTGCCTGCTGTACCTGCATGCTTCCTTTCATTGACTGATGCACTAGGACACCCAGATCTCGTTGAACTCCCCCTCCTCCTAACTTGACACCATTCAGATAATAATCTGCCTTTCTATTCTTACTTCCAAAGTGAATAACCTCACACTTATCTACATTAAACTGCATCTGCCATGTATCCGCCCACTCACACAACCTGTCCAAGTCACCCTGCAGCCTTATCGCATTTTCCTCACAATTCACACTACCCCCCAGCTTAGTATCATCTGCAAATTTGCTAATGGTACTTTTAATCCCTTCGTCTAAGTCATTAATGTATATCGTAAATAGCTGGGGTCCCAGCACCGAACCTTGCGGTACCCCACTGGTCACTGCCTGCCATTCCGAAAGGGACCCATTTATCCCCACTCTTTGCTTTCTGTCTGTCAACCAATTTTCTATCCATGTCAGTACCCTACCCCCAATACCATGTGCCCTAATTTTGCCCACTAATCTCCTATGTGGGACCTTGTCGAAGGCTTTCTGAAAGTCGAGGTACACCACATCCACTGACTCTCCCCTGTCAATTTTCCTAGTTACATCCTCAAAAAATTCCAGTAGATTTGTCAAGCATGATTTCCCCTTCGTAAATCCATGCTGACTTGGAATGTCTCGACTCGAAACGTCACCCATTCCTTCTCTCCTGAGATGCTGCCTGACCTGCTGAGTTACTCCAGCATTTTGTGAATAAATACCTTCGATTTGTACCAGCATCTGCAGTTATTTTCTTACACTAATCTACAAACCTGTATGTCTTTGGAGTGTGGGAGGAAACCGGAACACCATGAGAAAACGCACACAGTCACACGGAGAACGTACAAAATCTGTAGAAATTTCTACAAATTTGCGCCATGGCAAGCACACTGACGGATTGCATCACAGCTTGGTTTGAGAATAGCTCTGCCCAAGACCGTTAAAAATTGCAGAGAGTATAGATGTAGCCCAGTCCATCATACAGTCCAGACTCCCCATCTTTGACTCCATCTACACTTCACGCTGCCTTAGAAAAGCTAACATAATCAAAGACTTGTCCCACCCCGGTCACTCCTTTCTCTCCCTGCTTCTGTTGGGCAAATGGTATAGAAGCGCACCACCAGACTGGAAAAGCTTCTTCCCCTCTGTTATCAGGCTTCTTAATGGTCCTTCCCTAAGTTAGGGTACTATCTGATTCACCTTTACCCCATTGCAAACATAGGTCATTGTCTAAGGAACTGATGTGCAACAATGCTGAGAGCTATATTTTATACTCTTGCCCTTTGCTCTACCTATTGTACTTGAGTTTGACTCAATTGTATTTATGTACAGCATTATGTGATCTGATTCGATAGTTGGCGAAACAAAGCTTTTCATTGTACCTCACCACACGTGATAGTAAGAAACCTAAACCTAAACTTAAACTTTCTTTTCTTTTTTCTAACTTCTGGAGTGAACAGATAGATTCCTTACTTCCCAAACCATACAACTGCAGAGGCTTTAACTAATCCACCTTCCTCACCCACTGCAAAGCCTGGACACTAGGGTGGCATGGTGGCGCAATGGTAGAGTTGCTGCCTTACAGTGCCAGAGACTCGGGTTCAACCAATAGACAATAGACAATAGACAATAGATGCAGGAGTAGGCCATTCAGCCCTTCGAGCCAGCACCGCCATTCACCGTGATCGTGGCTGATCATCCACAATCAGTACCCCGTTCCTGCCTTCTCCCCATATCCCTTGACTCCACTATCATTAAGAGCTCTATCTAACTCTCTCTTGAAAGCATCCAGGGAATTGGCCTCCACTGCCTTCTGAGGCAGAGAGTTCCACCGTTTCACAACTCTCTGAGTGAAAAAGTTTTTTCTCATCTCCGTTCTAAATGGCTTGCCCCTAATTCTTAAACTTGGTTCGGAACTCCCCCAACATCGGGAACATGTTTCCTGCCTCTAGCGTGTCCAATCCCTTAATAATCTTATATGTTTCAAGAAGATCCCCTCTAATCCTTCTAAATTCCAGAGTATACAAACCCAGTCGTTCCAGTATTTCAACATACGACAGTCCCGCCATTCCGGGAATCCTGACTATGGTTGCTGTTTACACAGAGTTTGTACGTTTTCCCCGTGAACTGCGTGGGATTTCTCCGAGATCTTCAGTTTCCACCCACACTCCAAAGACATACAGGGTTGTAAGTTAATTGGCTTGGTATAAAAATGTACATCGTCCCTAGTGTGTGTGGGATAGTGTTAATGTGTGGAGATCACTGGTCGGTGCGGACTCGGTGGGCTGAAGAGCTTGTTTCCGCGTTGTATCTCTAAACTAAACTAAACGAAACTGCTATCAATTTTCTGTTTCTATGTGAAACTTCTGCGCATTGCTCTTTTAATTTTGAATCGCTGACGTTTCAGATCTTGTTCCGAGCTGGAGCTAAGTTACCACACAACTGGAATACATAAGCATGAAAAATAAAAATCACGATCGTTTTGCGTGATTTGTGCAAAATCCAAGAATAATACTTGAAATTGGTAGCATGAACACAGAATTATTTTTCTCCTCTGTGTTCCACTAGAGTCAGAATAACTATTGTTGGCTTAATATGACCCTTGGTTCACTTCCAACTTGAAAGGTAAAGACTGTTTCTGCACAGCTAACGTTAACTTCTGAGAAAAATTTCCCTGAATGCCTCCAGCAACAAAGGAAGCAAAAAATGTCACAAAAAGTGTTGCAGAAGAAAGCTTTCACCAATGATTTCTTCAGATGTTCCATGCCTAATATTGGCGATGCGCCATGCCATGGGACAACCTTGTTTTATGCCAGTCCGTGTTTAAGAGGAATGCCAATCGAGGAAGTGTTTATGCAGAATGCCTATAGACATGCAATAAACCTCAGAGGCTGTAGCAAATACTTAATAACTTGATACAATTCAAAGTCTTGAATCATTTCCTTAAATGGTTTAATATATTTTGGAATCAACAATTTCAGCTAACCACCATTTCAATCCTTATGTGGACACAAAATGCTGGAGTAACTCAGCGGGTCAGGCAGCATCTTGGGAGAGAAGGAATGGGTGACGTTTCGGGTCGAGACCCTTCTTCAAACCGATGTTAGGGAAGGGGGTGGGACAAAGATCCCTAATCCAGATTTCCAGCATTCACAATATTTACCTCCAATAACTTAAGATGATGATTCTGCTTCCCTCATTTAGACCTTTGCCAAACTGATCTCGGAGATTGATAGTTTCTTGATCAGTAAGGGTGCCAGGGGTTATGGGGAGAAGGTAGGAGAATGAGGTTGAGGGGGAAGATGTTTTCCCTTCATCATCGCTAGATCAAAATCCTTGAGCTCTAAGAGCTAGCATGGACTCGAAGGGCACAACTGGCCTCCATCTACATCATGAGGAAATATGAGAGAAACTGAATTGCCAATGGCTATGAGGCAACCGCAATGATGCCACTACAACCATGAAAGTTTGGACAGACTTCTTTCCTTGAAGCATTATCATGGTCGTTTAATAGCATATGGTCAATGGTACATTATTGGCACATGTACTGACGTACAATGAAATTATTTTTTCTGCATGCAGTTCAGTTAAGTATTTCCATACCTAAGCACAATCCCTGATTAGTACAAAGTCTATAGAAATAGACCAATCAGAAAAGCATGCAAGAGTCGCCAGGTTTTGGCACCATTTGCAAAGTCCAGTGCATTTGGTCTCCTTGAGTGGCGTCTAATTCAGGCGAGCCCCAGGCTGCTGCAGGGCCTCATCCCGTGAACCGTCGCCCCTCTCCTCGCCCGGCCACCGTCAGCCATCATGCCCCCGGAGCACCTCCCGAAGCCAACCTTGAGCATGCGAAAGGTAAGACCCTGGTCCACTCTCTCTAACCCTTTGCTCTCATGTCGGCCGTCGTCGGCACCCTCCATCCTCGTCTCCAGTTTAGGTTTGGAGGGGATGGTAATGTTGAACACCAAGCTGCAGTCTGAACAACAGACTGGATCGCATCCACTGATCTATTGTGGCGGGGGGCGGGGGTGAATGGTGCTGAGTCCTGATCTTTGCTAAGGTTGGAGTTGATACGTATCATAACCAATCCCTCAAACCACTTCATCACCCCAGACATCGGTGCGGCCAGTCAGCAGTTATTGAGGTTTGTCACAGTACTAGTGATGCCTCCATGGAGCTGGATGACCTATTCCTAGTGGTGTTCTTGTGTTGTGTAGCTGCAAGTCATAAAGGCATGTGGAAAGATTCTTTGAATTCTGCCACCTGATGTATTGTATATTGTATGTATAAAATAGTTGTGTCCCAATGTAAAAGTGAAAGATGTTAAATGTTGTAAAATGGTTCCAAATTGTGACCAATTCCACAAATTTTGTTCACAGAGGCATAGGAATATGGCTCAAGAGACTAATCAAACACAAGTGGCGATGCTGGGACCTACTGGATGTGGATTTTATGAGAATCCTAGGACAAATGGAATGTGCTCAGTCTAGTATAAGGAATACCTAAAAAGACAACAAAATGGTGGTCGGATGAGTCCTATAGGTAAGATAGCGTGGGATTTTATTTTTTCGATTCCATGCCCTCTGGTTTTTTTTTCAAGCTCCCTCTACAGGCCAAATTCTGCCAGTCCTTCCAGACTATTTGATGAATTGTATTTAAATTCCACTGCTACCAAGGTGGGATTTGGATTCACATGATTCGTTCAGATCTCTGGATTACTGTGCTCTCATTTATCCCTCGTGCCACCGCCGTACTCAGACAACTAGAATTACCGATGGATCGTAAAGCCACGAAGGACGGTAGGATCCGAGTCATCAAACGACATCACAACACAAAGTGCTGGGGGAGAACAGCGGGTCAGGCAGCATTTCTGGAGAGAATGGACAGGTGATGTTTTGGTCCGGGACCCTTCTTCAGACCGATTGGAGCAGGGTGGAGAAAGCTGGAATAGGGAGGTGGAGGCAGGACAAAGCCTGACGAGTGATAGGTGGATACAAGTAAGAGGAATTGGTTGGCGGATGAGTGGAGTAATCGACAAAGGCTAGAGGTGAGAAGGAGACAAAAGGATGTCAGATAAGGAGAGAAGAGTAGTGAAGTGTATCCACCTATCACTTGCCAGGATAGGCACAAAATGCTGGAGTAACTCAGCGAGTCAGCCAGCATCTCCGGAGAGATGGAATGGGTGACGTTTCTGGTCGAGACCCTCCTTCACTTGCCAGGCTTTGTCCCACCTCCGCCTCTCTTTTTCAGCTGTCTACACCCTACTCCAATCAGTCTGAAGAAGGGTCCCAATCTGAAACGTCGTCCGTCCAGTTCTCTCCGCAGATGTTGCCTGACCTGCTGAGTCCCTTCAGTACTACGAGATTTGCAGTTCCTTGCATCTCTGTAAAATAGCAGGGTTTTTACTGTTTATTTGTAGAAATAGCTGGGTGTGAAACGCAATGAATGTGAGTAGGAGTCTAAACACTACTAATTTGGGCTAAGGTCAAGTCAACAAAACATTTATTGCAGACCCCAGATCCAAGAATTAATTAAAACACTTTTCTTTTAGATTTTGGACATTAGACTTTAGAGATACAGTGTGGAAAGAGGCCCTTCTGCCCGCCGAGTCAATGATTGCCTCCAATCACCTACACTAACACTATCCCAAAAACTAGAGACAATTTATAAGTTACCGAAACCAAATAACCTACAAACCTGCACGTCTTTGGAGTGTGGGAGGATACTGGAGCACCCGGAGAAAACCCACGCGGTCACAGGGAGAAGGTACAAACTCCACACAGACAGCACACGTGGTCAGGATCGATGCTGGGTCTCTGGCGCCGGAAGGCAGCAACTCTACCGCTGCGCCACATTTAGCCCCATTTGACTGCGTGACAGTCAGGATATCAAATGGCATTAAGGAAAGAAATGCAATTTCAAATGGAATGTCTTGCCGTCATTTAAAGATTTTGTCGAGATATAAGTTATAGTGGTATGTTTGATATGATTAGTCTGCAAGTTCATACAAGCCATCCCGTCAGACCAAGTTAGAGGTGCCTAACTCTTCAAAACAGCAATTAGTAATCTTATCTAACAAATAAATAAGATGGATCTTTTATTGTGCAGTATTTCTGCTTGCGAAATTTACACATGCAGTTAACAGTTGTTCTATTTCCTATGTAATATATAGTTATAAGCTATGTACATCCATACTAGCATTAGTAGCCATAAACATTAACAGAGCTTTTAAGATTTGTAAATATGTCGCTTTGTGGCAGTCCCTGGGTATCAGGCCACTCCATGGGTCAGCCCCCTCGGCACTAGATGGACAGGCTTAAGGGGTTAAGACTCAGCCCGTTGGGGGGAGTGGTTTATCCCTAGGTGGACTTCGCTGTGAGTCGAAGCTCACAGCCAAATAAAGAGCTTTCTAAAGCTGCCTGGCGTCCAGTCCAGCCTTTTCTCTGGCCTCCGCCAGGCCACTACAGCGTCTTCTAAACCACCAACATTCACACAAAAATAGTTTGATGTGATGGAAAAACAAAAGATTCCAGCATCTGCAGGCTTTCCTATTCCCAAGAGTATTAATGGCATTTGATGTGATGGAAGATTTTAATGGGTGCCTTGTGTGTGACCTAATATATAATGCTCAATAAACAAGATGGTACAAAGGAATTAGAGATAATTAAAAATATACGCAATTTATATTCGCTTTGTGCATTTCTTATACTTTGCTCGTTCTTCCTGTTTCTTCTGGTGGGCTAAATTCCAAAGTGGTTGACAAGCTGTTTGTGGAGGAAGGAAGTGCAGATGCTGGTTTAAACACGAAAAGCTGAAGTAACTCGACGGGTCAGACAGCATCTATGGAGAAAACGAATAGGTGACGTTTCGGGTCTGAAGAAGTGTCTCGACCCAAAACAATAGACAATAGACAATAGGTGCAGGAGTAGGCCATTCAGCCCTTCGAGCCAGCACCGCCATTCAATGCGATCATGGCTGATCACTCTCAATCAGTACCCCGTTCCTGCCTTCTCCCCATACCCCCTCACTCCGCGATCCTTAAGAGCTCTATCCAGCTCTCTCTTGAAAGCATCCAACGAACTGGCCTCCACTGCCTTCTGAGGCAGAGAATTCCACACCTTCACCACTCTCTGACTGAAAAAGTTCTTCCTCACCTCCGTTCTAAATGGCCTACCCCTTATTCTTAAACTGTGGCCCCTTGTTCTGGACTCCCCCAACATTGGGAACATGTTTCCTGCCTCTAATGTGTCCAATCCCCTAATTATCTTATATGTTTCAATAAGATCCCCCCTCATCCTTCTAAATTCCAGTGTATACAAGCCTAATTGCTCCAGCCTTTCAACATACGACAGTCCCGCCATTCCGGGAATTAACCTAGTGAACCTACGCTGCACGCCCTCAATAGCAAGAATATCCTTCCTCAAATTTGGAGACCAAAACTGCACACAGTACTCCAGGTGCGGTCTCACCAGGGCCCGGTACAACTGTAGAAGGACCTCTTTGCTCCTATACTCTACTCCTCTTGTTACGAAGGCCAACATTCCATTGGCTTTCTTCACTGCCTGCTGTACCTGCATGCTTCCTTTCAGTGACTGATGCACTAGAACACCCAGATCTCGTTGAACATCCCCTCTTCCTAACTTGACACCATTCAGATAATAATCTGCCTTTCTATTCTTACTTCCAAAGTGAATAACCTCACACTTATCTACATTAAACTGCATCTGCCATGTATCCGCCCACTCACACAACCTGTCCAAGTCACCCTGCAGCCTTATTGCATCTTCCTCACAATTCACACTACCCCCCAGCTTAGTATCATCTGCAAATTTGCTAATGGTACTTTTAATCCCTTCGTCTAAATCATTAATGTATATCGTAAATAGCTAGGGTCCCAGCACCGAACCTTGCGGTACCCCACTGGTCACTGCCTGCCATTCCGAAAGGGACCCATTTATCCCCTCTCTTTGCTTTCTGTCTGTCAACCAATTTTCTATCCATGTCAGTACCCTACCCCCAATACCATGTGCTCTAATTTTGCCCACTGATCTCCTATGTAGGACCTTGTCGAAGGTTTTCTGAAAGTCGAGGTACACCACATCCACCGACTCTCCCCTGTCAATTTTCCTAGTTACATCCTCAAAAAATTCCAGTAGATTTGTCAAGCATGATTTCCCCTTCGTAAATCCATGCTGACTCGGAATGATCCTGTTACTGCTATCCAAATGCTCAGCAATTACGTCACCTATTCCTTCTCTCCAGAGATGCTGTCTGACCCGCCGAGTTACTCCAGCTTTTTGTGTCTATCTTTGGTTGACAAGATTGTTTACTGAAGTGCTCAGACTCTCTCATCAGTTTGGAATGTCCTTTTCTTTGGGTTATCTTAACCCCATCCTCTTTGATTGCAAGTTACTTTAATATCAGAACACTCTGAACTTGTTGTTTTGAAAAAGATGTAAATCTTCATGCATTTTGAATACAGATTATTTAATGTAGGAGGGAGGCATATTCATTCCATTCCCCCACACCCCTCACCCAAAACAGGTTTCAACTATATACAGGGGGAAAAGAGCAACGTGATTGTTTGTGATATCTTGCAACTGGTTGGGAGAGGAAACAACAAAGTCATTGGCATCCATCGTGTGATTCATTCTACAACCTTCCAAATGGACTTGGCTAAGATAAGTGTGTGTTAGAAACATTCCCATCAGATTTAGTTTAGTTTAGAGATACTGCGTTGAAACAGGCCCTTGCACGAACTATGTTATTCACTTATTCAATGCATCCTTAATGTGCTCAACGGTTACTGCAGTTCTGTTTTCTCTCTGACACCACTGCCCCATCAGCTTTAGACTTTAAATAGAGATGCAGTGTGGAAACAGGCCCTTCGGCCTAGCAAGTCTGTGCCGACCTAAGGGCCATCACAGTGGCACAGCAGTAAAGTCGCTGCCTTACAGCGTTTGCCGCGTTGGAGACTCGGGTTCAATCCCGACTGCGGCTGCTGTCTGTACGGAGTTTGTACGTTCCCCCCCGTGACCGCATGAGCTTTCTCCGAGATCTTCTGGTCAATTGGGTTGAAGAAGGGTCCTGAACCGAAACTCCACCTATCCATTTCTCCAGAGATGCTGCCTGATCCGTTGAGTTACTCCAGTATTTTGTGTCTATCTTTGGTATAAACCAGCATCTGCAGTTCATTTTTATTACATTTAAATTAATCACATCTGTCTGCACATGATACATATCACTCTATTTCTTGCATACCGCAGTGTCTATCCAAAAGCCTCTTAAACACTACCACCCCATCTCCCACATGGCTCCCATTGCCATGCCTTTATTCAGAGACTATCCAATTCAGTTCCTTGGTATTTTAAAAGGCTCGACCGTGATAAGATTTCCTTTCATAGGATCAAAACTGAGGTTAAAAAAGGCAAAAGGCTTCCTTTTGAAAACAAAATTCCAATGTAATTATAATCGGAATTGTGGTGATGTGGTTAGGCTAATCCACAAGCAAAAATACTGCAGGTGCTAGAGAAACTAGAGATGTGAAGCAGGAAATGTTGGAAATAAACCATATATTCTAATACCTTCAACTGCCACACACCCCTGACATTCCAAAGAGACTGTTCCTTCTGCAATTCTCTGTTCCACACTTCCATTTCCTCAATCCCTACTCTTCTTTTCACTGCACCTTTCAATAGACAATAGACAATAGGTGCAGGAGTAGGCCATTCGGCCCTTCGAGCCAGCACCGCCATTCAATGTGATCAAGGCTGATCATTCACAATCAGTACCCCGTTCCTGCCCTCTCCCCATACCCCCTGACTCTGCTATCATTAAGAGCTCTATTTAACTCTCTCTTGAAAACATCCAGAGAATTGGCCTCCACTGCCTTCTGAGGCAGAGAATTTCACCGCAACCATGAGATTTGGCAATCCACCCCCATCCCATTCCAATCCCATTTCCCACAACATAGACCACCCCCACCCCACAATCACCCTGCTTCTTTTCCCTCCTTCCTACACTCCTCTTACACCCACAAGTGTCCCCAATTCCGTTTTTCCCCCTGGTCTGGTGTTCCCTTCCACCCACATCCTTTCCTTAGGCTTTACATTTCATTCCTCCCCCCTCCCCACCCATCACACTTTTGTCTTCTTTTCACCTCTTGCCTTTGTCGCTTATTCTGCACCACCCATCTGCCAATCAAACCTCCCCCTCACCTATATCCACCCATCACTCGCTGGCCTTTGTCCTGCCCCCCCCCCACCTTTCTTTACCAGCTTTCTCCCCACACCCCCCACCCCAATTCCAATCAGTCTCGATCCAAAATGTCACCCATTCCTTCTCTCCAGAGATGCTGCCTGTCCCGCTGAGTTACTCCAGCATTTTGTGTCTATCTTGCTCCAACACCGTGTTTTGCTCAAGATTCTAACAACATCTGCAGCCTCTTGTGTCTCAGAGTTTCCAATTGCCCGTCACTTTAATTCTCCATCCACTCCCAGTTGAGCACATTGTCTTTGGGCTCTGACACACCACCAACTGAAGGAACAGCATCTCTTCTTCCAACTTGGCAGACGATAGCATTCAAAACATTGCATTGCTGAATTCAAACATTGCAGTTAAATCAGCCTTTCCAACCTTTGGATCTCATGTTTCCAGTATTGTTTACTTGTCTCTCTGGTAGTTCATATTTCATTCACTTTTTCCGATTTAGAGCTCGCTCATACACACATTCTCTTCAGCCAGTACTAACACCATGTCAACCCACCTCTCGTAGTCACCATCATAAGATCATAAGTGATAGGAGTAGAATTAGGCCACTCGGCCCATCAAATCTACTCCGCCATTCAATCATGGCTGATCTATCTCTCCCTCCTAACCCCATTCTTCTGCCTTCTCCCCATAACCTCTGACACCTGACATTCATTTCCTTTTACTGCTGCAGCTGTTTCCTCCCTTCCCTCTCCATCTCCCTCCCTCTCTCCCCCTCCCTCCATTTCCCTCATCCTTCCCCCCTTCCCCTCTCTCTCCCCTCCCCTTCTGCCCCCCGCCCCCTCTCTCTCCCCCTTCAAATTCACGGTAGCGCAGCGGTAGAGTTGCTGCTTTACAGCGAATGCAGCGCCGGAGACTCAGGTTCGATCCTGACTACGGGTGCTGCACTGTAAGGAGTTTGTACGTTCTCCCCGTGACCTGCGTGGGTTTTCTCCGAGATCTTCGGTTTCCTCCCACACTCCAAAGACGTACAGGTATGTAGGTTAATTGGCTGGGTAAATGTAAAAATTGTCCCTAGTGGGTGTCGGATAATGTTAATGTACGGGGATCACTGGGCGGCACGGACTTGGAGGGCCGAAAAGGCCTGTTTCCGGCTGTAGATATATGATATGATATGATAATTGGCTGGGTAAAATGTTAAAAAAAAATTTTTTAAATTGTCCCTAGTGGGTGTAGGATAGTGTTAATGTATGGGGATCACTGGGCGGCACGGACTTGGTGGGCCGAAAAGGCCTGTTTCCGGCTGTATATATATGATATGATGATATGAAATTTGTTTCATATCTATCTTTTCCCAGTTCTGAAGAAAGGTTATTAAAGTTGAAATGCTCCCCATGGATGCTGTACAGCCCGCTGTGAATTTTCACCTCACTGTTTTCATACGGTCAATCAACCGTCAATAGTTTATTTTCATTTTTAATGTTTATTGTCACGTGTACTGAGGTGCAGTGAAAAGCGAAATTCTCTTTTTTTTGCATACAGTTCGGTAAATTATTACTATACACAAAGCACAATCCCAGATTGAGTACAAAATGTATAGAAATAGCCCGCTGAGACCGTGCGCGAGAGTCGCCAGGTCTTGGCGCCATTTTCCAAGTCCAAGTGGCAGCTAGTCATAAAGGTCCGTTGCAGCCGTCGCCTCCGTCCGGGTCATCCCGCGAACCGCCGTCACTCTCCTCACCCGGCCACCTTCAGCCTTTGTGCCCCGGGGACGCCTCCCACAGCCGACCTTGAGGGTGCAGAAGATAAGCCCTCGGATCCACTTACCGGCCCTTTGTTCTTGCGTCCGCCGTCGCCGACTCCCTCCACTCCCCGGTTCTCTGGTCCCCGGGGACGAGCAGGGACCAGGCTTGGCGGTTTCCCGCTTCAGGTTCCGTGGGTTTGCGGAGGGCGAGCCAGGCCGGTTGCTGGGGAAAAGCCACGGCCCGATCGTCATTCCGTGAGTATTACAAAGCTTGGACTTATTCAGAGTTGTGAGCTGAAGTATCTCAACAGCTGTGATGTTTGGTGGGCTGTGTGCGGTGGGAGGACCCATTGTTCCTCCCGTGCAGCAGGTGGCGCTGCACAGGACAAAGGGAGATGTTTTTGTACATAGTTCTCTTGGCTGTACACAGTGTGGAGTGTGCAGTCAGATTGTGTGGTTGCAGCCATTTTAGTTGTCTTGCTGCCAGCATTGAGTTAATGTAATAAAGATTTCTGTTGTACCTTGAAGACTCGCAAGTTTCATATAGACATAGAACAAGAACACGAAAACAGCGGCAGGGAAATCATCAAATCCCACACTATCAATGTCCTGGAGGTCACCGCTGACTAGAAACTCAACAGAATCAACTAGATGCCGTAGCTAAAGCAGGAGGTCAAAAGCTGAGTATACTGTAACAAGTGACCCACTTCCACACACACGTAAACTGCACAAGGCACAAGGCAGGAGTGTGAATGCATTCTCTGCACTTGAGTGCATCTCCAACCTAAGAAGCACAATGGTGGACATTGCCCAGTCTATCAGGAAGGGATCTACAGGAGGTGCTGCCTCAAACAGGCAGCCAGTATCATCAAGGATGCAGGCCATCCTGGCCACACTCTCATTTCACTCGAATCATTGGGAAGAAAGTACAGGAACCAGAAAACCCTGACCACTCGGTTCAAGAATAGCTTCTTCCCAACAACCCCCAGGCTCTTGAACACTACACAATGCTAACCAACGAACTATGGACTGTCTTTGGTTGCACTAACTTTGGGCATGGAAACAGGCCCTTTGGCCCACGCCGACCATCCGTTCACACTAGTTCTATGTTATCCCATTTTCTCATCCACTCCTTGTGCATTAGAGACATTTTACAGAGGACCAGTTAACCCACAAACCTGCACAACTATGGAATGTGTGGGGGTAAACCAGACCACCCGCAGGAAACCTATGCAGTTACAGGGAGAACGTGCAAACTCCACAAGGACAGCACCCGAGGGCAGGATCGAACCCGGGTCACTGACGCTGTGAGGCAGCAGCTCTACCAGCTGTGCCACTGTGTTGCCCCTAAGTGCTCCAGTGGTTCACAAATGGTGACTCACCACCATCTTCTCAAGGGTAATTAGCAATGGGCAACGAACACTGGCCATATCCAGCATCCCATACAGATTTTAAAATGCCTCCTTTAAATAAGTTTTTGAGGACAAACCCGAGCTTTAAGAGTGAACATTTTTTACAGGCAATGCGTGGCCCTTTTGACATCACTAATGCAGAGCTGGCAGTGATCACTGTGCTGGATTTAATTCATCCTGTAGGTTTTGAGATACTGGCATGCATTTTAATGGTGCATTCCAACTTCAGACTAATCCCTCTTCTGGTGTGGTTTCTGCAGTGGTCAGAGAGAGTGTTGGTTGGTGGTGGTCAGGGCTGGGGGGAGGGGGGGAAGAGGAGACCAATCCAGGGGTTTAGTGAGCAAACTGTGAATGGGATCAAGGCAGCAGGGAAAGTCTCCAATTGAGCAAGAGGAGATGCCTGTGCCATCAGCGTTCCAGAATCACGAACGTGGGAACTTATTGGGGAAAAGTTGTTTTGCAAGATTTCAAAGTGCCTGATACACATCTGGGCAGTCTCTGCTATTCAAGATCCAGTGCTATTTCACAGGTTTTTTTTTTCTCTCTCTCTCTTTCACTGAGAGGGAGGGGAAGGAATGAGAGGAAAAGAGAGAAGTTAAGCAACTGGCAGCATACTTTGCAGTTGCTATCAATACTGAGTCATTCTTAACAAGTTCCAACCATTAGGACCAAATACATATCTATAAATACGAAGCAGGCTAACTAACGTCAGGAATCAGTAAGGGCGTTGCACAGCACTGTTCTGAAAACCCCCCACAAATGGGGTCTTCTTGGATCAAGCACCTTACAAGGGAGTTCACAGTGGAAAAGTGTTCTCTGAAGCCCAGGGAGCCACAATTAATTCTACAGTCACAGGTACGGAAGAAGTTATATTACTGTGGTCTTAACGTTGTGCCGCGCAAGCTGTGATTTATCCAATGATCCATGGTTTACAGTCTTTGCATCCTAGGTTTAGCTCCAGTATTGGCACGTGTACCGAGGTATAGCGAAAAGCTTTATTTTACATGCTATCCAAACAGATAAGATAGGATGTGTATTAGAAGGAATTGCAGATGCTGGTTTATGCCGAAGATAGACATACGATGCTGCAATAACTCAGCAGGTCAGGCTCAGCAACTCTGGAGAAAAGGAATGGGTGACATTTCGGGTCGAGACCCTTCATCAGACTGAGAGTCAGGGAGGGGGAAAGTAGAGGTATGGGAAGATACAGAACAGAGTAGGGGATAGATCAAACAAAGATAAATTAGTATTAAGGTGAAGGAAACCTGGTAACAACGCTGTAGAGCTTTGAGATGATCAACCTGGTCAAAACAAGAAGGTCTTTCTCTTTGAAGCAAAGTCTTTGTACGAATGCTATGCACTCACAGTGTTGTCTAACTGAAGAGCAGGTTCACCTACTGGCCACCCACCCACCTGAGGTTGAGCAGGCAAGGACTCTATTCCTTGTAGTGCAGAAGGATGAGATCTTATAGAGGTGTATAAGGCCATGAGAGGAATAGATCGGGTAAATGCACAGAGTCTTTTACACAGAGTAGGGGAATCGAGAACCAGAGGACATAGGTTTAAAGTGAGGGAGGGGGGGAGATTTAATAGGAATCTGAGGGGCAACATTTTTACAAAAAGGGTGGGGTATATGAAATGATCTGCCAGTGGAGGTAGTTGAGGCAGGTACTATCACAATGTTTAAAAATAATTTGGACAGGTACATGGATAGGATAGGTTGATGGGTCAAACGCAGGCAGGTGGGGTTAGTTGATTTGGCATGAGCATGTTGGGTCAATGAGTCAGTCTCTGCACTGTATGACTCCATGACTCTATGACCTCTGTCAACCGTAAGTCTATTGTGCAATGAGCATCATTGTACGATTAGCATGAGGATTATACATTTACAATTCATCACCCCCCCACCCACAACCATCCCATGAATCCCACACCAAAACTAATTACTAAGACATAGAACACGCTCCGCTTTTCTCTGATGCTCCATGAAGACTATGATGGCCTTCAATTAGAACTTCCAATCATCAGAGATGTGGACGTTAACTGCATAATCACCAATAATGAGGCTGAGATCATGAGACCACCTCATGTCGTGCAGTCATTGTCCACTCCTTTCCACAGCTATGAGGCTCCCCATTAGGCTCAGGTTTAGGTTTATAATTGTTACACGCACCAAGCTATGGTGAACAGTTTGGTTTTGCGTGCTATGCAATCAAATCAGATAATACTAGGCATAAATACAATCAAGCCCAACTCAAGTGCAATAGCTGGAGCGAAGATGGGCGGCATAGTGGCGCAGCAGTAGAGTTGCTGCCTTACAACGCCAGAGACTCCGGATAACCCAACACAGTGCAAAACAAAGCGGAGACCATAGTCCCTAAGGCATGCAGGCAGGTTGAAGTCCAGAGTTTAGTTGAAGTTCATCGTGTTCAATAGTTGGATAGAAACCGTTACTGAACCTGGATGTTACAGTGTTCAGACTCCCATACTTTGTTTTCCATTATCAACACTATTTAGCAAAGGCTTTCAATAATAACGGCTTTGTCCTTACAGTGGCGCAGCGATGGAGTTGCTGCCTCACAGCACCAGAGACCCTGGTTCGGTCCTGACTACGTGTGCTGTCTGTACGGTGTTTGTGCGTTCTCCCTGCGACGGCGTGGGTTTTCTCCAGTTTAATCCCATGCTCCAAAGGCATACTCCAAAGGTTTGTAGGTTAATTGGCTTCAGTAAAAATTGTAAATTGTCCATAGTGTGTAGGATAGTGCTAGTGTATGGGGTGATCGCAGGCCGGCCTGATTCCTCATTGTAGTTCCAAGGTAAATAAACTAAAGTCCACTCTTGCCTCTTATTGAGCTAATGTTTTCCTTTCCCATTTTCAGTGGAGGCTGCACCCAGTCATCTGGTTGATGTATCGCATTTTCCTGGCCATCTACAGCCTGGTCTGGTGTATCTGCAGTGGTGTTCAGACCAACCACCTCAAGTGGTTCATCTTCCTCACCCACCTGACCTACACCTTGCTCACCATGTATTTCAACTTAGCGTTGGTCAATTTCATTTGCTACGTGACATTCGGACAAAAGAAGGAAGCACAGAGTGCCAAGGAAGCATCATTAGCCGAGGTCTCACTCTCCAGCCCAAGTAAGGAAGATTGCACATTTTCAGTACTATTTATAACAATTTTTACATTGGGCTTTCACCTTGTTTTCTCTTGTTTAACTTTTATTCATACTTATTTTCTTTGGTATACCTTCTTCTCTGGCTATTCCTAATGAAACCAGTTTTTAGACTTTAGAGATACAGCGTGGAAACATGCCCTTCGGCCCACCGAGTCCGTGCCGACCAGCAATCACCCTGTACACTATTTTACATACTAGGGATAGTTTACATTTAACAGAAGCCAATTAATCTACAAACCTGTACATTTTTGGAGTGCGGGAGGAAGCCGGAGCACGCGATGAAAACTCATGTGGTCGCAGGGAAAGCTCATGTGGTCACAATCTCCGTACCGATAACACTTGTGGTCAGGATTAAACCCGGGACTCTGGCGCTGTAAGGCAGCAACTTTACCGCTGCGCCACCGTGTCGCACCCCTCGGGCTCTCCTTGGGAAACAAGCAGGGGTTAGACTTGGCGGCTTCTATCTACAGGCTGCAGCCCACCAGTCCAAAGGCCAGTATGGGCTCGGTGGGCTGAAGGGCCTGTTTCTATGGTGTATCTCTAAACTAAACTAAACTAATCCACCGATAGTGCTCCTGTGATATCTTTCATCTACCCAAGAGATATATAAGTACCATAAAACATAGAAAACGAGAGCACAGGGACCATGTTCATAAGACATAGGAGCAGAATTAGGCCATTCAGCCCATTGAGTCCACTCCGCCATTCAATCACAGTTGATCTGTCTTTCCCTTTCAACCCCGTTCTCCTGCCTTCTCCCCATAACCTTTACCAATCAAGAACCTGACAATCTCTGCTTTAAAAATACCCAAATGGCCTCCACCTCCATCTGTGGCAACGAATTCCACAGATTCACCACCCTCTGGCAAAGAAATTCCCCCTCATCTCCTTTCGGAGTGTATGTGATAACACAGTCAGAACCATGTTTCAAACCATTTCTTTCCTCTTTCAGCTGCAGCCGTGGAAGTGGAGGGTGGGAGCCCCGGGGTGACGGTGAGGAAGGCCCAGCGGACAGCTCCTTCAGTGTTGGTGCCCGGCATCATCGTGCAGTGGGTTCTGCAGAATCTAACTTGTGTCACCAGCCTTTACGTCACCGTTGCGTTCTGGAGCTTGGACTACACCCCGGGCAGGGTGGCGCCCAACGGCGTTAACATCAACATGCACGCGGTGAACTCGGTGCTGGTGCTGCTGGAGTTGGGCATGACCGCCGCACCCACTCACCTGGCCCACTTCACCGGCGTCCTCCTCTACAGCGTGGCCTTCATCCTCTTCACCCTGGTCTACTGGGCGATGGGAGGCACCAACCTCAAAGGGCAGACGTTCATCTACAAGTCACTGGACTACAGCAATGACCCTGGGGTTGCTGCTGGGACCATCATTGGGACCCTCTGCCTCGCCATGCCTCTCCTCCAGTTCTTGGTGTGGAATCTCCATGTTTTAAAGCGCCACGTGTACTTCAGGATGGGAGGCGAGGGCGGCGAAGTGCCGCAATGTTAGCCTGGCTGTAGGTTGTCCTCCTCTCCAAACACTGCAACGTTAGGAACAAATCCAAATTGGGAAGAGCGAGGAGCATACCCAAGCATCAAAGTGTGGAGACACGCAGAACTGCAGATACTGGAACCTTGAGCAAAGCACTAGGTTCTGGAGCAACTCAGCGGGTCAGGCAGCATCTGGGGAGGGAATGGACGGACGCCGTTTCTGGTTGGGACCCTTCTTCCAGCTGATTCAGCGTGCAGAATAAAGCTTCAACTTTACTCTTTTGGGAGCACCCTCATTCATTTAACATCATTAGGTTACCTGCTTTGCAACAGTGTCATCCCATGACTGAGCATGGTCAAAAAAGACAGACAAAAAAAACCCCACAGGTGGGACTAGTGTAGATGGGGCACGACACAAAGTGCCAGAGTAACTCAACGCATCAGGCAGCACCTCTGGAAAACATGGATAGGTGATGTCTGGGGTCAAGAGTAGCTTACATATTGATTATAGAAGTTGGGGGGTGGGGGGGGGGGGGGGGGGGAGTTGAGAACAGAGATGGGGCAGGACAAAGCCTGACAAACCTTAGGTAGGGTACCATTGATAGACAAAAATTGATGCAGTAACTCAGCGGGTCAGGCAGCATCCCTGGACCTTTTGGATCGGGTTCTCCAGACTGAGAATAGGGAGAGGGGAACTGGAGGTATGAAAAGGTACAGAACAAATCAGAGCTGGTACTAATGACCAAGGAAAGGTGGAACCCACACTGGTCCTTTGTAGGCTGAGGAAGAGGTGGTAACCATTGAACCATTGAGGCTTGTGGGTTAATTGGTTTCGGTAAGTTGTGAAATTGTTCCTAGTGTGTGGGATAGTGTTAGTGTACAAAGTGATTGCTGGTCGGACGGACTCTGTGGGCCGAGCGGCCTGTTTCTACACTGTATCTAGTCTAAAGGTAGATACAGGTGAGGAAGGGTTTTATTGGCAGATGGGTGGACAAAAGGCTATCTTTTAGACAAAGATGGGTTTAGTTTGTTTGGCGAGGCCCACATAGTTCAAAGGTAAGAGGGCGGCACACTGGCTAAGGGACAGAGTTGCTGACTTACAGCGCCAGAGACCCGGGTTCGATCCTGACTACAGGTAATATCTGTATGGAGTTTGTACGTTCTCTCTGTGACCGCGTGAGTTTTCTCCGGGAGCTCCGGTTTCTGCCCACAGTCCACGAATGTACCGGTTTGTAAGTTAATTGGCTGCTGTAAAATTGTAAATCGCATATCTTTGGAGTGTGGGAGGAAACCGGAGCACCCGGAGAAAACCCATGAGGTCACAGGGAGAACGTACAAACTCCGTTCAGACAGCACTCGTAGTCAGGTTCGAATCCGGGTCTCAGGCATTGTAGGGCAGCAACTCTACCGCTAAGCCATGGTGCCACCCCAAAAAAAATGTTAATAAATGCTATGGAGTTGGACGACTGCCAAGATATAATCGCCCATCAAGATCGACACATGGTTGTACATTGGAAGAAGATGTTGGTTAAGTCCTTTCTTACCTCACGCACAGCAAGAAATATTACCAAGGAGTTTGGTCAAGAGCAAAGACGTTGCCATTATAATCAGAAGATACATTAGCCGCAGTCTGCCTCTGCAACGCAAGCTAATCTCACCCTGGGAACACACTACAACTAAATTACATAGGACCCTGCCAGCTCGAGAGGTCTGTGGGTTGGCAGACAAATATGTAAGGAGAAGCAAAATTATTTCCAAAGGAAAAAGATATACAAAAATTGTGGACCTTCCTTCAAAAGGTTTACCATAGCTTCGAAGAAGGCAACTCCCTCTGGAATTATGCTGCCCTCTACAAACAGAAATGAGCCATGTACCCTATTAACCCAGCTTTAATATCCCGGAGGATCATGTTCATTAGACATGAATCATGAATCATAAGATGTTAGGGATGGCAGAGTTGTTGCCTTTCAGTGCCAGAGACCCGTGTTGGATCCTGACTACGGGTTCTGTCTGTACAGAGTTTGTATGTTTGCATGGGTTTTCTCCGGGTGCTCCGGTTTCCACCCATACTCCAAAGATGTACAGGTTTATAGATTAATTGGCTCAGGTAAAAATTGTAAATTGTCCCAAGTGCGTACGATAGTGTTAGTGTTCGGGGTGATCGCTGGTTGTTGTGGACTCGGTGAGCTGAAGGCCCCGTTTTCACGCTGTATTTCTAAAGTCTAAAGTCTAAAATAAAGACATAGGAGCAGGATTAGGCCATTTGGCCCATCGAGTTCTGCTCTGCCATTCGATCAAGGCTGATTTACTTTCCCCTCTCAACCCCATTCTCTTGCCTTATTCCCGTAACCTTTGATGCCCTTACTAATCAGGAATCTATCAATCCCAGCTTTAAATGACTTAGGCCTCCATTGCCGTCTGTGGCAATGAATTCCACAGATTCATCACCCTCTGGCTAAAGAAATCCTTCCTCATCTCCATTCAAAAGCTGCGTCCTTTTATTCTGAGGCTGTGCCCTCCGGCCCTAGACTCTCCACTAGTGGAAATATCCTCCCCACATCCACTCTATTTCATAATTCGGTAGGTTTCAATGAGATCCCCGCTCATCCTTCTAAACTCCAGCAAGCACAGGCCCAATGCTCCTCACACCTTAACCCAATCATCCCCGGGATCATTCATTTAAACCTCCTCTGGACTCTCTCCAATGCCAGCACATCATTCCTCAGATATGGGGCCCAAAACTGCTCACAATAAATCCTGGGTGATCCATTGCTTCATTTATCTGAATGACTTTTTTGAATTTGTCTTCATCAGTCTGAAGAAGGGTCGCGACCCGAAACATCACCCATTCTTTCTCTCCAGAGATGCTGCCTGTCCTGGGGACTAGAGTTACTCCAGTATTTTGTGTCTATCTTCATTTGATTCATCCATTTTCCCTCCCGATCCCCAAATCCCATCATCAAACATTGATGCTGCAAGTAAGTGGGTTTTCTAGCCCTTGACTGGGTGGCGGGCAGGATATCTTTCAGCTAAACACAAAGTGCTGGAAGAACTAAATGGGGGGCCACCATCATAAGGTGTGAGGAGAATTTTGACTCCACAGTCAAAAAAGCCCAACAGAGGATGTACTTCCTGCGGCAGCTGGGAAAACACAATCTGCCACAGGCAATGATGGTTCAATTCTATACTGCCATCATAGAGTCTGTCCTCACCTTCTCCATCATGGTCTGGTTTGGCTCAGCCATCAAGCACGACATCCGGACGTTGCAGTGCCTCGTTCGATCAGCCGAGAAGGTTGTTGGCTGCAACCTTCCCCCCTATTGACGAACTGTACACTGCAAGGGCCAGGAAGCGAGCGGATAAGATCATCTCTGACCCCTCTCACCCTGGACACAAACTCTTTGATGCACTTCCCTCCAGAAGGCGACTCCGGACTGTCAAAGCAGCCACAGCCAGACATAAAAACAGCTTTTTTCCACGAGCAGTAGCTCTGCTCAATAACCAAAAGTCTGTAGCCTCCTTTTGCTCTGGTATTTTATTTCATTCTTCACATGTTTAAATTATAATGTTTTATTCTTAATTGTTTACTGTATGTCGTGTTGTTACTTGTGAGCAAAGCACCAAGGCAAATTCCTTGTATGTATACATACTTGGCGCATAAAATTTTAAATTTATTCAATTCAATTCAATTCAATTCAATTCAATCATCTTTTTGTACATACAACAGCGGGTTTAAATATTCGCCCATGTACTCAATCATGGTAACTCCTAAGTATGTCAAATATCTGTACAGAATCAATGTAAATTGTAAAGTATATTATATTATCTTAACTGAGTCCAGGTTATGTGCTTCCTAATAAATATAACATCCTCCAGTTGATGTGTTTTGTGAAGTATAGCAAGGGTTAGTTCACTAGGAACCTAGAATACACTGTGTATTGTGTTCATGATTGGCCACTCTCATGTCCTCAGCAGGGATGATCAGTCAATGAAAGTAAACGAGGGGAGAGAGAGACCAACAAAATTTTATGAAAGGGGGCAAACACAGGAAGAACATTAACTTCACTAAGAGGGTTTCTCGGAATATTGGAGAACTGATTTTACAAATATAGAAACAAGGAACTGCAGATGCCAGTTTGCACAAAGGGACACAAAGTGCTGGAGGAACTCCAGTAAACTGGAGGGTGGCACGGCGGTAGAGTTGCTGCCTTTTCTGCGCCAGAGACCCGGGTTCGATCCAGACAACGGGTGCTGTCTGTACGGAATTTGTATGTTCTCCCCGTGACCGCGTGGGTTTTCTCCGAGATCTTCGGTTTCATGCCACACTCCAAAGATGTCCAGGTTTGTAGGTTAATTGGCTTTCTATATAATGCGTGGGGATCGCTGGTCGGCGCGGACTCGGTGGGCCAAAGGGCGTTTCAGTGTCGTCTCTCGAAACTAAACTAAACTAAACTCAGCAGGTTAAGCAGCAAATCGGGAGAACATGGATAGGAGACGTTTTGGGGTCGAGACCCTTCTTCAGAACCTTTGAAAAAACCTAATTTCGGTTTATTATTGTCACAAATGCTATCCTAACATCAGATAATACAAACTTAAGTACAATAGATAGAGGCCGGGCTGCTATGATTCAAGGCTGGGTCACACCACCGCTTTCAAAAGAGGAAATGGACAATAAATGCTAGCCTGGCCTATTCATGAAGAGACACCAGGAGCAGGTCTTGACACCAGTTTTAGTTTAGTGATACAGCGCGGAAACAGGCACATCAGCCCACCGAGTCCGCGCCGACCAGTGATCACCCCGTACACTAGCGTTATTCTACACACTGGGAACAATTTACAACTTTTAACCAAAGCAATTAACCTACAAACCCGCACGTTTTTGGAGAGTGTGAGGAAACCGGAGCACCCAGAGAAAACACACATGCAGTCACAGGGAGAACGTGCAAACTCCGTGCAGACAGCACCCGTTGTTGGGATCGAACCCAGGTCTCTGCCTCAGCCTTATGAGTGAATAGTGAAATGGAATTCTCCCCCAAAACCCAATTCTCCCTCTTGCCAATTCTATAATCCCCCGGTAAGGGAGGTGCTCTGTTCAGCAATTGGAAATGAGTTATTTTTCGCCGGGAAGGCTGGTGGCTTCAGCAAAGATCCTTGGTGCCAAGATTTCAGACAAGTGAGATTGAAAACATCTGCACTGGCTCAGATCAGGAATGACAATGGAAGTCTAAATCTGCCGTTCACAATAACGATCGACCTAGAGATCAGTGAATAATTACTGCTGGCAAATATCTTATTAACAGGAAAAAAAACCTGGAAATAAATGGCAGAAAAAGGATCATTGTAAGGATCAGGGAAAGGAGATGAGGAGGTATTTCTTTGGTCAGAGGTGGTGAATCTGTGGAATTCATTGCCTCAGACGACTGTGGAGGCCACGTCAATGGATATTTTTAAGGCGGAGATTGACAGATTCTTGATTAGCACGGGTGTCAGGGGTTAAGGGGAGAAGGCAGGAGAATGGGGTTGAGAGAAGGAATGGGTGATGGTTCAGGTCGAGACCCTTCTTCAGACTGAACAGACAAAGTCCATTACAGTGTATTTGAAGCAACACGAAACATTTCAAAGCAAAATGATAAGAATGTACACCATCCAGACGGTCCCACAGAGAATTTGGTGTTGATACATGCCCTGCACGCCAAGAATTTAAATTTCACCTCAAGGACTCTGCAGCAATCATTCACTGGGGATTAAAATAGTATGGCATTTTTTCCTATTTCTTGGCTGTTTCTACAAAATTGATCAGAATGGTACGACAAGAATCATCCACCACTTGGGCACCACAGCAGTAGAGTTGCCGCCTTGCAGTGCCAGAGAGCCAGGCTCGATCTTGACGAAGGATGCTATCTGTAAGGAATTTGTACGTTCTCCACGTGACCTGTGTGGGTTTTCTCCAGGTGCTTCAGTTTCCTCCCACACTCCAAAGACGTCCAGGTGTGTAGGTTAATTGGCTTTGGTAAAAAATGTAAATTGTCCCTAGAGTACTGTAGGGGTTCTCTAGTCAGCGCGGACTCCGCGGGCCGAAGGGCCCGTTTCCCCGCCATATCTCTGAACTAAACTAAGCCAAGAAGCCCCGAGTCAGGTATGGACGAGTCTCTCTACTCTGCAATTTGCTGTGAATGGCCATGGAATGGTGTATCGTGCACCGTAGAAAGCATTTTTTCAGGATGTATCACAGCATGGTTTGGGAACAGCTCCATCTAAGAGCACAAGAAACTGTAGAGAGTTGTGGATGTAGCCCAGACCATCAAACAAACAAACCAACCTCCCTTCCATCTACACCTCACGCTGCCTCTGCAAGGCCACCAGCTTAATCAAGGATGAGTCACACATACATCCAAATTTAGGGACAGTTTCTTCCCAGCTGCCGTCAGGCAACTGAACCATCCTGTCAACAACTAGAGGGCAGTCCTGACCTCCCATCTACATCATTGGAGACCCTGGCACTATCTTTAATGGGACTTTACTAGACTTCATCTTGAACCACACCTTTTTCCCATTATCATGTACCTGTACAGTGTGGATGGCTCGGTTGTAATTATATGCATTCTTTCCGCTGTCTACGTAGCATGCCACAAAAGCTTTTCACTGTACCTCAGTACACGTGACAATAGACTAAACTAAACTGTGTGCCTGGAGTCAAGAGGACATGTGATTAAAAACTCCAGGAATATTTCCAAGCAATCCATATTTCCGTACGGAGAACCATGTTTCGAACAGGATAAACATAGGACACTATTCCTGTTATAGAGTCATAGCATAGTCATACAGCATAGAAACAGGCCCTTCAGCCCAACTAGTTAATGCTAACCAAGATGCCCCATCTAAGATAGTCCCATTTTCCCACATTTGGCCTCGATCCCTCTAAACCTTTCCTATCCATGTACCTATCCAAGTGCCTTTTAAGTAGAAACAAAGAACTACAGATCCTGGTTTACACAAAAGGGACACAGAGTGCTGAGTAACTCAGCAGATCGGGCAGCATCTCTAGAGAATGTGGATAGGTGACACATGAATATCTCTCTCTCAGCTTTCCCCACGACACCCCCCCCCCCCGTAAATCAGTCTGAAGAAGGGTCCTGACCTGAAACGTCACTTATCCATGTTCCTCAGAGATGCAGCCTGACCCGCTGAGTTACTCCAGCACTTTGTGTCCTCAAGTGTCTTTTAATGGTGTTTAACTATACTTAGCCCAATTCTGAGCCTACATTTCTCTCAGTTTAACACAGGCTTCATTGTGTGTGGAACGAACACGGTACGAGGGGCAGAAATGGACTGAATGAGAACTGGCGGATCTAATAACATGGATATATTTAAAGGAGAGCACGTTTTAAACACACAAGGGAAAAAGGTGTACAAGGATGTGTTGATAGTTTCAATGAAGGAGGTCAGGAGGAGGCCCATGTGATCATATGCATTGGCAGGGAGTTACTGGGCCAAGTCATCTGTGGTTTAAGTAGTTTTGTGATTTGCACATTCTTTTCGCTTTCCGATTTCTCCAGTTCAAAAATCAGTGAACAAATAAATTACATTTCATGGGACTTTGCGCAAGTTTTTGAAAGACATATCACACCTCTTTCTATTGTTCTGATGAAACTCAAAACCAGATGTCTCGACTGCAGAATACAACATGGACTCTCCACCAAGGCAACCCTTGGGTGTTCTACAGGGAATAACATGCTTTTTAAAAAATTACCCAATAATGAACAATAGAATTGAATGACTATCATCCGGCTGTTCTCTGAAACCATGAGATTATTTCAAGAACAATTAGATGTGGTGAAACAATAAAGCCGTTGTAAACCTCTTTTCTTGGATGGATCATCAAGATCAGTGCTAGCTCCATTCTTGTTCACCCTGTACACTGCAGACTTCAGGCACAACTCTGCAGACTCCTATCTACAGAAGTTCTCTGACGACTCTGCCATCGTCGGCCTCATCACGGGCGACGAGGACAGGGCGTACAGAGAACTGATCAAGGAGTTTGTGGACTGGTGCCAGCGGAACTGCCTCCGGATCAACGCGGGGAAAACCAGGGAGATGGTGGTAGATTTCCGCAGGCGCAGCCAAGTCCCCCCGACACCGGTGAACATCCAGGGAATGGACATCGAGAGGGTGGATTCATATAAGTACCTGGGTGTCTACCTCAACAATAAACTGGACTGGACTGAAAACACCGATGCGCTATACAGAAAGGGCCAGAGCAGACTTTATCTGCTAAGGAGACTCAGGTCCTTTGGAGTGCAGGGGGCACTCCTAAGGACCTTCTACAACACGGTGGTTGCATCGGCCAATTTCTATGGAGTGGTCTGCTGGAGCAGCAGCATCTCAGCGGCAGAAGGGAAGAGACTCGACAAGCTGGTCAGGAAGGCCAGCTCTGACCTGGGTTGCCCCCTCGACTCAGTGCAGGTGGTGGGAGAGAGGAGGATGATGGCAAAGCTAACATCGCTGGTGGACAACGACTCCCACCCCATGCAGGACACTGTCACTGCACTGAGTAGCTCCTTCAGTGACAGACTCCCTCACTCCAAGTGCGTGAAGGAGAGATATAGGAGGTCCTTCCTTCCCGCTGCTGTGAGACTGCACAACCAGCACTGCTCCCAGCAGACGAGTCAACAATAACAGCTAAGAACACACAGAAAACTGATGACAATTTATGTATCTTTTATTTATAATGAATGATCTCTTGCTCTCTTGCTATCCATTTTGCTGCTATCCCTTTATTGGGACGAATAAAGGAATATATTATTATTATTATTATTATTTGATAAATTAGTTAATTAATTAATTTCCTTATCCACTTCCTACTCCCTGATCTACTGTTTGGTTTAGGTTAGAGATACAACATGGAAACAGGCCCCTCAGCCCACCGAGCATCAGAAGTGGTGTACCTCAAAATAGGTGCAATCCAAAGAAATTAGATCACTTATTTCCCCTCCTAACTCAAGGGAAGTTCAGACCAATTGTTACTCCCATGTCTTATCTTTGGTTGAGATTGCCTAACTCAATGTAGAACTAGAGACAGATTTGACATCTTCCTGGAATATAACACAATCCATTACACTTGAAACAATTTAAAGTCATAAATTATTCTTATTTTATTCATTTCTTCCCATCTGGCATAACTTTATCACGATCACAAATGGATAATTTGCTTTGAAGAGAAATGAATACAACCTGCAGGTACTCTCACAACGTTTAAGAAACATTTAGGCAGGTTCATGGATAGGGCAACTTTAGTTTAGCTTATTATCACATGTACCAAGATACAGCGAAAAGCTTTTGTTGCGTGCTAACTAGTCAGCGGAAAGAATGTACATGATTACAATCGACCCGTCCACAGTGTACAGATACACGATAAAGGGAATAACATGAATAACATTTTGTGCAAGATAAAGTCCACTAAGTTGGAAAAAAAACTATCCCTGAATCTGGAGGTATGTGTTTCCACACTTCTGAACCTCTTGCCTGATGGGAGAGGGGAGAAGAGGGAGCAGCCAGGGTTAGACTCATCCTTGATTATGCTGAGGGATTTAGGCTAAATGCGGGATTAGTGCAGATGGGGCACATTGATCGGCATGGGCAAGTTGGGCTGTAGGGCCTCTTTCTAAGATTCTATGAGCTCTCTTTGGTGGTGTGAAGTCTTGCAACAGATCACAGCCAAGTGTCTGGTGACAAGAAGTTTAAGAACTGGCATTGGATAAGACGGCTCTGATCTTTCCAGAATGGAAAGGCTTTCTTTTGTAATATTTTCCCATGCAAATATCTCATGCACTCTGGGGGTTAATATTCCATGTGCACCCTGGCAGAATAGAACCTCTGTCAGTCTCAGAAACACAGAGGTTTTGTTTTAATAATTCCCACCAGCAACACAAAGCAAAGGACATATTTCCCATTGGACTTGGTCCAGAATGCCTGGCCAAATCAGAAGGTTGATCATATCACAGTATTAGACACTTTCATGCTGGCTACTTTTACAGGTCACCATTAAGAACAAAACCGATGGGTAGAAAGAAACCCATTCCAGATTAAAAGGGGACAATGGAAAACAAGCATCCCAAATGATCTCCCAGGACCAGGCTTAAAATATAATTATTTTAATGAGACTACATGTTTTGGGGTTTTTTAAAAATCTCTTTAAAGATTGGTCTCTTGCCTGCGGGGAAACCCATCAACTGATAAGAAGCAAACTCTACACAGTGTGCGAGCTAAGACAAGTCAAGTCAATACAGTTGTGAGTTCTTGTGGCAAATCTTTGGAAGTATTTCATAGAGATAAGATTTTGTTATGTCTCAAGTAAAGGAATATATAGTTTATGGCACAGATGAGGCTATTTACTGTTCCCAATAGGCGGTGACTTCTGAATTGGGATAATGACTACTGATAGATTCTTTGTGGTTTATGAGGTGGTGCAGCGGTAGAGTTGCTGCCTTACAGCTCCAGAGACCTGGGTTTGATTCTCACTATGGGTGCTGTCTGTACGGAGTTTAGTACGTTCTCCCTGTGACCATGTGAGTTTTCCCTGGGTGCTCCGGTTTCCTTCCACACTCTAATAAATACATACAGGTTTGTAGGTTAATTGGCCTCGGTAAGTTGTAAAATTGTCCCTAGTGTGTAGGATAGTGCAAGTGTGATTGCTGGTCAGTGCAGACTCAGTGGGCCGAAGAGTCTGTTTCCGTACCACATCTCTAAAGACTAAAGTCTAAAGTCTTATGAATGCATTGTCCTTTGTGCTCAGTGCAGATCTTTCGAACATTGTTCTTGGCCAACAAACTCTGACAACTAAGTAAATTGCTTGGTGATCCTCTCGTCATTGCCAGCTGCAGTTTGCAGGCTTCTGCACCAGATGGTATCAAAGGAAATTAGAGGTTTACCTTTAGATGGTCGTGAAATCATAATGGATGTATTTGGTTTAATTTTAAAGCTGACAGGAGAGGCAGGGTCAGGGGGCAGGCAGGGGGTCAAAAATGGGCATCGCCATCTCACACCGTGAACAACCTGGCTATTTAGACTGGTTCTTGGTTCTTGGTCCACCAAAATATTCCAAATGGAATTTAAACTGGAGGTGGCGGAGTACAGATAATTCACCCGCTATTCTTCTTTCGTATGTCAACTACAACAATCACAAGTGGCAATTGGTGCTTCAGAGTACCGTAGTTGATGCTTTGCTGCAAATTTTGCCAGTTCCGTAGAACTACCCAGGGTGGACGACGAGGACGTAAAGCAGCTCCCACCTCACCCGCTATCTAGAGGCAGGTCCTACGTTTATAAGTGGATACATGGACCTGCAAATGCTGGCCATCTCTCAGCCTCCGACACTCTAAAAGAAAAAATTCCAAACCAATCCAGCCTCTCTCTTTAGTTCAAGCCTACAAGGTCTCAGTCAAATACTGTAAGTTCATCAGCCATACAATCTGGCTGTCTCTGGCTGGAATCAGCTCTTGAATTTCTGGATTCATAGTCTTACAGCCTGGAAACAGGCTCTTTGGCCCGAATTGACCACACCAGCCAACATGTCCCATCTACACTAATCCCACCTATCTGCGTTTGGCCCACATTCCTCTAAACCTGTCCTATCCATGTACTTGTCTAAATGTTTTTAAAATATTTCGATAGTGCTTGCTTCAACTATCTCCTCCGGCAGTTCGTTCCACCACACTTTATGTGAAAAAGTTACCCCTCAGGTTCCTCTTAAATCTTTCCCGTCTCATCTTTAACCTATGTCCTCTTGTTCTCGATTCCCCTACTCTGGACAAGGGACTCTGTGCGTAGACCCGATCTATTTCACTCATGACTGTGTACACCTCTGTAAGATCACCCCTCACCCTGCTCTCTAACGAATGGAGTCCTAGGCTGCTTAACCTCCTACTAAAGCTCAGGCCTTTGATTCCAGACATCTTTCTTCCCTGTTACATCCCTTTTTATAAATATCATCTCATCACAGCAACTTTCTTAAACTTTCTGTAAACAATCTCTTGGATGAGATTTGCAACAAGGCTTGTTTTGTTTTGTTTAGTTTAGTTTATTGTCATGTGTACCAAGGTACAGTAAAAAGCTATTTTGGTGCATGCTATCCAGTCAATAGAAAGACTGTACATGTTTACAATTAAGCCGTCCACAGTCTACAGACACAGGATAAAGGGAATAGCGTTTAGTGCAAGGTAAAGTGGTGGAACAGTGGCAGAACAGATGCTACAAATCCTGCAGGAAAGACACTTCTTGCCACCTGCACTCGCAAGAAATAGCTGCCTTACAGCGCCAGAGATCCGGGTTCAATTTAGACAGTGGGCCGAAGGGCCTGTTTCCATGCTGTATCTCTAAAAACTAAAACTAATAAAGTCGCAACAAAGATAGTCCGAGGGTCTCCAATGACAAATGGGTCCCCAATTGCCACTGGTTTTCAAACCATTCACTGGGCCTAAAACAAAATATTGCAGATGCTAGAAATCGGAAATATGAGTAATTGCTAGATCTACAAACAGCTTCTGTGGAGAAACAGTTAATAGGTCGGATCGATTACTTTTCATCAGAACAGAATGTGGGCGGCACGGTGGCACAGTGGTAGAGTTGCTGCCTTACAGCGCCAGACACCCGGGTTTGAACCTGACTACGGGTGCTGTCTGTATGGAGTTTGCACATTCTCCCCGTGACCATGTAGGTTTTCTCCGGCTGCTCCGGTTTCCTCCCAAACTCCAAAGACATAGAGGTTTGTAGATTAATTGACGTGGTAAAAACTGTGAAATTGTCCCTGGTGTGTAGGATAGGGTTAGTGTGTGGGAATCGCTGGTCGGCACGGGATCGGTGGACAACAGGGCCTGCTTCCATGCTGTATCTCAAAACTAAACTAAACTACCCCGCTAGAGTTACTTTAAAGTTAAAATAAATCCCTACATCTGGCTGGTGACTTTTTTTGTCAAGATACCAAGAATAAATTACCATCAGTTTCCCATTTACTGACAGCGAGTCTGCTGATACATTTCAAAGTGAGTTTCATAAAGTGACTAACCGAATAGTCACATTTCCCCTTCACTATTCCTCAGGAACGCCCAAATCGCACGCATACAAATAATCAAATGAAGATGACAAGAGTTCTCAGAAATGTTTGCAGTGACTGGAAGGGGCCAGTACAGGAGAGGACAAAACAAGAGGATACAGTTTTCTAATTTAAGATGTTCAGGATGTTTAGATTTCTTTTTTGTTTTATTTTAGTTTAGTTTACTTTATCACCGTCACATGTACAAAGGTACAGTGAAAAGCTTTTTTGTTGCGTGCTATTCAGTCAGCGAAAAGACTAATTTGGTTTAGTTTATTGTCACATGTATCGAGGTACAGTGAAAAGCTTTTTTTGTTGCGTGCTAACCAGTCAACGGAAAAGGCTATGCATGATTACAATCGAGCCGTCCAGTGTACAGATACTGGATGAAGGGAATAACATTGAGTCTACGATAAAGTCCAATAAAGTCCGATTAAAGGTAGTCCGTGGGTCTCCAAAGAGGTAGTTGGTCGGTCACGACCGCTCTCTAGTTGGTGAGAGGATGATGTAAGTTTTGTTGACATGTGGAACCTTAACACCAATTGCAGGACCCGCGTATTTTCCAAACTCTCAACAAGTTAGTAGCTCATCTTTAGTTTGTGCGTATTACTGTCTTTTGCAGAGAGCCCTGATTTCACAATTTCTGGTGCTAATTATTTATAGACCACAAAGACGTAGGCAACTGCAGATGCTGGAGGCTGGCGTAGAACACAAAGTGTAGGAAGGAACTGCAGAAGCTAGTTTAAACCGAAGATAGACAGAAAAAGCTGGAGTAACTCAGTGTGTTCAGAGGGTCAGGTGGTACCTCGGGACAAAAGGAATAGGTGACATTTCAGATAGAGACCCTTCTTCAGACTGAGAGTCAGGGGAGAAAGAAAGTAGAGGTATGAAAATGTTACAGCGTGGGCTATCTCTTGGTACTCTGGTTTCCTCCCACATTCTAAAGACGTGCACGTTTGTAGGTTAATTAACTTCTGTAAATTGTCCCTGGGGTTTAGTTTAGTTTATTGTCACATGTACAGTGAAAAGCTTTTTTGTTCCGTGCTGACCAGTCAGTGGAAAGACTATACATGATTACAATCGAGCCGTCCACAGTACACAGATACATATTCAAGGGAATAAAATTTAGTATAGAGCTCGTGTATTTGTGATCATTGGTCAGCGAGGACTCAGTGGGCCGAAGGGCCTGTTTCCACGCTGTATCTCTAAACTAAACTAAAGGTTTGCAGGCCACTGTAAATCGCCCCTCGTGTGTAGGATATAAAACTGGAATAACTGGTGTACGGATGTTTGTTGGTTAGTGCAGACTCGGTAGGCCAAAGTTGCCTGTTTCCAAGCTGTATCTCTAAACTAAACTAAAATACTACTTCCCCATAAATGTTGGAGTAATTGCCTGAACAATGCTCAGAAATCTAGTACATTGTTGCGTCTATCAACATGATGGAGGTGGAGGTGTAGATGGAGATGAAGAGATACAGCATGGACACAAGCCCTTCCGCCCACCAGCTCCATACTGACCATCAGGCAGCCATTTATACTAATCCTATACTGATCTAATCCAATTTTAATTTATCCATATTGTTATTAATCCTTTCCAGATTCTACCACTACTTGCAACTTTACAACAGTCAATTAACCTACCAACCTGCAAGTCTTTGGGGGGAACTGGAGGAAACCTACCTAGACACAGGGAGAACATGTAAGCTCCACAAAGACAGTGGCTAAGGTCAGGATTGAACCCGAGTCACTGGAGCTATGGAGCAGCGGCAGAGCTACCATCTACCTCATTGGAGACCCTCGGACTATCTTTAATGAGACTTTACTGGACTTTATCTTGCACTACACGCTATTCCCTTTATCCTGTATCTGTACACTATGAATGGCCCGATCATAATTGCGTACATTCTTTAAGTTGACTGGTTAGCATGCAACAAAAGCTTTTAAATGTACCTCGATACACGTGACAATAAACTAAACTAAACCCTTTGCACTACTCTGTCTTCTGCAACAGATTCACAGTGACAAACAAAGTCAATCACTTCAAGGAATGCCTGCTTCTTTATTATAATAATTCTCATTATAACAGAGAGTGTCTGAGACATGATTCATCAGTCATCTTTCATCTCTCTGGCCCTCCTAACTCCCCCTGCTGGTAATCTTTAATAAGACAACAGCACTGTAACACAAATGCAAACATAGTCATACAGCATGGAAACAGGCCCTGCAGCACAACTTGCCCATGCATCTACACTTGTCGCACCTGCCCACGTTTAGCCCATATCTCTCTAAACCTTTCTTATCTATGTACCAGCCCAAAATGTCTTTTAAATGTTATAAATATCTGTCTCAACCACTTCCTCTGGCAGCTCATTCTATATACCCACCACCCTCTGTCTAAAAAAAAAGTTGCCCCTCAGGTTTCTATTAAATCTTTCCCCACTCATCTTAAACCTATATCCTCTGGTTTTTGATTCCCCTCCTCTGGGCAAGGGATTCTGTGCATTGACCCTATCTATTCCCCTCACGATCTTACAAGATCACCCCTCATCCTCCTGTGCTCGAAGGAAGTCGTAGCCTTGCCAATCTCTCCCTACAACTCAGCTCTTCATGTCCTGGCGACATCTTTGTAAATCTCCGCTGCCCTCTTTCAACTTTAAACTTAGGTCAATATGTTATCCAGAGTCAAGTCATGTGGAGCAACCATGGCAGATTAATGTCTGTAGTAGTTTGATGCCGAGGTACGGTTGTGGTTAATGTTGTGCAGGTTGGTTCATGAACCTCATGTTTGATGGGAGGAAACTGTTCTTGAAACTGAAGGTAATGGCTCTCGGGCTCCAATATGTTCGTCCCAATGGTGGCAGTGAGAGGAGAGCGTGGTCAGGGTGATATGGGTCTTTGATTGTAAAGTTGCCTGTATGTCTTTGGAGTGTGTGAGGAAGCCGGAGCACCCAGAGAAAACTCATGCGGTCACAGGGAGGATGTACAAACTCCATACAGTTACCACCCTTAGTCAGGATCAAACCCGGTCTCTGGCACTGCAAGGCAGCAGCTCTACCATTCCCTCTGAAGTGTGACATAAAGTGCTGGAGTAACTCAATGGGTCAGGCAGCAGCTCTGGAGGACATGGATAGGTGGTGTTTCAGCTCAGGACCCTTCTTCAGACCTGACCTTTCGGGTCGGGACCATTCTTTAGTCTCACAGTCTAAAAAAGGGTCCGAACTGAAATATCTCCTATCCATGTCCTCCAGACCCGTTGAGTTACACCAGCACTTTGAGTCTTTTTTTGTAAACCGGCATCTGCAGTTCCTTGTTTTTATGTTAATCCCATTTCTTTATTCACTCTATGACCTTTTGGGGGGGGGGGGATTAATGTAGGATGAGTGTAGTTGGGTGTTTGATGGTTTCATAGATTCAGTGGACAGAAGGGTCCACTGTACTGCACTGTACTGTCTGGTTCTGTACTGCATCCATCCGTCTCTATGGCAGCACAGTGGCACAGTGGTAGAGTTGCTGCCTTACGGCGCCAGAGACCCGGGTTCAATTCTGACTACGGGTGCGGCCTGGTCAGAGTTTGTACTTTCCCCCTGTGATCATGCGGGTTTTCACCGGGTGCTCCGGTTTCCTCCCACATTCCAAAGCCATGCGAGTTTATAGGTTAATTGGCTTCTGTAAATTGTACCGAGGGTGCAGAATAGAACCAGTGTACCAGCGGTCATTGGCCCACCGAGTGCACATTGACCAAAGGGCCTGTTTCCATACTGTATCTCTAAAGTAAACAAATGGGATCTTGACTTCAGCTCCAGTGCTTTATAGATAAAGTTCAGGATCTACAGAAATGAAGTTCTAGGCTGGTGTTAATTGTTCTAGGGAGGTGAAGGATTTAGCACAGTGAGTCACAGTGCCCTGGAAGATTTCCCAGGCAGAAACTGAGACGGAAACTCAGCTAACAGCTATGTGCAACTCACTTACACCAATAAGTTCCAGGGATTTGGGCTATTTGCTGCTTTGCTTATTCAATGAAGAAATGGGCACTAACCCCAAACCTTCGAGCAGAGTAAATTACGAAGCTGTCTTTAATTAACTAGCGTCAGTTGCAACTGGAAGATAACCATAAAAGTAAAAAGCATTGCACAAGGCAGACAAAATTTCCATTAAGTGTCATTTATGTTGAAGACAGGTCCACAGTTTTCTGCACACCCTATAACTACCCACCTGGGGCAGCACTGTGGTGCAGCGGTAGTGTTACTGCCTTACAGCGCCAGAGACCCGGGTTCGATCCTGACCACGGGTGCTGTCTGTACGGAGTTTCTATGTTCTCTCTGTGACCACGTGGGTTTTCTCCGTGTACTCCGGTCAATTCCCACATTCCAAAGCGGCGCAGGCTTGTAGGTAAATTGGCTTTGGTAAGTTGTTTCCAGTGATCTAGCATGTAGTATAGCATTTGTGTAAGGGGGGTGATCGCTGGTCGGCGTGGAATCGGGGGGGGGGGGGGGGGGGTCGAAGGCCCTATTTCCCCGCTGTATCTTTAAAGTCTACAGTAAAATCTGGTGGCAAATATTGTCAGCAAGAATCGTCCTGCTGATGAAATGGGGTCATCTCCATTCCATCATCTACATGTTTTTCACTCAAAGAGCGATAACGTTTTGGGATTCTTTGCCCCAGAAGGGCTGTGATGGATCAGACAGCAAAGGCTTTCAAAATCAAGATCACAATATTTCTGAATGTTAAAGAATTAAAGGATTTTGGAATTGGGCACGAGAATGGTGTTGAGTTAGAAGATCAACAGCGATTTTGTTGCATGGCTGAGTGGACTCAAGAGGCCAAATAACTGATTCTTGCTATTGTTTTTATGTTCTTATAGTCTAAATATCTTGAAACTGGTTTGTACCACAATTCACAAATGGAAAAAATAATTCTTAGTTGCTTAACGTCGAAACAAAAATTGTTATCCAACGAAGGTTCCAAATACGTGTCAACTTTGCCTTCCATTTTACAATAGACAATAGGTGCAGGAGGAGGCCATTCGGCCCTTCGAGCCAGCACCGCCATTCAATGTGATCATGGCTGGTCATTCTCAATCACTACCCCGTTCCTGCCTTCTCCCCATACCCCCTGACTCCGCTATCCTTAAGAGCTCTATCTAGCTCTCTTGAATGCATTCAGAGAATTGGCCTCCACTACCTTCTGAGGCAGAGAATTCCACAGATTCACAACTCTCTGACTGAAAAAGTTTTTCCTCATCTCAGTTCTAAATGGCCTACCCCTTATTCTTAAACTGTGGCCCCTAGTTCTGGACTCCCCCAACATTGGGAACATGATTCCTGCCTCTAACGTGTCCAACCCCTTAATAATCTTATACGTTTCGATAAGATCTCCTCTCATCCTTCTAAATTCCAGTTTACCACACACCCTTTGCGATATGTCGCTAGTCTTGTAAAGTTCGAATTTTATTTTTTACTTAAATTGTAAAACGATGGAAAGGTTTCACTCAACACTCATGTCTATGCCAACTCTCCAAAAGTTATCCAGTTATCAGTTTAGTTTAGAAAATTTGCGGGAGGGGCGGAGAGAGAGAGTGAATTACTTGAAATTACGGAAATCAATATATTCATACCGTAGGGTTGTAAGCTGCCCAAGCAACCTACGAGGTGCTGGTTCTCCAACCAGCATCTGCAGGTCTTGTCTCTGACAGGACTTTTGCAACACCCTTTCTCAATGCTCGCCCTCTGAGATTCCTCCTACTCTTCAGCTCTACGTAGTCTCCAGCTCTTCACTCCCCCACCCCCCCCCCCCCCTCAAACCCCTACTTTGAATGTGGAGAAGGGTCCCGACCCTAAACATCACCCATCCTTTTTCTCCAGAGATGCTGCCTGACACGCTGAGTCTCTCCAGCACTTTGTGTTTATTTTTTGTTTAGATTTAGAGGTACAGCTCGGAAACAGGCCCTTCAGCCCACCGAGTCCACGCCGGCCGGCAATCCCCGCACATTAACACTATCCTACACAAACTAGGGACAATTTACACTTATACCAAGCCATTTAACCTACAAACCCATACGTCTTTGGAATGTGGGAGGAAACCAAAGATCTCGGAGAAAACCCATGCAGGTCACGGGGAAGAAGGTACAAACTCCATACAAGCAGCACCCACAGTTGGGATCGAACCCTTGGTCTCTTATATCTTTGGTATAAGCCAGCATCCGCCGTTCTTTGTTTCTAAATTTCACCAATTTTGTAATGCTAGACATCACACTGCCTCGAAAATCTTAGCCACAAAGTCATTTCTAGTTTAAAGCAGGCACTTGTATTTGAGGCGGCCGACAACTATTTTAAGATCCCGTACTGCAAGAGTTAAACAAAGACTTCCCCAAATCTCAAAAGGTGAAATGAAACTACCAACATTTACTATGATAAGCATAAAATATTCTGGGTTTATGTAGAATTTCCCAATACTTAGTTATACAAGTTTTCCGATCCACTTATTTTAAGACGGTACGATTTTCTGTCCCGTGTATATGGAAGAGAGCTAGCCAAGAGCTGGCCGAGAACAGAGAGGGTGGAATGGTTGTGGAACAAGGGTGACCTAGGCAACTAATGGAAATACCAAACACATGGGAGACCAGGCTGTTGGACTCATCTGTTCACCTCTAGGAAGACAAAGCTTTAAGGTGAGAGGGGCAAGGTTTAAAGGAAATGTGAGGGGCTAGTTTTCTTCTCGCAGAGGGTGGAGGGAGCCTGATAGGTGCTGCCACGGGTGACGGTGGAAGCAGATGTGACAGTGGTGTTTAAGAGGCTTCCTTGATAGGCACATGGATATGGAGGGATATGGATGGCGTGCAGGCAGAGGAGATTAGGTTAACTTGGCATCGTTGGGGCGATACGGTGGCGCAGCAGTAGTGTTGCTGCCGTACAGCACCAGAACCCCGGGTTCGAGCCTGTCTGTACTGAGTTTATACATTATCCCTGTGAGCACGTGGGTTTTCCCCGGGTGCTCCGGTTTCCTCCCACTCTCCAAACTCGTACAGGTTTGTAGGTTAATTGGCTTTGGTAAAGATTGTAAATTGTCCCTGTGAGTCGGATAGTGCTAGTGTATGGGGGTCGCTGGTCGGCGTGGACTTGTTGGTCCGAAGGGCCTGTTTCCACGCTACATCTCTAAACTAAGCTAAAAATCATGTTCAGCACAGACATTGTGGGCCGAAGGGCCTGTTCCTGTGCTGCACTGCTCTATGATCTTCATTGCTTTACCACTGGATAGCCAGGGGCAGTTGCTGTCTGAGCTACTTCATGTTGATGTGCGGCAGGACTTCCTATGGTCCACTCGCCCACTGTCATCACGTCATGGAGCATACGAGTCTGAAGCGAGAAAAGGTTCTGAGGAAGCGGGTGAAATGCACATTCATTCTTGCATCTCCAAAAATTAAATATTGGTGGAAAGGGGAAGTACAAATCAGCAACAGAGGCAGTCAAAACAGTTATGTCCTGGCCAGACTAAATGACATTTAGAGTCATACAGCGTGGAAACCAGGCCTCGGTACATGTAACAATAAAGTATCATTGAATCATTGAATGGCTGGGTGTCACAGGTCCTTGACTATGTTACAGTTGGTGTACTGGACATAGTAGAGGTCATTTTTGGGACCATCCACTCCATTGCTGAGGCCAGGAACAGTCATGGTGTCATGCAGCATGGAAACAGGCTCTCCGGCCCAACTTGCCCACACCGACCAACATGCCCCATCTACACTAGTCCCACCTGTCTGCGTTTGGCCCATATCCCTCTAAACCTATCCTATCCATGTACCTGTCTAAATTTTTCTTAAACATCACGATAATACCGGTAATCACCAGGAGCTTTTTTTGCCAGTGTTTGGCCTGATGCCGTGAGGTACCATGGAATTGAGGCATGATTCCTCATTCACTGGAGTTTGAATCAGTCACCAGCCACATCCGAATAGATACAACAATCAGCACACAACGTGATGGAGATATACAGAGGCAGCAATAGCACTGGAGAATAAGGCACAAAGTGCTGGAGTAACTCAGCAGGTCAGGCAGTGTCTCTGGAGAACATGGATGGGTAATGTTTCAGGTTGGTTCCCTTATTCGGACTGCTGTTCCTTATTTCTCCAACAGCTTTGGAAAGATTGATTTGAATGAAGCCAAAAATCAATGGTTATATATTTGTGGAAATATTCAGAACACAAGGGAAGGCTGTGCATTGCTCTCTACAAAACAATTGTGAGAACTGAAAATTGACCGGTGGAAGTTTTCACAATTACAAAGGGGATGAATAAGCTAGTCATGTTTAGTGTGGAGGCGTAGCATGAGAACAGGCTCTTCGGCCCACCGAGTCCCTGCCGACCATCGATCACCCTTTCACACAAATTCTGTTATCTCACTTTCGCTTCCACTCCCTACACACTGGGAGAAATTTACAGAAGCCAATTAACCTAAAAGCCGCACATATTTCGGATGTGGGAAGAAACCATGCGGTCACTGGGAGAACATGCAAAGGGCAAGCAGACAGCAACCAAGGTCAGGATCAAACCTGGGGCTCTGGCGCTGTGAGACAGCAGCTCCATGCATGTAATGTCTGACTTCTTCTCATCAATGAGTAGAAACAGCACCGCATGAAATAGCTTATTTAGCGATAATATTGGATTCATAGGAAGATTTGTTTTTAAAATCCACAAATCTATTAAGAACTTGCTACCTTGGGAAGGAAAGCATGCACGCAGCACAGATTCAAGAAGAAACTAGTGAAGTATGTGAAGGAGAAAGAACTAGCAGGATATTTTGGAGGATAGGTGACGTTTCAGGTCAGAACCCTTCTTCAGACAGTCTGAAGAAGTGTTCCAACCCAAAACATCACCTATTCATTTTCTCCACAGATGTGCCTGACCTGCTGAGTTACTCCAGCATTTTATGTCTGTCTTCTGTATAAACCAGCATCTGCAATAACATAGAATGCTATTTTAATGGGATTGGAGGAGGGGGGGATGGGAGATGGAGGGGTGATGGAGATTCAACTGGAGCATAAACACAAAGCGGGCTTGATGGGCTGAATGGCCTGTGTCTCTGAGACTGAATTGTTTATGTCTCTCTTGAGCCTTGAGGTTTGAAATCATGGCTGATCATCTACCTCAACATCATTTTCCTGCACTAGAGTCAAGAATCAAGAGTGTTCTATTGTCATATGTCCCAAATAGAACAATGAAGTTCTTACTTGCAGCAGCACCACAGAATATGTAAATATAGTACTCTGTAAACAATATAATAAACAAAAAATATGAATGTGTATATGCACACGCTCACGCATGCGCACACGCACACACGCACACACTCACGCACACACTCACGCACACACTCACTCTTTAACTCCTTTAATATCCAGGAAACTATGGACTTCTGGTCTGACAGAACTCAATGGTCAGTACAAGCCTGCATTGTGGAGCATACCAAAGATTCACCACCCTCCATATGAAGAATGGTCTCCTCATCTCTGTCATACATTACCTAGTCGTTATTTTGATACTAGGTCCTTCAGCCAGCGTAAATATACATACAAGAAGATAGACACAAAATACTGGAGTAACTCAACGGGTCAGGCAGCATCTCTGGAGAAAAGGAATAGGAGACGTTACGGGTCGAAACCCTTCTTCAGAGTAGGAGTCAGGGGAGAGGGGAACTAGAGGTATGAATAGGTACAGAATAAATCATAGCCGGCATTGATGGTACTATTTATCCTGGAGAAGGTGTAATGGCTGGAGGTGTTGCTGCCTCATAACTCCAATAGCCCAGGTTCAATCCTGACCCGAGATAGACACAAAGTGCTGAAGTAACTCAGCGGGTCAGGCATCATCTCTGGAGAGGTGACGTTTCGGGTCAAGACCCTTCCACTGCTCACCTATGTGCTTGTGGTAATTCACAGTGGCCAATTAACCCAACAACCAGTGTACCCTTGTCTGCGGAAGGGTCCCGACCCGAAATGTCACCTATCCATTTGCTTCAGAGATGCTGCCCGAACAGCTGCACCAACCTGCTGAGGTGGCATCTGTGGAGGGAAATGGACGGATGATGCTTCAGGATGGGACCCTACATCTTCTTAAGAGTCTGAATAAGGGTCCCAACCTGAAATGTCGTCTGTTCATTTACCCCTCAGAATCTACTGGATATGCCAAATTCTTCCAGAAATTTGTTTGGTTTTTTTGTGAAGTATAAATGTCTTTCTTTTCCAAAATGTTTTTGCCCTTGGTCTTTATTAAAATTACTTTGATTCAATAACAGCTGTCACTCTTTCTTCATCCAGGCATGGATTACATTACTTTTATTTTCTCCACATGTTCATTTCCTGCACAATTCTTTTGCACAGTCTTGCACTCACATTATTTATTTCTCTATTTATATTCTCTTATTGCCCGCTAGCCTTTGTGAGCGGAAGTTACTTTCGTCTGCATACCAATACTCCACCAATAACCCTCTTTCCCACAACAGGAGTCAAGAATTTGTAAGGAGAAGTGAATCTGTGAGGAGAAGCAAATCTGGAAAACCAAATATCCTCAAATTCTCTTTTTCATTTCACATCCCATTCAGGAACTTAGTTCAAGTCATAGAGTCATACAGTGTGGAAACAGGCCCATCGGCCCAACTTGCCCAAGCCAACCAACATGCCCTATCTACACTAGTCCCACCTGCCCGCGTTTGGCCCATATCCCTCGAAATCTTTCCCATACATGTACCTGTCCAACTGTCTTTTAAATGTTGTTATAGTGCCTGCCTCACTACTTCCTCTGGCAGCTCATTCCATTTCGTCACCACCCTCTGTGTGAAAAAAGTTGTCCCTCAGGTTTCTATTAAATCTTTCTCCTCTCACCTTAAACCTATGCCCTCTGGTTCTTGATTACCCTACTCTGGGTAAAAGTGCATTGAAAATTCAGGGTGCATTCGGGGTACATTGAGGAAGTTGGTCTGGTGCTTTGTGTTTGGAAGTGTGATGTTAAGGGGTATTTAGCTAGTGTTGGGGTATTGCTTTCTTGGCAAGGCAATGCCATTGTGTTGTTTGGCAGTCTGACAATGTGGAGTTTGTGTGTGGCAATATTATTATGTGTGTAGAAAATGATCTTGGGCATTGATGTTGGAAATTTTGAAAATTATATGGAAGATCACTAGTTTGTAATGTGTTTAACTCAAGAGCTTACATACTGGGGAAGTATGATGGGAAAAATGGCCAACAAAGGAAACTAAAGGACGTTAGCGCGGCAATAGATTTGTCATGGTGTTTAGGTTCCACAGCACAGCTAGTTTAGTTTAGTTTAGTTTCGTTTAGCTTAGTTTAGAGATACAGCATGGAAACAGGACGTTCGGCCCACCCAGTCCGCTCCGAGCAGCGATCAACCCTTACACTAACACTATCCTACACACTAGGGAAATTTAACCAAAGCTAATAACCCTCAAACGTCTTTGGAATGTGGGAGAAAACCGGATCACCCAGAGAAAATCCACACAGGTCACAGGGAGAATGTACAAACTCCCTACAGACAGCACCCACAGTCAGATCAAATCTGGGTCTCTGGTGTTGTAAGGCAACAACTCTACCGCTGTGCCAATTAAAATAAATATTGGGGATTGTAAACTAAACAAGGCCAATAAAATTAATCAGGGACTAGTGACATTTATTGCGCCCATTTGTTATACAATGGGAGAGTGGCTTTCTAAATAACAGGGAACATCAGGTTAAATTAACTCAGGGGAAAGTCAAAGATGAAAGGCCACAGAGACATTGATCAAACGTGACTTCTTTCAAAAATGTAGAATCCACAAGTAACCATTGTGTGGTGTGAATATAAAAATTCTGTGGGTGCTGTGAATCGTTGAAACACTTTGGGTTCTCGCAGAATGTTTCTCAGTGCACACTGTTAAAGACTTGAATAAACCGACTTGTTCGAGAAACTCAATACTGCTCTACGAGACATTTTTATTTGTGTCTGTTCCTATCTGAGATGGGCCTCAGGTGAAGCCAGATTCAGGGTGCAAGTGAAACTGCTGCAGGCATGTATCACTATCTGCGAGCAATGTCTCAGAGCATCAGCCAGCCTCTTAAAAAGGAACTGCTCAGAGCAGCAGTTTGGCTGTGACAATGATGCAGTGGTGTGGCTCTACAGAAAGCAGAGGAGAAATGAAACTAGAGACTAACGAGCATTCGTGCTTAGTTCCACAAAGCCTCGAATCGATTAGACTCAAGCTGAACAACTTCACCTCGTCGATTGCTGTCGATTAATGTAGGAGAGCGTTAAGGATTGACAATTCTGCATTTGCAAAAACCACACGTAAAATGGTAAGTACACCGAATATTTCACCATGATTGTAGTTCTTTTCCAGCAGGCATCACAAAGCGTACCACTACAAAAACATGAGCCAAATTACCTTTCCAATTATAGCACAAGATCGCTCACACATCCAGCTCCACCGCTGGGCCCTTGGTAATTATTCCAGGGCATTTAGAATTGGCTCACGTTCTTGTTTCCTGCCCTGCATGACTGCACTGGGGTCTGCATGATGCAATTTGCTTCAAGATTCCATGCGATTCTTTCCCTGGTTGTGGATTGTGGTTAAATTACAAGATCAGCTGCAGAGTTCCAGACCATTGATCATGAGTCAAGTGTTCAATCATCCCTTGGGCTTTTTCCCCTCTCTATTTCTCTCCTGCCATCAACAGGGATGCAAGCAACTGCCCAGATCCCTTCTCTTTACATTTATCTCAAAAAGGCTGTGGAGGCTTCAAAAGGCTACGCACAGATTAAGTGACTGGGGAGAAAGGGAGGGTTTGATTTCAGGAGAATGTGTGCAGTTATTCGGTTTGGCAAGGATGGAGTAAGATAATGGGAAAAGTCTAGTTGATGGATAAAGGGGTTTTGATCCCTCTATTCATAATAACATAGTGGCATCCTTGTGCATGAACTATAGAGGCAAAGTTATTTGCTTGAAGCATCAATTTTAAACATTCAGTAGGTACAAAGGAAGGAGGGTGTAGCATTGTGGTTAAATTACAAGATTAGCAGCAGAGTTCCAGACCATTGATCCTGAGTCAAGTGTTCAAATCCAAACACGACAGTTAGGAAAATTGGATCCAAGCATATTGGGGCGGCATGGTGGTGCAACGGTAGAGTTGCTGCCTTACAGCGCTAGAGACCCAGGTTCCATCTTGACTACGGGTGCCGTCTGTACGGAGTTTGTACCTTTTCTGTGGCTGCATGGGTTTTCTCCAGTTTCGTCCCACACTTCAAAGATGTACAGGGTCGTAGGTTAATTGGCGTTGGTAAAAATTGCAAATTGTCTCTAGTGTGCAGCGTAGTGCAAGTGTATGGAGATCGCTGGTCGGCGCGGACTCGGTGGGACAGCTTCCCATACTGTCTCTAACCTAAACTAGAATTACAGTTAGCAAGTGGGAATGCAAATTACATTACAGCAGAGGAGGTGGACAGCATGAATATGCAGACTGCTTGTGGGAGCTTGTTACTCTAGAGGCATACAGAATGGAAACGCTGCCTTTTGCCCAACTCGCCCATTCTGACCCAAGTATCTTCCTGAACTAGTCAGCATTTTCCCTGCATTTGACACATACATACCTCTCTAAACCTTTTGGCCATGTACCTTTAAGACTTTAAGACTTTAAAGATACAGAGCGGAAACTGGCCCTTCGGCGCACCAAGTCCACACTGATCACCCCATACACCAGCACTATCCTGCACACTCGGGCAAACTTAGAATTTTTTTTTACCAAAGCCAATTAACCCACAAACCTCTTCACCTTTGGAGTGTGGGAGCAAAACCAGAGCACCAGGAGAAAACCCATGTGGTGAACCCACAGGGAGAATGTACAAACTCCGGACAGACAGCAGTCAGGTTCGAAGTCAGGTCTCTGTTGCTGTAAGGCAGCAACTACACCGTTGTGCCACAATGCCCCCCTCCCCCATACCTATCCAGATCTTGCCAACGGGCCCATTCCAGACTGCAGGAGTACATGCTGAGGGATGCACAGAAGCCCTGGTGGGGGAGGGCCATTGTCTGCAGTCCTTCTGTTGTTGGACGTTGAGGGGCAGAGGTGGGGACACCCCCCAAGCAAGAGGAGGGATATCACCCCAGAGGCAACGCCTGGTAGGGGTGTTTTGTGTAAAGATAGGTGCGAACACTAATTCGTATGACTCTGTGGAATGTATAGATACTGGAAATGTATGAAGTTTTTTGTACGTGTATATTTTTTTCTAAATAGTTTATTTATGGGAAAAACTCTTTTTAACATTGTAAATGTCCCCGTCTCTACCACTTCCTCTGGCAACTCGTTCCCTATGCTCACTCGTGGGTGATTGATGGTCAGGGGCCCAGAGGGCTTGTTTCCATCCAGTATAACTACACTGAACACTACGCTGAACTAAACACTGAACGAAATGCTGAATTACCCTTCTCCCCCCCCCCCTCATTTTACATCTATGTCATTGGGTTCAGATTTCTACATCAACCACCCTCAGAGTGTGTATTTGAGATTAAGCATAACGTTGACACAAGGAACTGCAGATGCTGGTTCACAAAATCAGACAAAGCACTGGAATAACTCAGCTGGATAAAGGCTTTAGTCTGAAGAAGGAACCCGACCAGAAACGTCACCTACCCATTTACTCTCCAGAGATGATGCCTGACCCAGCACTTTGCATCTTTTTTAGATTAAGCATACCCACTTTGTGATAAAGTTATTTTGTCACTTAACTTGGTTGTTCCCCTTTTGTTCTTCCATCTATACTCATTTTGGCCTGACCCCAAATGTCACCTATCCATGTTCCCCAGAGATGCTGCCTTGCATGCTGAGTTACTGCAGAACTTCCATCTCTTTTCATGTAAACCATCATTTGCACTTCCTTTGCCTCCATTGTCTAGAAGTTCGATGATTGCAATGAAATCTGCTAATATTTCAATTTTTCTTTGTAATAGGCTGCTTGGAAGAGATGCATGGGAGAAACTATCATTTTACTTGCCCTTTTCATTCGTCACCCTGCCAGGTGTTACTTTCCAGCCTTCTTGCCTTGCGATGGTTATAGAACCTCCAAACAGATTGACTGCAGCTACAGGCAGTTATCCTCGGTGCCAATTATCGGGTCAGAAAATGCCACCACTCTCCTGCTGAATGATAATTCTCTACAAGAAGTCAATGACCAAGCGTTCTCTGGTCTGCCGAACCTTCGGGTGATCGACCTGAGCATGAATTGCAGCCCTGGGAAACTCCGTTTACCTGGTCAGAACTGTAAACTGATCATCAGGCCCAGAGCCTTCCTTCACCTTTCCAAGTTAGAAATAGTTAATCTAACTGGAAATAGTTTAACCAGTATCCCACAGTTGCCTGCAAACCTTATCGGCTTGAACCTGGCGCTCAACAACATCATCGAATTGCAATTTACAAACGTCTCCAATCTAGTTAATCTGAAATTTCTCAACTTTAGTAAGAATTGCTTTTATAAAAATCCATGCAATGCCTCGTTTACTTTCAACGAGGACACCTTTATGAACATGCCACACCTGAAGTCATTAGACCTGAGTTTTAATAGTATAATGGTCGTGCCTCGAGGACTTCCAAGATCCTTGGAAAAACTGGTGCTATCTGAGAATAAGATTCCACAAATTTCCTCAGATGATTTTAAGAACCTCGTTCATTTGGAATATCTTTCCCTGGCATGGAACTGCCAACGGTGTGATCATGCTGCACAGCCCTGCTATCCCTGCAAAAACAACACATCTATCGAGTTGTCTCCCGATTCCTTTCTTTATCTGAGGAAATTGAAGACTCTGGTGCTCAGGGGCAACTCCCTCAGGCACTTGGATGATGTCTTATTCCAGTCACTGGGAAAAATAACATCCTTGGACCTATCCGACAACTTTCTCGCCCTCGCCATTCCAAATGCCACCTTTTTCGCAAATCTAACCCACCTGCAAGAACTCAACTTAATGTACAATTACAAACCGCTCGTGATCTTCAAACACCTTGTCTTGCCTCCTTCTCTGGAGAACGTTAGGACTTTGAGAAAGTTTCAGATCGATGGTTTCTTCTTCAGCACCTTGGATAAAAAAAGCATCTGGCCATTGCTCAGAATGCCCAACATTCGGTCGGTAAATTTCCGAATGAATTTCATCAAAAATATTGACCTTAAACTCTTCGAGAATATGACGTCGTTGACATATATAGGGCTCTCGGAAAACAAATTGTCATTTTCCTTGCAGAACTGCAGCCCCCATCTGTATGGCAGTGGTGGGGTTAATCAAGACCCGGTTGACACCAGCCGTCGAGTGTACCGCATCCCAGAAAGAAGAGGAGGCGACTACAAGAACGTCGCGAGAACCAAAACCAAAGGCGCGTCCTCCTTCTTTTCCTACGATAGTTGCGCTTCTTTTGGGAAAGTCTTTGACTTGTCCTCCAACAATATAGCAGATATAAAACCAGACAACTTTGAAGGACTGGAGAACATCCACTGCCTTTTACTGAATTCCAATTACTTGACGCAAGCACTGGATGGCACACAGTTCAAACGATTGAAGAACCTAAAGTATCTGAACCTTGCTCACAATAGAATAGATTTCTACTTTAAGGAGGCATTTTCAGAGATCCGGACACTCGAAGTTCTGGACCTCAGCTACAATAGTTACACTTTTGAAATGAAAGGCATGGGCCATGGGTTTGAGTTCATCGAAAACTTGCCCTCCATAAGGTGCTTGAGTTTAGCGCACAACAAAATAGCAAAACGGATCACACATCGGCTAAACAGTAGCAGTTTGAATGTGTTGAACTTCAGGGGAAACTTCTTGAGTGTGATGTGGGAGAGTGGGACTGATACCTACTGGGATTTTTTCCACAACCTTAAAAACTTAACCATCCTGGATATCTCGATGAATATTCTGAAGACTGTACCTCCAGAGGTTCAATTTCCAAAGAGTTTGAAAGAGCTTTACATTAATGACAATCAAATTGACTTTTTCAATTGGGATAACCTATCAGAACTAAAAAACCTTGAAATTCTGGACTTGAGTCGAAACTTACTTCGCGGTTTGCCCACAAAAACATGTTACTTTCCCGAAACGTTCTCCAAACTTGTCTTGCGGAGCAACAAAATATCTCAACTTCCCAGCAACTTTTTCTTCCAGGCCAAAGCAATGCGTTACCTTGACTTGAGTCAGAATAACATCAAAGCATTATACATAAATAGTTTGCCTTCTGTACTCCTGCAAGGGCTGAGTGTGCTGGCTCTTGCCGACAATCCTTTCAGCTGCACCTGTGATGCTGACTGGTTTCTCCATTTCATCAAAGATACGAATATTTCCCTGGCAGAACTTACCACCGCTTGGAAGTGCAAGTTTCCAGAATCACAAGAAGGCAAGAGCATTCTTCTGACGGACCCGTTGTCTTGCCAGAAAATCCACGGAAGCATAGGCTTTGTGGCCTCTTTCCTGCTGACTCTAACATTCACGGCCCTGCCAATATTGCACAAGCTGTTTGGCTGGGATTTCTGGTACACTTTCCACCTGTGCACCGCCAAGTTAAAAGGCGGTAGGTTAATTCCATCAGAGAAGCTGCAATACGACGCCTTTATAGTCTTCGACACCAATCACAATGCTGTGGCTGACTGGGTCTACCACGAGCTTGTGGTGAACCTTGAAAAGAAAGGACAACACAGGTTCAACCTTTGCCTGGAGGAAAGAGATTGGACTCCTGGAAAGTCATCAATAGAGAACTTGTACGATGCCATCTACCAAAGTAGGAAAACCATCTTCATACTGACCAAAGCTTGCTTTGTAAGTGGCCAGTTGAGACAAGCCTTCTTCATCGCACATCAGCGGCTGTTAGACGACAAGGTGGATGTCATAGTCCTGGTCCTTCTGGATCAGTCTTTGCGAAAGTCAAAGTACCTGCAGTTGCGCAAGAGACTGTGCAAGGCCTCGGTCTTAAGTTGGCCCCACAACCCTCACGCAGAGCTGTATTTCTGGCTTAAGTTGCAGAAGGTCCTGACCAGAGACAACAGGTTGCAATATGATCCGAATTTCAGCGAGAGCTTTTTACCTATTGAGTACAACTTGCAGAGCATCTTGTGGCAAAAACATTAGAGTCAAAATGTCATACAGCACGGAAACAGCCCCTTCGGCCCACCTTGCCCCCACCGACCAATATACTCCATCCACCCTAGTCTCGCCTGCCTGCGCTTGGGACATATCCCACTAAACATTTCCTATCCATATACCTGCCCGAATTCCTCAACTACCTCCTCTGGCAGCTCGCTCCATATATCTACCATCATCTGTGTGAAAAAGTTGCCCCTCAGGTTCCTTTCCCCTCTCAACTTCAATGGTACTTTATTGTCACATGTGCGGAGGGCAAACGAACAGATAAATTATTTTCTTACAGTATTAAACCTTGGTCCTCTTATTCCCCTACCCTGGGTAAAAGGCTCTGTGCATTCCCCCTATCTATTCCCCTCATGATTAACAGAATAAGTGTAACATACCTGAGTAATTCCAAATATTCTGAAACTAATATTCCAAATATTCTGAATTCAGGTTAATAAATCCTCCTTTCTGTGCACTCAGCATGGCAATGTTTAGTTTAATTTAGAGATTAGTTTAGAGAAACAGTATAGAAACAGGCCCTTCACCCCACAACTCAACTAACTGAACCATCCTATCAACAACTAGAGAGCGGTCCTAAGCTGCCATCTACCTCATTGGAGACCCTCGGACTATCTGTAATCGGACCTTTCTGGACGTTATCTTGGACTATAGGTCATTCCATTTGCCCTGTATCTGTGCACTGTTGGCGACACGGTTGTGATCATGTACAGTCTTTCCGCTGACTGGACAGCATGCAACAAAAAGCTTTTCACTGTACCTCAGTACACGTGACAATAATAAACTAAACTGAGCTAAATGAGAAGTTTTGAAAAACAGAACAGCAAAATATTTTTTAAATAGTGATAGCTTGGGAGAGGTTAATGTACAAATTGAAAGTAAATCTGCAAATACAGCAAACAGTTAAGACAACATATAGTATGTTGCAAGAAGAATCCCAAATTGACAAGTCACCTATCCATGTTCTCCAGCGATGCGACCTGACTAGTTACTCCATCATTCTGTGTCATTCTATACACTGTGGACAGTTCAAATTTAATCATGTATTATCATTCCGCTGACTGGACAGCACGCAACAAAAATCTTTTTACTGTACCTCGTTGCACATGATAATGAACTAAACTAAACTAAATCCATGCTCACCATCGATCACCCCCTTCACGCTAGTTCTACGTTATCCCACTTTCACATCCACCCTTTAAACACGAGGGATATTTATTGGTCCACAATTCATTTCCCTGTCAATCCATCTTGCCAAACTGCTTACATTTGTTTCATCATGAGCAATCGACATTGCTAGAAATGCAGGAATTTGCTGTCAAACCCTCAGTGTGCCCAAACCAAGCTAACATTTGTGGGTCTGGAGCCATACGGAAGCCAAACTAGACCAGGCAAAGACATTAGATTTCCTTTACCGAAGCCCAATAGTGAAATATATATTTAAAGAATGGTCCACCAGCTGGAAAGCCCGATTTAAAAAATAATAATACTTGAATTTAATTTTCCTACCTGCCGAGTTTGGATTTGAACTCTTGCCTCGGGATCAATGGTCTGGAACTCTGGCTGCCAATCTTGTAACTTAACCACAATGCTATACTTTCCTTGCTTAAATATGTAGCCCACTTCATATGAATCAATGGTTCTATCATTAACGTCCTCTGAAGCCGCAATGGCTGCACGGATTCTTTATGAAAATGAGGCAATATTTTTATAGAGTCATAGAGTCAATGGTCCAATGGTGCCTTATTGTCACATGTGCATTGGTCAGAGTCATACAGCGTGGAAACAGACCCTTCAACCCAACTCTCCTATGCCGACCGACCATGATGCTCCATCTACACTAGTTCTACTTGCCTGCATTTGGCTCATACCCCTCTCAACCTTTCCTGTCCATGTACCTGTCCAAACACCTTTTGCTCGATCTATAATCATGGCAAGAAAACCGGTAGAGAGAATAAATGGAAGATTGCAAAGGAGATTGGGAGGGAAAGCATGTTTGGAAGTACACTGTTCAAAATGCAATAGATTTATAATTATGTGTTCATTTTGAATTGTAAAGTTAAAATTAAATTTCTGGAATTATCAATTTGCAATGTTTCAATTTCCTAAGATGTATAGAGATCTTGGCAACAAAACTGGCAATCTATTGAAATGTAGCGGTTGGTAGTAGTGTAAAAGCATCACTAATTGCAACTCAGCAGGTCAGACATCACTGGAGAGCGTGGATAGGTGATGATTCGGGTAGAGACCCTTCTTCAGACTACTAAACATCACTATCCATGTTCTCCAGAGATGTTGCCTGACCTGCTGAGTTATTCCAGCACTTTGTGGCCTTATTAGAATATGCACCTATGTCACCTATTTGGGTCTGGAGAAGGGTCTCGACTCAAAACGCCACCTATTCTTGCTCTCCAGAGATGTTGCCTGATCAGCTGATTTACTCCAGCATTTTGTGCCTATCTTTTGAGTAAACCAGAATCTGCCGTTCCTTCTTAGACAACCAGAATATGCAGTTCCTTATTTCTATTACTGGTTGCAATTTGTTTCAACAGGAAGGGTTCTCCACTCACTCAGCCACCACAACCCCAGAAGACATTTGAATGAGGAAGGTTTTTATTCACACAATGCTGGAGTAACTCAGCAGGTCAGGCAGCATCTCGGGAGAGAAGGAATGGGTGACGTTTCGGGTCGAGACCCTTCTTCAGGAATGAATGAGGAAGCTTTGGGTTTCCATTGGCATAGATAGTACAATTGATGCCCCAAAGCTCAAGGCATCGTGAAACAATCCTGGTTTCTTGGTGCAATCTATGTGGGTCTATTTTCTTTTTAGTTTAGTTTATTGTCAGAATACCAAGCTACAGTGAAAAGCCTTTTTGTTGCGTGCTATCCAGTCAGTTATTCCCTTTATCCTGTGCTCTGTGGATGGCTTGATTGTAATTATGTAGGGCATAATTACAATCAATCCATCCACAGAGTACAAGATAGAGTAACGTTTAGTGCAAGATAAAGTCCAGTAAAGTCCGATTAAAGATAGCCTATGAGTCTCCAATGTGGTAGATGGTAGGTCAGAACCGTTTTCTAGTAGGTGATAGGATGGTTCAGTTGCCTGATCACACTGGGAAGAAATTGTCCCTGAATCACTTCTGTACCTCCTCCCTGATGGGAGAGGGGAGAAGAGGGAGTGACCAGGGTGAGAGCGGTCCTCGATTATGCCGGTGGCATTGGTTCTCCATGTCCTCTGTGGCTAAATCTGTGAAGCCAGATTGGAACTCACTACAGCACTAGTCAGTACTCAGTCCTACCTACTGCAATTAAGATCACAATACAACCATGAAAACAACACGGTAGCAAAAAATACACTTTATTTTGGTTGTGGATAAAGAGCCCAAAGACAAAAGGAATACACACAACTAATTCAAATCAATTTTCCCCTCCCTCCCCAAAAGATATTGCATTCACAACATGTCAAACAAGTAAAGCGGGACATGACTTCTTTGTTTAACCAAAAATAGTCAGGTACACAAACCAGTGCCTGATTTACATCTTGAAGCAATTGAACTTGGAGTCATTATGCATCATGCATACATTTTGTGCCAGTGTAGGTGGGTCACATAGAACATATACTGGCCCAAAACTATTACGGGATTAAAATCCATCTCGATCATCTTTGATGTCCTTTTTGGAACATTCCAGATGTTTTGCAGTCAAATAGTTTATTTTAAATGTCTTCACTGCTGTGATGTAGTGAATGTAGTGATGAGATTTTTTTTATGAGAAAGCTCCCACCAAAGAACATTGCAATATTGGTCGTTAATGCTCCATATCGTGGTCTGAGCTTGCCAAGAGTGCCCTAAAGAAGGACTGGCTTGATTAAGTGCCAGTATTCTGCACATTCCATACTTCTACAGCAACAGGGAGGGAGTTACGGAATGTTCTGGAGACTGGTCAATGGCAAATCTGGTCTCCTGGAATCAATACTCAGTAATATATTAAACTGAAGTGCTGTGTACAAAGTATTTACACCAGCCCTATCTGATGCATCATTCATTTGATAAGGCAAGGGGATTGGGGGGGTTTTCCCCCACTATATATTTTTATTATTAATGATTTTTCTGAATAATAATTTTATAATTATTGATAGATGTATATAAAATCATGAGAGTTGATGCACATAGTCTATTGCCCAGAGTATGGGAATCTAGAACCAGATGGCATAGATCATAGGTGAAGGGGGATATATTTTATAGGAATCTGAGGGGTAACTTTTTCACACAAAGGGCTGGGTGCATGGGACAAGCTGACTGAAGAGGTAGTTGAGCCAGGGACGGACGCAAAGGTTCCTAGTAAATCTCCCCCCCCCCCCCCCCCCCCTTAAATCTATGTCCTCTGGTTCTCAATTCCCCTATTTTGAGCAATGTATCACATTCAATCACATTATATCTAATCTAACTGGCTTTATCCAGGACGTTAATAGGACCCATCATTGCACAATTACAAAAATATCTCTCATTGGCACTTAAAAAAGTGCGCCTCAGTAACAGGGTTCCATGTGTATAGGAATGAGACACAAATAATCAACTTACATAGGTAGCAGCTTGTATTCTGTAAGAAACTATTCACTCGTCCAATTACAGGAACATACACAACATTGCAAATAAATAAATCTATTCATAAAGTTTATTTTTGGTAATAATATACATGTGTTACAAAAGATATATTGATGAGCAGAACTTTAGTCATCAATTTATAAAGTATCTGATTTTGCAAATATCTGAAATATGAGAGGAAGATAGGAACTGGAGTTCAACTGCAAGTTAAGGAAAGTTGCTGCAACTTTCTTTGAACGGTATCATTCAGTCCGGTCCTTTGAAAGGGGGCGGCCCCTGTGCACACACCGTTACCCACAGGCGGTCCCGAGGGTCTTCCCTTCCCGCGCCCTCAAGGTCAGCTGTGGGAGCCGCCCCCGGGGCACGAAGGCTGAGGGCGGGCGGGCGGGCGAGGAGAGGGATGACGGTTCGCGGGACGATTCCCGACGGAGGCGACGGCTGCAACGGGCCTTTATGGCCAGCTGTAGCTGGGACTGTGAAAATGGCGCCAAAACCTGACGACTCTTGCATATGGACTCAGTTGCACTTACACACGGCAATAATCTCACTGAACCTGAATGCAAAAAAAAAAAAACCACCGTATTTGTGGGACCCTTCTTCAGACTGATTGTAGTTGGAGGTAGAAAGCTGATTGACAAAGCCTGGAAGTGATGGGTTTATTATTGTAGTCATATAACATGGAAACAGAGTCGTCAGCCCAACTCAATTATGCTGAGGATGCCCCATCCATGCCACCCCTATTTGCCTGTGTTTCTAAACCTTACCTGCCCACATATCTTTTAAATGTCGCTATAGTACCTGCCTGAACCACATCCTCCCTTGGCAGCTCGTTCCATATACCCACCACTCGGTGAAAAAGTTGCCTCTCAGTTTCCTATTAAATCTTTCCTGTCTAACCTTAAGCCTCTGGTTCTTGATTCCCCTACACTGGATAAAAGACTCTGTGCATTACACTAGTCGCACCTGCCCGTGTTTGGACCACGACCCTCTAAATCTGTCCTGTCCAAATGTCTTTTAAATGTTGTTATAACATCTGCCTCATCTACCTCTTCTGGCGATTCGTTCCATACACCCACCACCCTCAGAGCGAAAAATTAGTTGGACACAGGTGAGGAGGTGGGTTCATTATAAATGTCTGTAACGCTGTCTGATTTCAGAATCTTCTTGGTTCCATCCTAATAAGACTTGGACTCCGTTTGGACTTCTGTCTCTACACGTCTTCCACAGGTAGGAGGTGTGTGCCTTCACCCAGAAGCGATGGAGGTGATGCACCGTTGAGACACTCCAGTTACCAGTATAAGGCACCTTGTACAAGCAAACTTTACCAGCTGTACTTTTCACAGAAGACGAGGAGGGTCAGGAATTCACAGGAGCAGGAGGAAGCTGTTATCAGGCAACTAACCATCCTACCACAACTAGAGAGCAGTGCTGAACTACCATCTACCTCATTGGTGACCTTCGGACTATCTTTGATCAGACTTTACCTTGCACAAAACGTCATTCCCTTATCATGTACCAACCAGCACAGGTGCAACCAGGTCATGCCCCAGAAACTGTAAATGGCTCAGACGTAATCATGTACTGTCTTTCCGCTGACTGGTTAGCATACAACAAAAGCTTTTCACTATACCTCGGTACACGTGACAATAAACTAAACTGAACTGAACTGAACTGAAGACATTCAGTCCCTCAGATCTATTCTTGCCATCCAATGAGATCATGGCAGATCTGGACAAGAGAAAGACATTCAACTCATCAAACCTCTCCCACCTTCAGTGGAATCAAAGCTGACCAAATACCCTGCACCTGGCAGATCTGGACTTTGGCTTCACACCCCTCGATTGAGAGAAAAAAAACCAACGTACTTACATCTAAAATTATTTGACCCAATTTATTGAAAAATATATATTTTTTTAAGTTAATTCCAAGTATTTCTTTATTTGTTACCTCACAAAACTTAAATACTGAACTTTGTGGTCATTGAAGCATTTTGCACTGTGCTCCCTGATGTTCTGGAATTAGTCTTTAAAAATGACTTTGCCTTTGAAGTCTTACCTTAATTAAGAGCTCTAGATCCCACAGCCCAGGACAATGGAGTTCACTTTCCCCTCGGGTCTGCCTTCATCTTAAAATGGCCGACCAAGCACGGATGATGTCATTAGGTGCTGGCCCAGCACAGGTGCAACCAGGTCATGCCCCAATGACATCATCACAGGCTGGACTACCCAGGAGCAAACAATGAGGTCATCAAAGGTTGATGCCTTAAGGTAAAATGGCAGATCAATAAAGCACGTCAGAAATATCACGCAGGTATCATCCGCATGTTATTGAGTGGTTAGGGTGTGGTTCAGTCTGAAGAAGGGTCCCGACCCGAAACATCACCCATCCATGTTCTCCAGAGATACTGCCTGATCCACTGTTACTCCAGCACTTTGTGCCTTTTTTAATCGTGATATAATTGAGTCAAACATTTTAAAGATTATCCAATGTACCAATGGATACCAAGCGAAGTTTAGTTTAGTTTAGAGATACAGCATTTTAACCACCTAGTCCACTCGAACCATCGATCAACCGTTCTCAATAGTTCTGTGTTATCCCACTTTCGTATCCACTCCCTACAAACTAGGGGCAATTTTACAGCAGCCAATTAACCTCCAAACTCTCACGTCTTTGGGATGTGGGAGGAAACTGGAGCACCCACAGGAAACCCATGTGGTCACAGGGAAATGTGTAGATTCCACACAGGCTGAACCTGAACCCGGGCCTCTGGCGCTGTGAGGCAGCAGCTCTACCAGCTGCATCACTGTGATGGCCCCCACTTTCAGTCGGTAATGGAAGAGGCTCGATGGGCTGATTTACTTTTTCCATCCTTGACTTTTGTTCATGTTTGGCAGTTTTGATAAAACCACAGAGCCCCAAGCTGCCAACCCAGTCGTGTGGTACGTCACTGCTGCTGTTCACCGTAGGTAAACCACCGCTATATAAATAGACACCTCTTCCGCACATCACTTATTCTTGCTGCCAAAGTCACGATGCATTGGAAAACACAGTGCAGTCTAACTTCAAATCGCCGCGCAGATAAGACACGGGAGGAGACTGTTCCAGCCATCAGATCATCAGTCTGCTCTTGTTGTCCGAAGAAGGGTCCCGACCTGAAACGTCGTCCATCCATTTCCCTCCACAGACGCTGCCTAACCCACTGAGTAACTCCAGCACTTTGTTTATTGTCTCACCGGTTCCTGCTTTGAGAAGTTCTTTTGCAAACAATGTCATTTTTGTTTTGTTGCAATGGAACATCCGTCGTCATCATTTATTATCCACCCCTGATTGCTAAGGGCCACCTGTGAGTCCAATATCTGAGATACAAGGACCTACAGATTCTGGCTTACAAAAACAAAAGACACAAAGTGTATGGGTAGCTCAGTGGGCCAGGCAACATCACTGGAGAACATACAAGACTCCGCCTGAAAAAGAGTCCAGACCCAAACCGTCACCTCTCCATGTTCTCCAGAGATGCTGCCTGCCCTACTGAGTTGCTCTCCATAGATGCTGCCTGCCCTACTGAGTTGCTCTCCAGAGATGCTGCCTGCCCTACTGAGTTGCTCTCCAGAGATGCTGCCTGCCCTACTGAGTTGCTCTCCAGAGATGCTGCCTGCCCTACTGAGTTGCTCTCCAGAGATGCTGCCTGTCCTACTGAGTTGCTCTCCAGAGATGCCTGCCCTGCTGAGTTGCTCTCCAGAGATGCTGCCTGTCCTACTGAGTTGCTCTCCAGAGATGCCTGCCCTGCTGAGTTGCTCTCCAGAGATGCTGCCTGCCCTACTGAGTTGCTCTCCAGAGATGCTGCCTGACCTACTGAGTTGCTCTCCAGAGATGCTGCCTGCCCTGCTGAGTTGCTTGGTGCTTTGACTCCACTGAACCCATATACTCTAAAATATATAGATTGCAAATAATTCTGTAGACCCCAGAGTCAGAGTGTGAGGTATAAGTTGGATAAAATACAAATTTAAGATAATCATGAAGGGAAATAAAGACTGGGAAGACCCATATCTGAAGGACAGCAGTGAGCTATGACACGATTTTAAAACATTCCAGCACTTTCGTTGCTGCTGATTTATTTAATTACTTACCTTTAAAATTACCAACTACCATGTGGTTCTCCGAATGATATCCCGGGGCGGCACAGCGGCATAACTGTGGAGTTACTGCCTTACAGCGCCAGAGGCCCGGGTTCAATCCTGACTATGGGTGCCGTCTGTACGGAGTTTATACGTTCTCCCCGTGACCTGCGTAGGTTTTCTCCGGGAGCTCCGGTTTCCTCGTAAACTCCAAAGACGTACAGGTTTATTGGTTAATTGGCTTGGTTATAAATGTAAATTGTTCCTAGTGTGTGTAGGATAGTGTTGATGTGCAGGGATCGCTGGTCAGTGCGGACTCGGTGGGCCGAAGGGTCTGTTTCCGCGCTGTATCTCTAAACTAAACCAAACTAAACAAAGGGCTGAAGAGCTTCCTTGTACGGCATAGTCAATGAATGATTCTAATTCTCCTCAAGATACCTGCTCAAGTGTACATGCCGCTTGTGGTTACCAGTTCACAGCTGAAACGCTTGTGACCTGGTACCAAGAGGACGATCTGCATTTCTATAGCATCCCTCCCAGGATATCCCAGTCCATAACATCCTGGGAAGCCCTCTTTGAACTATTGTCACTCACGTAATGAAATGCAGAGGCCAATGTGTGCACACCGTGCTCCCATAAACAGCAAAGTGAGGAGCCCAGATAATATTGATTACGCGACAAAAACCTAGCTCAGGGTAACAGGAAGGAAGGGTCTGAAGAAGGGCCCCAACCCGAAATGTCACGCATCCTTCTGCTCCAGAGATGCTGCCTGACCCGCTGAGTTACTCTAGCACTTGTGTGTGTCTTTGATACTGGATTTACAATAATGATGAGACAAAGTACAGGAAACAGATCGAGGGCCTCTGGGACCGGCGCTGCGGTAAAGCTGCTGCTTTACAGCACCAAACACTCGGGTTCGATCCTGACCACGGGTGCTGTCTGTATGGACCTTGCACATTCTCCATGTGACCGCGTGGGTTTCCTCCGGGTGCTCCGGTTTCCAAAGACGTGCAGGTTTGTAGGTTAATTGTTTTTTAGTAAAATTGTAAATTGTCCCTAGTGTGCAGGATAGCACTAGTGTGTGAGGTGATCGCTGGTCGGCGCGGACTCGGTGGGCCAAAGGGCCTATTTCCGCATTGTTTTTCTGAAGTCTAAAGCCGAAAAGTTACTCCAGCACTTTGTGTCTATCTTTGGTATAAACCGGCATCTGCAGTTCTTTGCTTCTACAGGAAGGACTATCTGTCCCTCTTCCACACAAGCAAGTGGTGCTCAAGTTAACAACTAACCTTGAGGTCAGCACTTCCAACAGCATGGCACTGCCTTGCAATAACAGAGGGTTTTATACTTCCTATGATCACTGGAGCAGGACCTGTACTTGAACCCACAACCTTCCACCTCAGAGCCTCAGTTGTCAGTGAAGCGTCACAGCCACACCGCGTACTCTAATTGCCCCTATCCGTGCATATTATTGGCAGCGTCAACAACGGGTGGCCAATATGTTGGCGACTCCCCTCCCTCCCCCTTAATTAAGTTGGTCTGAACCTGCAAGGGTTCAGGTGCACCATTCAATCCACAGAAGTTCAGGTTGAGGAGATCCTTCCTTCTCACTCCACCGCAGAGCTCCAACAACCCTCCTTGACGATGAACGGGAGACTATCCTCCACGTCAGTCCTCAAACTGAAGACCTTTGTGCAAAGGGTCCGATCCCGTCTCTTCTGTCCCCTCTGACACCGCTGCAACCTCTGGGTCCAGTGCTCGATGAGAGGATATCAGGTCCGCCTGCTGCTCCATCAACTTCGAATTCAGCCAAACACACTCAAGGTTTCTGGAAGGCGGGCGACGAGAGGATGGGCGTGGATAGTCCATCCATACTGGCAATGGGGATGTGGATCTGGGTGTTCCCTGCTGACGGAAACTGAAAGAGAGAAATATGATCAACTTGCCACAAGAGAAAGCAATTCAGCTCATCAAACCTATCCCACCTTCAGTGGAATCAAGGCTGACCAAATGCCCCCCACCTTTCTCTCCCCCCTCCTCATCACTCTTTCCTGGGCACCACCCGTGTGCACAACCATTTTTCCCACTATGCCACCTACTTCTCTCCCCCCCCCCCAGGCCCATCCACTTCCACCTATATCCCTCCACCTGACTTTACATTTCACGCCTCTTGACCTCCTTACCTGATACCCTTCTGTCTCCTTTTCATTTCTAGCCTTTGCCCACCCATCTGCCAATCACCCCCCCCCCCCTCCCCTCACCTGTATCCACCTATCACTCAGTATAGAAACAAAGAACTGCAGATACTGGTTTATACCGAAGATCGACACAAAGTACTGGGGAAACTCAGCGGGTCAGGCAGTGTCTCTGGAGAAAAAGGATGGGTGATGTTTTAGGTCGGGACACTTCTTCAGACGTTTCGGGTCGGGACCTTCTTCAAAATGTATCACTTGCCAGGCTTTGTCCTGCTCACTACTTCTTTTGTCCACCTTTCTCCTTCCCCCCATTACATTCAGTTTGAAAAAGGGTCCTGTCCCATCAATCATATCACTAGGCAGAAATAATTAACCTACAAACCTGCACTTCTTTGCAGTGTGGGAGGAAACTGGAGCACCTGAAGAAAACCCACATGGCTATAGGGAGAACGTACAAACTCTGTACAGACAGCACCCGAGGTCAGGATCGAACCCGGGTCTCTGGCGCTGTGAGACTGCAACTCTACCGCTGCGTCACTGTGCCTCCATTCTGATTTTTCCAATCGTAACTTTAGGAGCAGCGTAAGATGGACCAGCCCAGACCCTTGAGCCTGCACCTAATTAAAATTGAAGCTGCCTTTGATTCTACTTTCCCACCATAATCCAATATCCCTGATTCCTTGAGAATCTGAAGAACCTATCAGTCCCCATTTTGGACACAATCCACATCCCTCGGGTGTAAAGAATTCAAAAATGTGCAGTTCATCTTGTTACAATAATTTTTTCTCATCTCAAGTGATAATCAACCAAATGATTATCATGGAACTTATTCCCCTGGATCTCCAGTCCAATAAACCATCTGCCCTCTTAGAGTCATAGGATCATACGGCATTGAAACAGGCCCTTCAGCCCAACTTGTCCATACCGACCAACATCTACACTAGTCCCACCTGCATGCATTTGACCCATTTCCCTCTCAACCTTTCCTGCCTTTGTACCTGTCCAAATGCCTTTTAAATGTTCTTATGGAACCAACAATGCTCCCGTGGTAACTCGACCTGCATTTGCCCTCATGGCAGCTACTGTATCCACATCTACCCTCCTAGTATCTCAACCTCTCTGGATCTCAGCTTCTCTGTTTCTGTCCTATCAACCAAGCGGAACCAGCGTGAATGAGCTAAGACGCCATTTCTCTGGCCTTCCACCAAACTCATGCGAGAGTTCCTCCCAAAATCCTCAGCAAACCCTCCCACCTGAAGATGGGTCTCGACCCAAAACGTCACCTATTCCTTTTCCCCAGAGTTGCTGCCTGACCCGCAGAGTTACTCCAGCATTTTATGTCTATCTTCAGTGTAATCCAGTATGATTTAAACCAGCATCTGCAGTTCTTCCCTACACATTTTGTCTGTTCCACTGCGAAATCTCCTCAAGGTGTGTCTACTTTGAAGAAGTTCTCCTCCTCTCTCTGACGAGTGTTCAGCACCATCCTCTCTCACTGTTCCCCCTCTGTGATTCCTCCTGCCCTCCAACTCTACGACCACGCTTTAACCCAGACCCGCTACCACAGCCATGTTTGTTTTCTCGCTACCTGCCTGCGCCTCCATCTTTATTTTAAAAGGAAGAAGGGTCTCGAACCGAAACGTCACCCATTCCTTCTCTCCAGAGATGCTGCCTGTCCCGCTGAGTTACTCCAGCTTTTTGTGTCTATCTACATTTCCTTCCTACACATTTGGCCTGCTCCACTGTGAAATCTCCTCAGTGGAGTCTGAAGAAGGGTCTCGAGCCAAAACGTCACCCATTCTTTCTCTCCAGAGATGCTGCTGGACCCGCTGAGTTACTCCAGCTTTTTGTGTCTATCCTCCCCCAATCAGTCTGGCGTTGCCTCTTACCTGAAACGAGAATTTCGCAGGGCTCATTGGAGCTATTGGGCTAAGAGTGCTCCAGAAGTGGATGGCTGACGGCAAGGTATTTGGTGTCAGTATTATCGGAGTCTGCAGTAAAAGAGAAAGGTTAAGGTAAGATTTAAAGGAACAGTCATCAATGTTGGAACCTGTGTCTTTATGAAACTCTAAAGATGGGTCCCCACCCGAAACGTCACCTGTCCATTACCACCAGCGACACTGCCTGACACGCTGAGTTATGTGTTTCATGTGCTTTGTGTTTCAATCCTTCATCAAACACTCCTGGCTCAGGTACGGTGAAAGACAGGGGTTTTTCTTTTTTTAAAACTCCCCAAAAAAATACCCCTACTCCAGATTTGGGAAAAATTTAGTTATGGTTTAGACCGAAGATAGATACAAAATGCTGGAGTACCTCAACGGGTCAGGCAACATCTCTGGAGAAAATGAGTAGGTGACATTTTGGATTAAGACCCTTCTTCACATTTTTGTCTTTAGTCTAGTCTAGTCTAATCGAGTCTAGTTGAGTTTAGAGATACAGCATGCAAACAGGCTCTTCGGCCCACCAAGTCCATGCCAACCATTGAGCATCTGTTTATACTAGTACTACATCTCACACTGTTGCATTACGCAACAGGGGCAATTTTTACAGAGGCCAATTAACCTACAAACCCACACGTTATTGGGATGCGAGAGGAAACCAGAGCACCTAGAGCAAGCCCATGTGGTCACAGAGAAACTGCACTCAGACAGCACCTGAGGTCAGGATCGAACCCGGGTCTTTGGTGCTGTGAGGTAGCAGCTGTACCAGCTGTGCCACTGTGCAGTCCTTGTGACACTTGCATATCCCAAGCCCTTGTACACCATGGAAGATCCACCATAGTAATTGGTGAGGCACCAATCACCTGACCGACTCCAGGAGAAACATTTCCCTTGTGAAATTTGGAGGAAATCCACTTTTACTGATTCACCCTCCCATAAAATGGCAGGCATTAATAGTGGGAAGCTGTTACTTAACTAGTGGCAAAAAATAACAGTCTTTAATGATCCCCTGATGATCTTTAACTGACTGTGTAAATTTTTATAAAGTAGCTTTATCTCCATCTTGTGGCAAGAATAATAACCACAGCTAAAGAGACATGCTGATTTTTTACCTTGAAATAATTTAATACAATTGTGGTTTACTAAATGGAGGAAAGTCACGTTACCTTGCTGAACATAGACACAAAGTGTTGGAGTAACTCAGCGTCTGTGGACAACATGCAGAGGTGGCGTTTTGGGTTGGATCCTTTCTACAGACAGATTGAAATGGTGGGGCAGGGAGCTGGTGGGGGGGGGGGACTGGAAGCGAGAAAAAAACCAGGATAAATCGTGGCTGGCAACAGGTAACCTCAGGCAGGGAGGTTCCCTGATAGGCCAATTGTTAGCTAGAGATGGAGTGAGTCCAAGTGATGGGCGGCACGGTAGCGCAGCGGTAGAGTTGCTGCTTTACAGCGAATGCAGCGCCGGAGACTCAGGTTCGATCCTGACTACAGGTGCTGCACTGTAAGGAGTTTGTACGTTCTCCCCGTGACCTGCGTGGGTTTTCTCCGAGATCTTCGGTTTCCTCCCACACTCCAAAGACGTACAGGTATGTAGGTTAATTGGCTGGATAAATGTAAAAATTGTCCCTAGTGGGTGTAGGATAGTGTTAATGTACTGGGTACACATTGATAACAAAGCAACTCCGCAACTCGCATTTTACGTGTGCTCGATTTACGTGTCTTTAGAATAACTCGCTTGTCTAATTACTGCCAAAGTTTAATTTATGTACTCCTATTATCATAATAACGCGCCCAAATTTATGACTAGCAAACTCATACGTCAGCTTTTAACACAATCTTGTAAACTCAGTTTTGCTTGACAGAAAGAAAACTCAAGTAATTGCATACATCTATGTTTAAATGTGTCTGCCTAGAGATTATATTTTTCTTTATAAATGGGTAATTTTCTCCGTTTTATTCTCTGACAGGTAGAGTATTGTACAGATGGAAGGGAAAGCTTTATCATGTTGTAGGATGTGATTTACCCTCATTATATCAATTGGCAGCGTAGTCATGTGTGTTGCCTGGCATACGTTTGATTTACAAAAGGACACAAAGTGTTGCAGCATCTCAGTGGGTCAGGCAGCATCTCTGGACAATATGGATAGGTGACATTTTGGGTCGAGACCCATCTTCAGGCTGATTGTAGGTGTGGGGAGGGTGAGAAGAAAGCTGGAATTCCTCCCCCCCACCCTCCCCCTCCCAACAATCATCTGAAGAAGAGACTCGACCCAAAACATTGCCTATCCATGTTCTCCAGAGAAGCTACCTGACCCACTGATTTACTCCAGCATTTTGTGTCTATCTTTGGTATAAACCAGCATCTGCGTTCCTTTTTATTACATTGCTGTTTAAATGGTGTTGTCCAAAGGGATCTTGATATCCCAGATGCTCTGTCTGAAGGAGGGTTCTGATTTGAAACACCACCTATCCATGTTCTCCATAGATGCTGCCTGACCTGCTGAGTTACCCCAGCACTTTGTGTCCTTTTGTGAATTAACCAGCATCTGCAGATCTTTGTTTCTCTATGTGTTTGATTTTCGTGCTTTTCGATTTACATGGCGTTTTTCAAGCCCGTAACCGGCTCATAAAATGCGGGGTGCCGTAAAGAATATCCAGTCTGGAGAAACTGAGAGTGCAGAATAATGATGGGACGTCACCAGATGGAGTGAATGCTGCCGTAAAATGCCGATTATCTTAACGTTAGCTTCATTCTGCTCGTGCCACCCAACGTACAACGTACCTGAACATGTTGAGTGATCAGAGTCGGCGTGACCGCACTCGTGGCAGGGAAGACCACCGCGTTCAGAAGACCAGGGTTACTCTTATCCAGAGGAGGACTATTCTGGGCCGTGAGGAGCGTGGCTGGAAGCTCCAGGTCCTTGGGCTTCTTGGGTTTGGGTGGCTGAAGGTTGCTGCTCTTATCCGCCTGGTCCAAACTGGGACTCGGTGGGCGAGATAAATCGTCAACAACTGCGATGGGACCCAGGATGATACAGTCCAATTCTTCCACATCCTCTGTCTTCACTTTGGGCTCCCCCTGGTGGGAAAGGTCGCTGGAGGTCTCCATAGGAGAGTCGTCGTCAGCCCGAGCCTGAGGTTCCTCCTCGTGCTCGTTCATCTCGGGCTCCTCGGCAAGACGCCCGAGAGAATGGACTTTGGCCTCCTGCTCCATGTTGTTGGTGGGGTCGTTGGCCTCCCTGGGCTGGTGGTTGCCACTTTGCAACGACTGGATGGTGAAGGTGGAGTAGAGTCCCGAGCGCATGTACTCGTTCCTCGAGGAGATCCTGGTGGTGGCCTTCAGCTGGCGCTGCAAGGACAGGCCCTTGTCCCTGGCCCTGCCCATCGGCCACTCGCTCTCGCTGCCGTCGTACCTGTCTGACTCCATCGCCAGGCTGTCTGGCAACGACACAAACTTGTACACAAACTTCTGCCCATTTACCTTCTTGATGATGTTCTGGAAAACAAACAAGAAAATGTCTTGTCACGGAATAGAATGGAACTCGACTCCAAGCAAAGGTTAGTTTAGAGTTTTCCAAAAATAAGCTATTTAGAATTTAAAATGTACAAACAAAAACTGCGCAAAACTCTTCATACATTCTCAGTGTCTGTACATTCAATAGTGTTGGGCTCAGTAGTGTTTGCACTGAGGGGCAGTGAAAAGCTTTTGTTGCGTGCTATCCAGTCAAAGAAAAGACTACATGATTACAATCAACCATCCACAGTGCATAGGAAAAGGATAAAGATTACACATTTAGTACATGTCTTGAGCACATTTAGTACATGCAGCAAGAGAACAGGCCCTTCGGCCCACAATGCCTGTGCTGAACAGGGCGGCATCATGGTGCAGCAGTAGAGTTGCTGCCTTACAGCGCCAGAGACCTGGGTTCGATCCGAACCTCGGGTGCTGTCTGTAAGGGGTTTGCACGTTCTCCCTGTGACCGCGTGGGTTTTCTGCAGGTGCTCCATTTTCCTCCCCCATTCCAAAGATGTGCAGGCTTGTAGGTTAATTAGCTTCTGTAAATTGTCCCTAGTGTGTAGGATAGAACTAGTGTATGGGTGATCGTTGGTCAGCACCGACTCAGTGGGTCGAAGGGCCTGTTTCCATGCGGTATCTCTAAACTAAACTAAAAAGAAAATGTCTAGACGAACTCTTATCTACCTGCACATAATTCATATCCACTCCATTCCCTGCACCTGTCCAGCACTCTTTCATATTTCTATTGTACACCCCATGTTTCTTTTTTTTCCTAATCAGATGTGCAGCACTTTGGTCATCGTGGGTTGTTTTTAAATGTGCTATACAAATAAAATTGACTTGACTTGACTTGACCATGTGTAAAAAAAACTTTCCCCGCACATCTCCTTTAAACTTTGCCCTTCTCATCTTAAGCTATGCCCTCTGTTATTTGATATTTCCATGCTGGGAAAAAAAGGATTCTGACTGTCTACCCTATCTGTGCCTCTCGTAACTTCATACACTTCTATCAGATCTCCCCTCAACCTCATCCTACCTTGGCAACTAGTGTCCCTTGCACTACAGTGGACTCGTTTCCTAATTGGGCATTTCTGAAATACTGTCTTGAGTTTTGCGGTCTTTTTCTTTTCACCATCTTGTATAATTTGTGAATAATTTTCATATAATTTATGAATACTGTAATTTCCATATAAATTTATGAATAGTTTTTGTGTAATGTCTATATAATTTACATGTCATTTATGTATACCACAGTCAACAACTGCGATGGGACCCAGGATGATACAGTCCAATTCTTCCACATCCTCTGTCTTCACTTTGGGCTCCCCCTGGTGGGAAAGGTCGCTGGAGGTTTATAGAGACATATGATTTAAGTGTGGTTTATATATAGTTTATGTATAATTTGTTTTGTGTTGTGAAGAATCCATGTATAACCCATGAACAGTATAATTCATGTATAAACCATGTTTTGATGTTGGCTGAGTCTATGTGCCTGTGATGCTGCTGCCAGCAAGATTATCATTGTACCTGTACCTCACCTTACATGACCATAAATACACATTGACTTGAGCCTTCTGATTTCTCACGAGGTGGCTCTCCTGGTCTTTCAGGGACGACACAGACAGACAAACACTACTTCAGCCCAAGATAGAGACAAAATATTGGAATAGCCCCTTCTTTCCCCCACCCCCTCATCTCACCCCCTTTCTCTTTCCCCATTTTTCATGCTCATACATCAGAATTAGGCCATTCGGCCCATCGAGTCTACTCCGTCATTCAATCACGGCTGATCTATCTTTCCCTCCTCTGACTTTCACTCCTCTCTGCTCCCCCCCCCCCCCCCCTTTCAACATTTCTCTTCATATTTACGCTGGCACCTCTTTGGAGTAACTTGGCGGGTCAGGCAGCATCTCTGGAGAAAAGGAATAGGTGACATTTCGGGTCTGAACCCTTTTTCCAGATACTTCAGGCTCCAATCTGAAGAAGGGTTCCGACCCGAAACGTCCGACACAACGCTTCAGCCCATCTCCCCCTCCACACCAGCAGATGTCACTGTTTAATGTCGAGCATTACTATCTATTCTCTGTATCTCTCGTATTGTCCTGCCTAATAACCTCACAGATGTCCCGTGTTTTTCCTGGCTTCCTGCACGTTGTCAGATTTAATCACCCAGCCATTAGCAGCGCAATGCTTAATCTTAATTCACTCTAACTTCCATTCACCCTTCACCTTTCTGCTTGCCGGCAGCATCATGAAGCAGTCCCTCCAATACAAAATCCTCCTTCCCCATTTTCATGGCCTCCTCCCAATTCCCCATCTCTAATCTCCTCCAACACTACAACATCTCCGCTGTCTCCCAAATCGGGCCTCTGGAATATCTTTGATATTAATTGTCCCAACAGAGGAGGCTGAGCCTTCAGCTGTTAAGACTTTCAGCTTCAGATTTCTACTCATGGCTCCTTTCTTCCCCCTACCCCCTTCTCCCTCTTCTCACCCACCTCTTTCCTCCCTTCTCCCTTTTTTCCACCCCCCCCCCCCCCGCTTCCCATCCCCCTCTCTTACCTCCCATCACACCCTCTTCTCACCTTCCTCTCTTTCCTCCATTCTCCCCTGGCCTTTCACCACCCCCACTCCTCTCCATCAATGGAGGGAGGTCCTCTCCAACCATTCCTGAGTTCATCTGTTGCCGGCCCTGATTTGTTTTGCCCATTCCTTCTCTCCAGTGATGTAGCCTGTCCCGCTGAGTTACTCCAGCATTTTGTGTGTCGATTTAAACCAGCATCTGCAGTTCTTTCCTACACCTGATTTGTTCTGGTCTTTTCTCTCCTCCGGTCCCCCCCATATAGGTTATGGGTATCAAGGTACATTAGACTACTGGCCTTTGCAATAAGTATCATTTCTTCACAGATGAGGTGGGTCAGACATCTTAAAACTCCATTCGAAACACGATCCTACCACATGAACAATACTCAATTTACCTGTGACAATTCTTTGCATTACTTTCAGTCTGAGGAAGGGTCCCGACCTGAATCGTCATCTTGTAGCGGGTGCGCAAAAAGGGCCCGGAATGAAGGCAAGGGGCCAGGCAAATTCCCTAAAGGCTTTTATTACACACAGCACACTACTCTCCGCTTCAGTGAGAGACTGAAGACTACTCTCGCGCCAAAACCCCTGCTACTTATCCCCGTAACTGGGGGCCGTCCCCGAACCTGTCCATCACCGTGCCGAAGGGTTCGATGTGGGAGTGGCCTGACCTTTGCGAGCCGCCACAATCTATTCCTGTTCTCCGGAGATGCTGGCTGACCCGCTGAGTTGCTTTGTGTCTAAACTGTACTAAGCCCGCGTTGACCATATCTGCATTACTTGCCGAGGGCTCTCACCTTTTCGTAGTAGTATCTGAGAGCTCGGCTCAGCTTGTCGTAGTTCATGTTGGTTTTGTTCTTGCGCATGCCCCACAGTCGCGCCACCTCCTCCGCGTTGCGCAGCTTGAACTCCCCGTCCTTGGACGTCCAGCAGATGAGATCGTTCTTGTTCTCGTCCAAGAGCTGCCGCAGGAATTGCCACAGAGTTATCGAGTTGTCCATCGCTGGGCTGCGGTGAACAAACACAAAAAACAATCGTTGATATCAGTCTCCACCCAAGGCACAGTGCCACTCGAAAACAAAAATTACATTTGCAAGTTCCAAAATCTGGTTCAAAGTCGGTTGTTCATAGGTTTTAGGAGCAGATTCAGACCATTCGGCCCTTCATTGCCATTCAATCACGGCTGGTCTATCTTTCCTTCCCAACCCCATTCTCCTGCTTTCCCGCCATAACCCCTGACGCCCGTACTAATCAAGAATCTGTCAATCTGCACCTTAAAAAATCCATTGACAGCCTCCACAGCTTTCTGTGTCAACGAATTGCACAGTTTAACCACCCTCTGACTGAAGAAAGGCCCTGTTTCCTTTCTGTGTCTCTAAACGAAACTGTGTGTTGTCTAGATCCAGGCACCACAATCTCAAAATAAGGGTCATTTGTGAATGAGTTTAGAAGAAATTTCTTCATCCAGAGGGTTTAGTTTAGTTTAATTTAGGGATTAAGTATGGAAAAAGGCCCTTTCGGCCCAACGAGACCATCGATCACCCATTAGCACTGGGGTTCTACCAATTCCACTTTTGCATCCACTCCTTACACACTAGGGAAATGTTACAGAGGCCAATGAGCCTATCAAACCTGGGATCTTTGGGATGTGGGAGGAAACTGGTACATCCAGAGGCCACAGGTCACATGGTCACAGGGAGAACGTGCAAACTTCACACAGGCAGCACCCGAGGGCAGGATGGAATTCGAGTCTCTGAGGCAGTAACTCCACCGCTGCCCCACTGTGACCACAGTCATAGAAAACATCAACTACACACCTACCCTGGCAAGTCCAATGAGAGCTTTGGGCATTACAATGAAATCACCTTCCGGAGGTTGATGCTAAGCGGAGGATTCAAACTGCGGGCTGAAACAACACACTACTAACTCCTCGAAGCACCTGGGACAGGCGCAAACCGCTGGAGTAACTCAGCAGTCAGGCAGCATCTCTGGAGAGAACAGATGGGCGACGTTTTGTGTCGGGACCCTTCTTCAGAAGCTCCTCTTCTTCGGAGACTCTCCAGAGTCTGAAGAAGGCCCCCAACTCGAAACGTCACCCGATCTGTTTTCTCCAGAGATGCTGCCTGACCTGCTGTGTTTAGCACTTTTGTGCCTATCTTTGGTGTAATCCAGCATCTGCAGTTCCTTTCAACACACCTCGAAGTACCTTCTCAGCTGAGGGGAGTTGTACAGCAGAGGTACAAGGGATCAAGCAAAAAAAAAAAGATGGAATATATTAAAACACACGTCAGATAAAATAATAGTTTTTCAGTGATCCAACGCACTAGAGCACTATGGCAATGTGCGTCAGGCATCATTCAGTGGGTGACACCTTTGGCTCTTGAGTCAATTGATTGTAGGCTCGACTCCCACTCCAGAGGCTTGGAGTGGCTTCACAAAGTGAGGTGACACAGCACAGCCAGGGCTTTGAATGACGTACTGAGACAGAGTACTCATGTAGATGGTTAGCATCTGGAAATCCAACAAATGTCGACTGGGTTTTGAAATCCGTGTGGCACACAGCATTGAAGACAGCGTTCTAGCACATCCATCCTCCCTGTGCTTGGTAGAGACCCACAAACTCCAATTAACCCCGCAAACCCTCCCATATCATGTATAAAATGGCAGGCAGACATTCCAACATTGTTTTGAGGGTCTATAGCACCGTGGAGGGGGCAGGGCTGAGGGAGTCGTACAGTGGGAGGGGAGTGTGGAGGGCGTGTCGTACAGTCGGAGGAAGGGGCGTACTCACGGAAGTGCTGAGGGAGTGTCGTACAGTCGGAGGGGTGTGGAGAGAGTGCCTTGAGAAGTGTCCTCAGGCCCCGAGAATAGGCCCCTTGGCGACAGCTCCCCCGACAATGGGCTCCTTGACAAGTCCCCTTGACGACGGGTCCCCTTGACGACAGGTCCCCTTGACGACAGGTCCCCTTGACGACAACAACGGGTCCCTTGACGACGACAATGGGTCCCTTAATGACGGACCTCTTAACGACAGGCCCATGACAACAAGTCCAAGATAAGGAACTCATTGACAACAGGCCCCACAACCACGTGCCCCTTGACGACGGGACCCCTCGACGCAAGGTCCCCAACAACGAATCCCACAGGTCTATTCCGTTAGATCGTGGTGATCTCCACTGAAATACCATCTAATGGCTTTTGTTGGTGATCTTTGAAATCTCAGTCCAACAAGAACCCAGTTATAAAAAATTTCAACCGATACCTCCTGCCTTAGCAACGTTTCTTTAACAGGATAGAATCCCGGATTTCCATAAAAATGTGTGAAGGATGCTTTCTCTTGCACAGACCACCTCTTGCCCAATGATTGGGACCCATTTATTCTGGATGCTCCCATGAGGTGATAAGGTTTCAGTCTATCCTGCCAATGCCTTTGACAGACCCCACGGGCGCCGTGGCCTACAAGGAAGCCGGCGCGGTGCAAGGTCGGTGTAGCGAGGAGTCCCTGGAGGTCAGGCCGTGGGTGGAGGAGGGCGTGAGCAAAGAAGGGACCTACATCAGTCCCTGATTTCTGAAGAAGGGTCCTGACGTTTAACATCAGACAGGCCCGCAGTGGGTGCTGGAGGACACGCCGCCGAGAGCAAAGAGGGTCTTAGCGTGGGTGGGGGGCCACCGAGAGCAAAGAGGGTCTTAGCGTGGGGGTGGAGGGGCTGCCGAGAGCGAAGAGGGTCTTAGCGTGGGGGTGGAGGGGCTGCCGAGAGCAAAGAGGGTCTTAGCGTGGGGGTGGAGGGGCTGCCGAGAGTGAAGAGGGTCTTAGCGTGGGGGTGGAGGGGCTGCCGAGAGCGAAGAGGGTCTTAGCGTGGGTGAGGGGGGGGGCACAGAGAGCGAAGAGGGTCTTAGCATGGGGGGGGGGGGGGGAGGCGCCGAGAGCGAAGAGGGACCCGGCCGACGTGGGGGGACCACCGAGAGAATAATAAGAGACCTGGCGTGGGGCCGCTGCTGAGAACAACGAGGGGCCATTGGGACTACATTGAACACTTTGTCAGCACCCCATACTCCTTGCGTACTTTGTCTCTGGTGTGCAAAACAAAGTATTTTACCGTGACATATCTATCACGTACGATAATAAAGTATCAACTAATCATGTTGTATTTCCAGCAGATCACCCTTTTACCATTCTATGTTCAATTTGGCGCAAATCCTCCTAATTGAATTAGTTTAGCCCGTATCATTCTCGTTACACATCTCCTTCCCCAAATCTGCTCCTCATTGCAAAATGACCACTATTTAAATCATTTCTACAAAACAAAATAATGTAGTCATTCTCACGTTACTGTGCTGGGAACTTGCTGTATGCAAATCACATTCCTACATTAGAACAGAGATTATTGCAGACACAACGAACCGCAGATGCTAGTTTACAAAAAAAAGGTACAAAGTGCTGGAGTAACTGAGTGGTCAGGCAGCATCTCTGGAGGAGATGGATAGGCAACATTCAGGGTCGGAACTCCTCTTCAGACTCATTGAATTGATTGATTGAAAGACACAGTATGGAAACAGGCCCTTTGGCCCACCGAGTCCATCGATCACCCATTCAGACCGTTTCTATCCCTATTTTGCATTCCACACCCTACACACTGGGGGCAATTTACAGAGGGCCAATTATCCTACAAACCCGCACACGTCTTTGGGAAACCAGAGCACCAGGAGGAAACCCACGCAGTCACAGGCAGAACTTGCAAACTTCGTACAGACAGCATGCGAGGTGAGGGTCGAACCTGGGTCTTTGGTGCTGTGAGGCAGCAGCCCGACCGGATGTGCCACCGTGCTGCCCGTACCGCCAGAGTATTTCGCTGGCCTTACAGGTGCGTTCATGAGGTTCTGAAAGAGTCGTGAACAATACCGTACAAAATTCAAGTCTTTCCTTTAATTCTCCCCATCTTACCTTCTTACCATGGACCACCGCCCCTCCGACCTTCTGGAGGGCAAATCTATCGAACCTCCTGTGGCTGGAGCCAGTGTGGAACAGGAGAGGGCTCACAACCGGCCGCTCCCTCTGCACCGTGCCAGCACCAGGCCGGTTTCACAAGCCCCGCCGGAGGCCTCTCTCTGGTCCTCTCGGTGCGGACAGGAAGCGAGGCTTGTCGAGTGGGGAGACGTTATCCGAGGCCCGTTTTTAGCAGATGGTGCTGCGGTAAATGTGGGCTGCTAATTTCTGAAGGCCTTGGAAATAGGAGCAGTGTGATTTCCTTTGCCCGAGTCTGCATCACAAACCATCAGCCAGTGAGTGACGCGCAAAACTGCACAAAAGCAGTACAAATAAAGCGTTATTAACTACTCCTACAGCAGGATGTCCTTGATGTGAAGTGGCTTCTTTTTTTTTATAACACCTTTATCCTGGCAGTGTTCAAAACGCCGTCCCTTCAATGGCTATTGCTTTGGCTGTCCATGAAAGTAGATATTTTGCCGTTTGTATTAATGCAGTGTCGGGCCTCAGTTCTCTGGGCACCTCAGTATTTATTTACGTCGTATATCCCCCTCCCCATAAACCAACAACACTCACTGTCCGAGCGAGGGTCACTGTAAATCAGGCGGTACACTAGCACAAAAGAAAACTGTAGGTGGACACAAAATGCTGGAATAACCCAGCGGGTCAGGCAGCATCTCTGTAGAAAATGGATAGGTGATGGTTTCGGGTCGGAACCCTTCCTCAAACTGAAAGATAGAGAAGGCCAGAACAAAACAGGGCCGGCCACAGATGGGTCTGAGGAAGGGCCTCAACCCGAAACGTCACCTATACCTTTTCTCCAGAGATGCTGCCTGACCCGCTGAGTCACTCCAGCTTTTTATGTCTATCTCTGGCAACAGATGACCTCAGGAGGGGTGGGCGGGGAAGATGTGCTAATGACAGGGATACAGGGATGTGAACAGTGGAACTAGTAGGACGGCTACAGTGAGTGAGGGGGGAGAGAGGGGGTGTGGTGGGGGGGGGGGGGGGAGGAATAGAGGAGTTACTTGAACTCCTGTGTTCTTAAAATAACGTTTTTTAAAGAAAACTGTGTTTGGGTCACATTGTGAGAACTCCACTGGAGAAGGGTCCCAACCCGAAGTGTTACCGTTCCACGTTCTCCAGAAATGCTGCATGACCCGTTGTGCTACTCCAGCACTTAATGTCTTCTTTTGGAAACCTGCAGTTTCTTGTATCCCCAGAAAAGGTTTCTTCTCTTTAGGATGGTAATGATTTGGGAAATACCGATAAAGAACAGAGACCCGGCTTCAAACCTGACTACGGGTGCTGTCTGTATGGAGCTTATACGTTCTCCCGGTGACCACACGGGTTTTCTCTGGGTGCTGTGGTTTCCTCCCACACTCCAAAAACGTACATGTTACGTATTGGCTACTGTGAATTGTAAATTGTATCGAGTGTGTAGGATAGTGCTAGTTAGTGTATGGGGTTATCCCTGGTCAGCATGGACTCGGTGGGCTGAAGGGCCTGTTTCCACGCTGTGACTCTAAAGTCTATATAAACAGTTCAAAGAATCACAATACAGGTCGGACATCATCTCCTCCCTGTGATAACTTCAAGTGAAATCCATGGAGTTGCAACAGCCATTACACATAATTCAAAGCTCACCGAAGACTTTGATTTGGTCTCGTAGGAAATACTGCAGAGTAGTTATTCAAAGATGGCTGTCTGCTGAAACCCATGTCCATCTTTGTTTGCTTCTTGACAGCAAGCAATGAGATACAGAACCGAGCTAATCCCAGTCTACTAAGGACAGAATCTTCATCAATATTCCACACGCAAACACTGCAACTCACCTCCAGCAGACTGGACTGTCTCTTATCTACTGAACTTATAGTGTCACCAGTCACACAGCACAGGGACAGGTCTTTTGACCTTCCCCATCCATTGAGTATCCCTCCTAAACAAATCCAACTTAACAATACTTTGTCAGTAGCCTTCAAAATAGTGCTTGGCATTACACACCTTAAATGACAATAGACAATAGACAATAGGTGCAGGAGTAGGCCATTCGGCCCTTCGAGCCAGCACCACCATTCAATGTGATCATGGCTGATTATTCTCAATCAGTACCCCATTCCTGCCTTCTCCCCATACCCCCTGACTCCGCTATCCTTAAGAGCTCTACCTAGTTCTCTCTTGAATGCATTCAGAGAATTGGCCTCCACTGCCCTCTGAGGCAGAGAATTCCACAGATTTACAACTCTCTGACTGAAAAAGTTTTTCAGAAAATGTTGTGAGAGTCTCTGCCTCCACTCAGACAGTACATCCCAACCCCATCCTGTGGTCCCAGTATCGCAGCTGGTAGAGCCGCTGCTTACAGCGCCAGAGACCCAGGTTCAATCCCGACCTCGGGTGCTGTCTGTGTGGAGTTTGCACTTTCTCTCTGTGATGCATGGTTTTCCTCTGGGTGCTCTGGTTTCCCCCCACACCCCAAAGACGTGTGGGTTTGTAGGTCAACTGACTTCTTTAAATTGCCTCTAGTGTGCAGGGAGCAGACGAAAAAGTGGGATAACTAAGGACTAGTGTGAATGAGTGATTGATTGTCATTATGAACTTGGTGGGTCGAATGATCTGCTTCCATGCTGTCTCTCATTGAGTGAAATGTTCTTTTTTTGATATATATCCCCTACAGCTCTCTTCCTCCTTATCTTGGCCCTATGTCCTCTGGAAAAATGTTCAATATATTTTACTTTGATTCCAGAACCATGGTCATCCCAACCTGGGTAGTCAAGCAGCAATGTTTGAATGCATTCAATGTTTGGACAGCACAGTGGTGCAGCTGGTTGTCGTGCCATTGCCCCATAGCATCAGAGACCCAGGTTCGATCCCGACCTCGGATGGAGTCTGTGTGGAGTTTGCACGCTCTCTTTCTGACTAGACTAACTCAGCAGGTCAAGCAGTATCTCTGAAGAACATAAATTGGTGATGTTCAGGGTCGGAACCCTTCTTCAAATTGATTGTGGTGAGGGGGGGGGGAATTCAGTACGAAGGGTCCTGATCCAAAATGTCACCTATCCACGTTCTCCAGTGATGCTGCCTAACCCGCTGAGTTACTCCAGCACTTGGTGTCTCTTTTTTTCTTAACTGGCATCTGCAGTTCCCTGTTTTTCCCCTGTAAACTGTGTGCTCCAGTATCCTCCCACATTCCAAAGACATGCGAGAGTTGTAGGTTGATTGGCCTCCCTAAATTGTGCCTAGCATGTAGGAATTGGATGCAAAAGTGGGATAACATGGAGCTAGTGTGAACGGGTGTTCAATGGTGAACGTGGATCTATTTCCATGCTGTACATTTCAATCAATCAATGGATCAATCCCGATCCCAAGAAACGGCCGAAGAGGTTGGCAACGAGGGCAGAAATACCGTTGGCAGCCTGGGAATTGAAGGTGAAAGGAATGTTGGCTTGGGTCCACACTCTTCACTGCGTGGGAGAATTTTTAACTCGACCAACTAAGTAAAAAAATGATTCCAACAATGCAGACACTCCCTGAGCTAGAATAGAATCACACGGCCATCTCCTATTTCAAAGGTAGGACTTGTGCAACTGGAGTTTCTCATATACTTGTCATGGATTACACAGGGTTGGCAAGGCCTGTACTTGCTGCCCTGGAAGTGTTAGCTCTACTATTTCAGAGTCTTCCTCATCTGGGGCAGCCCAGTGGTATCGTGCTGGAGTTGCTGCCTTCCGGCGGTAGAGACCCGGGTTCGATCCTGATCTCGGGTGCTGCCCGTGTGGAATTTGCACGTTCTCCCCGTGACAGCGATCAGGACGATCCAGGAGCCCATCCAACCCTTAAGGTCCATGCAGCTTCTTTAGTTAGTTTAGTTTACAGATACAGTATGGAAACAGGCACTTTGGCCCAACGCGTCTGTGCCACCACACTATCCCACACCAGGGAAAATTTACAATTTTACCAAACCCAATAAAGCCAAAAACTGCAGTCTTTGGAGTGTGGGAGAAAACCGGAGCACCCGGAAAAAAACCACGCAGATCACAGGGAGATCATATACAAACTCCGTACAGACAGCACCCATAGTCAGGACTTTACCCGGGTCTCTGCCGCTGTGAGGCAGCATTTTACCATGGCACCACCATGCCACTCCCTCCTAAGGAAGCAATCCCGCCTGTGTCACTCCCCCTCTACCTGCTGTGTGTGTGTGTGTGTGTTTGTCCATCCGTCCTGTAAGCTTGCATGCAGACCCTGACCTACTGTTGCCTTAGATCGTTACGCAGTGGACTGAGAGCGTAACTCTGCTCAGACCCCACAGTGACTAATTACGTTGAGCCCCACACGAGTACCTGGAGTTCTGTTGCTCGAAGCAGATGATACTCCATGGTGAGCCTGTGAGCCAAACAATGTCGCATTGGGTTTCCCACATTCACATGTTTGGGATTTAAGCTACGCACTCTGTTAAGGTCTGGAAATCCCCAGTGAAAGTCCCCACCGCCAACCCCACCCCACCTCCCCGTCTTACCTAGTCAACCGTTCACCCTCTGCACCGCACCAAGTCAAATTTGTACATTGTGATTCATTTGTAAACTGCGCATTCACCCCAAGAAAAGTGAAATCTCAAAACACTTTGACAACAGTGGCCACTTTCCACTGGCTTTATCTTGCACTAAACATTATTCACGTTATCATGTATCTGTACACTGTGCACAGCTCGAGTCTAGTCGTATATAGTCTTTACGCTGACTGGTTAGCATGCATCAAAAGCTTTTCACTGTGCTTTGGTGCACGTGACAATAAACTAAACTGTTTGAGCGACACAACGCCCTAACTGGCCCTTCGGCGCACCAAGTCCACGCTGACCAGCGATCACCCTGTACACTAGCACAATCCTACACACTAGGGACAATTTACAAAAGCTAATCCACCTACAAACCTCTACGTCTTTGGAGTGTGTGAGCACCCGGAGAAAACCCACGCGGTTTACAGGGAGAACTTACAAACTCCGTACAGACAGCACCCGTAGTCAGGATCGAACCCGGGTCTATGGCGCTGTAAGGCAGCAGCTCTAGCTCGGCGCCACTGTGCCGCCCATCTTTCGCTTCGCAAATACCTGTTGTACTTGAGCATGGCTTGATCGTATTTATACTGGTTTGAATGAATAGCGTGCAAAACAAAGTTTTTTCACTGTAGCTTGGTACACGTTACAATAGTAAACCTAAACCTATGGACAACGGAGAGTGTAACAGTTGGGGAAAAGAGTGGGTAATAGCTGAGCCACAGTGCTGCCTTGAGACAGTCCTCCCGTTAGGTAAAGGAAGGAACTGCAGATGCTGGTATCAACCGAAGATAGGCACAAAAAGCTGTAGTAACTCAGCAGGTCCGGCAGCATCTCTGGAGAAAAGGAATAGGTAACATTTCAGGTCTGAAGTAGGGTCTTGACCCAAAACGTCACCTATTCTTTTTCTCCAGAGATGCTGCCTGACCCACTGAGTTACTCCAGCTTTTTATGTCTGTCCCCCTTTAGGTGAGTCTGGCAATGGAGAAAAGTCCATTATCGACCAGAAACCTTATTCCACCACACTTTAAAATTTGATAAGCAAGTCAACGCTGTGGTAAAAGCCAGCTTCTTCCAACTTCGAACCATAGCTAAAATCAAACCTTTCCTCAAATTCGACGACACAGAAAAAATCATTCACGCTTTCATTTCCTCCCGCCTAGACTACTGCAACTCCCTATACACTGGGATCAGCCAATCTTCCCTGTCCCGCCTGCAACTGGTCCAAAACGCCGCAGCGAGACTCCTGACGGGTACCCGTAAAAGGGACCACATCACCCCGATTCTGGCCTCTCTCCACTGGCTCCCTGTACGGTACAGAATCAACTTCAAGCTCCTCCTATTCACGTATAAAGCCCTAAATGGACACTCCCCCCACTACATCAAAAATCTTCTAACCCCCCTCTCTAACTCCAGGTCCCTCAGATCGGCCGACTTGGGGCTATTCACTATCCCGCGGTCTAGGCTTAAACTCAGGGGTGACCGCGCTTTTGCGGTTGCAGCTCCTAGACTGTGGAACAGCATCCCTCTCCCGATCAGAACTGCCCCCTCCATCGACTCCTTTAAGTCCAGGCTCAAAACATATTTCTACTCCCTAGCGTTTGAGGCTCATTGAGGAGGCGCTGTGAACTGTTTGCGTGCTACTGTATGTTTTCTTTTTTTTTTTCTATTGGAACCTAATCAAATGTACAGCACTTTGGTCAACGTGGGTTGTTTTTAAATGTGCTATACAAATAAAATTGACTTGACTTGACTTGACTTTAGCAGCAGTATCAGAATGATAAGGTCAGAGGCATACTCAGCCACATGTAAGGTGCTAATTTTAACACAAACTCTGCGGTTATCAATAGCCAAGGAGCATTCCATCGCTGCTATCTGGCCACAATAGCCATATCTCTACTAACGTGCTGCTATCATTTAAGGGAAATACTGTCTCGAGGAGATAACTCATTTGGGAGCTCCACTCTCAAACTGAAAGTTGTAGATTCAAGTCGGAGATTGTCATCTATCGCAATGATTTGAATGAGAACATACATGGCAAGATTAGCAAGTTTGCTGATGGTACAAATGTGGGTGGTTTTGCAGAGAGTGAAGATGGCTGTGAAAAATTGAAGCAAGATCTTGATGGATTGGCCAGGTGGGCTGAGGAATGGTGGATGGAATTTAATACAGAGAAATGTGAGGTGGTGCATTTTGGGACGTTTAACATGGGCAGGGCCTACACAGTAAATGGTGGGGCTCTGGGGAGTGTTGTAAAGAGGGATCTAGGAGTGCAGGTGCAAGGTTCCTTGAAGGTGGAGTCACAGGTAGCGAGGGTGGTCAAAAAGGTTTTTGGCACATTGGCCTTCATCAGTCAGTATTGAGTATAGAAGTTGGGAGGTCATGTTGCAGTTGTATAAGATAGACACAAAATGCTGGAGTAACCCAGCGAGACAGGCAGCATCTCTGGATGGAAGAAATGGGTGACGTTTCAGGTAGAGACAATGCTTCAGACTGAGAGTCAGGGGAGAGGGAGACACACAGAAAAGAAGGGTAAAGTGGGTGAAAACAAGACTTCAAAAAAGATGACGATCAAGGAAAATGTAGAAATGTAAATGTAAAACATGCTACTAGAGGAAGTGGTCGAGGTGTGTTGTTACGATATTTAAGACATTTGGACAGGTGCATGAATTGGAACGATTTAGAGGGAGATGGGCCAGGTGCAGGCAGGTGGGACTAGCTCAGTTGGACAACTTGGTGGGCATGGGCAAGTTGGGCCAAAGGGCCTGTTTCCATGCCTCTATGTAAATAGTTTAAAGCAGTCATAGCTTTCAGGTTGCAACGGCTTTAAGAAAGTGAGGGAGAAAACAAACAGGAAACTAAAAGGCCAGTTAACTTGACATCGGCAGTGGGGAAAACGCTCGAGACTATTATAAAGATTGAGAAAACAGAACACTCAGAAAGCGTCATCAGGGTTACGCAAATCCTAGAGAGGAAATTGCATCTGATGAACTCACTGGGGAATGTTACTGATAGATACAGTAAGGGAAAGCAATACATGTCGGGTACTTGGACATTCAGAAAGCCTTTGCTCAAACCCCGTGAATAAAGTTACCACATAAAGTTTAAAGTTCATGGAGTGCATGGATTTGTCATTGATGGACAGGCTTGCAATTGAAAACTGATTGACAGAGAGGAAGCAGAGAGTTGGAATAGTTTTTTTTTTAAGGGGGGTAAGCTGTGACAGCAGGATTCTGTGGAGTGCAGGAAGGAACCACAGATGCTGGTTTACACTGAAGATAGACACAAAATGCTGGAGTAACTCAGTGGGACAGGCAGCTTCTCTGGAGAAAAAGAATGAGTAACATTTCGGGTTGAGACGAAGTTGAGGCAGGTATCAACAGCATTTAAAAGACACTTGGACGGGTACATGGATAGGAAAGGTTGAGAGAGATATGGGCCAAACGCGAGTAATTGGGACTAATTTAGATCGGCATGGTCTCATGGAGGAGATGGCCTGAAGAGCCTGTTTTGCTACTGTACGACTATGACACTAAGTGAGCATACAAAGATTCTGTTGGAATTACGGAAGTGTCTGTGGAAGGCTTGCTATCCATTTCCCTCCACAGAGGGCAGCACAGTGGCGCAGAGGTAGAGTTGCCGCCTTACAGCGCCAGGGACCCAGGTTCGATCCTGACTACGGGTGCTGTCTGTACAGAGTTTTACGATTTCCCTGTGGACCGTGTGAGTTTTCTCCAGGCGCTCCGGTTTCCTCCCACATTCTAAAGGTGTACAGGTTTGTAGGTTAATTGGCTTTGGTAAAATTGTTAAATAGTCCCTCGTGTATAGGATAGTGCTAGTGTCCGGGGAGATCGCTGGTCGGCGCGGACTCGGTGGGCAGGAGGGCCTGTTTACGCGAGGTACCTCTGAAGTCTAAGAGTCTAAAGATGCTGCCTGACCCACTGAGTTACTCCTGCACAATGTGTTTTTGCTCATGATGCTACTGGCAGCACAGAGTTATCGGAGGAAAGACTGAACACTCGTCCGATTTGCGACAGATAGGAATGGAGTGACTTCATCGTGCCAAAAATGGGAAAGGACAGTGTCTTATGCCAATAATAAAAGAACGAACCAGTGACATTGTTGTTATTGTCTGCACTTGCGAATGCAGCAATGTATATCTGCGTAGCTGCTTCCACAGAATGACATTGTTCAAGGTCTCCTCCCACTGCCGAATGAGCCACAATCCTGTAGCACTACAATACTCAACAGCTTCCAGAATACAAAGCCCAGAATGTGGGCTTTTTAAGATCTGGAAGAAATTAGTCGAGTTACATAGAAACATAGAAAATAGGTGCAGGAGTAGGCCATTCGGCCCTTCAAGCCAGCACCGCCATTCAATATGATCATGGCTGACCATCCACAATCAGTACCCCGTTCCTGCTTGTTCCCCATATCCTTTGATTCCGTCAGCCCTAAGAGTTATATCCAACTCTCTCTTGAAAACATCCAGCGAATTGGCCTCCACTGCCTTCCGTGGCAGCGAATTCCACAGATTCACAACTCTCTGAGTGAAAAAGTTTTTCCTCATCTCAGTCCTGAAAGGCCTACCCTTTATTCTTAAACAGTGGCCCCTGGTTCTGGACTCCCCCAACATCGGGAACATTTTTCCTGCATCTAGCCTGTCCAATCCCTTAAGAATTTTATATGTTTCTATAAGATTCCCCTCTCATCCTTCTAAATTCCAGTGAAAATAAGCCCAGTCGACCCATTCTTTTCTTTACCAGGAGGAGGAACTTGCAGCGAGTTTGGGATGTGACCCAGTCCATCACACAAACCAACCTCCCCACCATTGATTCCATCTACATTTCATACTGCCTCAGGAAAGCAGCCAACATAATCACGGACCTTTTTCCTACAACTTCTCTCCCTATAGCTTAGGCCCTCGAGTCCTGGCAACATCCTCGTAGATCTTCTAAATGAACCTTTTACCCGCTTAATGCCACTGGTTTATTCTGGAGGGCACCACACTTCACAATGCCCACCTCACTTCACTATGAAAATACAACAGATCCGATTGAGCAAGCTGATGTCAAAGGAAAACAGCCGGGCATCAGCTTCTCACACCTAACATGCTGCTGAGATGTTGGTTGTGGGGAGGAGAATGGGGTTGGGAGGGAAAAGTAGATCAGCCATGATTGAATGGCAGAGTAGACGTTCCATGTTTCTATGATGGAAAGGGTGCAGAGAACGTTTACGAGGGTGTTGCCAAGACTCGTGGGCCTGAGCCAGAGGGAGAGGTTGAGCAGGCTGGGATTTTATTCCTTGGATGTTGAGGGGTGATCTTAGAGAGTTTTGTAAGATCATAAGAGGAATAGTTAGGGTAAATGCACAGAGATTTATTTTAAACATTAAAACAAAAGGTTTAACAAATAACCAGCTGTTCTGGGGGAGGGTAAGAGGATGAATGACTTGGATGCAACACCCGAGAGCTACTTCTTGAGAGGAATAGATTGGGTAAATGCAGTCTCTTGCCCAGACTAGGGGAATCGAGAACCAGAGGACACAGGTTTAAGGTGAGGGGAGAGATTTAATAGGAAACTGAGGGGTAACCTTTTTACACAAAGGGTGGTGGGTGTATGGAACGGGCTGAGGGAGGAGGTAGTTGATGCAGGTACTATCGCAACGTTTAAGAGACATTTGGACAGGTACACGGATAGGACAGGTCTAGTGGGATATGGGCCAAAGCAGGCAGGTGGGACTAGTGTGGATGGGACATGTTGGTTGGTGTGGGCAAGTTGGCTGAAGGGCCTGTTTCCATGTTTTATGACTCTACTTATTGATCATTCCAGGGATCCGTCTGGGAAGGCAAGTGCAAATAGCCATCTCCACAATCTTTACACCGAGACAAAATAAGAATGGACAGGAGGGGAGCACAGGCAGTGGACAACCTGATCCAAATATTCGGCATAATTAGGCCATTCGGCCCATCAAGTCTACTCCGCCATTCAATCATGGCTGATCTATCTTTCCCTCTCACCTCGATTCTTTTGCCTTCTCCCCACAACCCCTGACACCCATACTAATCAAGAATCTATCTATCTCTGCCTTAAAAATACCCGATGTCCTGGCCTCCACAGCCTTCTGCGGCAATGAATTCCAAAGATTCACCACCCTCTCTCTGACTAAAGAAATTCCACCCCATCGCTTTTCCGAAGGTACTCCTTTTATTCTGAGGCTGTGCCCTCTGGTCCTAGACTCTCCCAATGGTGGAAACATCCTCTCCACATCCACTCCATCCAGGCCTTTCACTATTCATGATGCTACCGCCTCCTTTATCACGTGGTCATCAGCTGAAACATTTGTTATTTGTCTTTACATTGCCTGCTTGTATGGCACGTAGTATGGTTTAGGTAGGACTGATAAACCTCTCAGCTCAGGACATGACGCAGAACATTGGAAGGAGATCAGAACGCACCTGAAACCACGCAGGTTTTATCAATGCTATCTTAACCTCGATGAAAGTTTACATCCTCATAACAAAGACAGAACCTCCCATGAACGTAACCGGATAGAGATTCAGAATTATTTTTTAATAGATGCTCTTGGGCCAGACACTATTTATCCAAAACTCTGCGTCGCTAAACGTAGGATGTGGGAGCAGGAGAATCCTCACAAAGGTTAATGCCCAGGTATCGTGTATCTGTACACTGTGGACGGCTCAGTTGTAATCATGTCTAGTCTTTCCGCTGACTGGATAGCGCGCAACAAAAAAGCTTTTCACTGTACTTCAGTGCGCGTGCCACTAACACAGTAGAGTAGAGCAGTACACAGCAGTAGAGTTGCTGCCTTTACTGCACCAGAGACCCCGGTTCGATCCTGACCTCAGGTGCTGTGTGCATGGAGTTTGTACGTTCTGCGTGGGTTTCCTCCGGGTGCTCCGGTTTCCTCCCACACTCCAGATGTGCAGGTTTGCAGGTTAATTGGCTTCTGTAAATTGTAAGTTGTCCCGAGTATGTAGGATGGTACCAGTGTACGGGATGATCGCCGGTCGGGGCGGACTCGGTGGGCCGAAGGGCCTTTTTCCGCGCTTCATCTCGAAAGTCTGAAAGCCTAAAAATTATTAATATTCCCTTGATCCTGTATCGTGGATGGCTTGAATGTAATCACGTATAGTCTCTCCACTGACTGGATAGCACGGAACAAAAGCTTCTCACTGTACCTCGGTACATGTGACAATAATAAACTAAACTAGCCCTAACTAACGAATTTTCAAATCAGGTTATGGTATATGTAGGCTGCCCAATTCAGCTGTGGTGCGGTTCAGCTTGCGCAGTGAATGTCACAATAGCTTGACTCATTCTACGTCAGAAATTAGATGCGCAATTGCTGGTGTCATCTTCCACGGATGTTGTAGAAAAAATTGCAGACAATTTCCATGAGTCAGGAGACAACTGCCGAGTCACAACTTGTCGATCAGAGCAAGAATCCGTGTGCAGTTGGAGTGTCAGGGAAGGCTGACTAAATGGCCTTGACTTGGCCATTGACCAGTTTATCAGCACCTCCATTTCAACTCATCAACTCTTTTACAACTTTTGGTTTCCAGGCAGTCTGAAGAAGGCTCTCGACCCGAAGCATCACCAACACGTCCCCAATCCTTCTCTCCAAAGATGCTGCCGGTCCCGCTGAGTTACTCCAGCTTTTTATATCTATCTTCTATTTCACTGATGTTTAGTTTTGGTTTAGAGATACAGCATGAAAACGGGTCTGCCGGCCCACCAAGTCCACGCCGACCATTGATCACCTGTTCACACTAATTCTATGGATGGACACAAAGTACTGGAGTAACTCAGCAGGTCAGGCAGCATCCCTGGAGAACATGGATGGGTGACGTTTCGAGATGGGATCCTTCTTCTGCCAGGACAGTTCTGCTTGTAGGTTTTCGGGAGGAGGTAGTAGCGGAGGAGGTAGTTTCTACACACTAGTTCTATGTTATCTCACATTCCCATTCACTCCCTGCGCACTAGGGGCTTTTTTTTTTTTTACGGAGGCCAATTAACCGACAACCCCGTATGTCTTTGGGATGTGGAAGAAAACCGGAGCACCCGGAGAAAACCAAAAACACAGACAGCACACAAGGTCAGGATTGAACCTGGGTCTCTGGTGCTGTGAGGCAGCAGCTCTACCCGCTTCACCACTGACCTTAACTTCAAAGGAATCGGTGTGCTTCATCAGCTCTGGGTCCTGGAATGGATTTCATCCCTACATCCCACATCCACAACTGAGGGAGGATTGGGCAGGATTTGGTTGCAATCCAATCTTCTTAGATCAGTCTGAAGAAGGGTCTCGACCTGAAACATCATCCATTCCTTCTCTCCAGAGATGCTGCCTGTCCCGCTGAGTTACTCCAGCATTTTGTGTCTACCTTCGATTTAAACCAGCATCTGCAGTTCTTTCCTACACTTCTTAGATTCATATTCGTCTTACAAACGGGCACGGCTCATAACAACTGAAGCGTGGACTGGACGTGGAAAATGGCACCAAACTCTGTGTACAGCTGCTAATCGGTGATGCAGCCTGGTGATACTCTACTGGACTGTTTATCAGAAAAGAATTTCACTGCGTGTTTGCACTTCACACATGTGACAACACGTGACAACACGTGACAACTCAAGGCACCATTGAAGCATTGATTGACTCTAACGTCGCATGGCAACTAGAGCAGAACAAAAGAGATAAGAGCAGAAACCAGAGGGTGAAAGAAAGATGTCTTTGCCATCAGCCAAGGTGCATCGTTGGTCTTCCTCTGAAGACGAGAACAATAGACAATAGACAATAGGTGCAGGAGGCCATTCAGCCCTTCGAGCCAGCACCGCCATTCAATGTGATCATTCTCAATCAGTACCCCGTTCCTGCCTTCTCCCCATACCCCCTGACTCCGCTATCCTTAAGAGTTCTATCCAGCTCTCTCTTGAATGCATTCAGAGAATTGGCCTCCACTGCCTTCTGAGGCAGAGAATTTCACAGATTCGCAACTCTCTGACTGAAAAAGGTTTCCCTCATTTCAGTTCTAAATGGCCTACCCCTTATTCTTAAACTGTGGCCCCTTGTTCTGGACTCCCACAACATTGGGAACATGTTTCCTGCCTCTAACGTGTCCAACCCCTTAATAATCTTATACGTTTCGATAAGATCTCCTCTCATCCTTCTAAATTCCAGTGTATACAAGCCTAGTCGCTCCAGTCTTTCAACATATGATAGTCCCGCCATTCCGGGAATTAACCTAGTAAACCTACGCTGCACGCCCTCAATAGTAAGAATATCCTTCCTCAAATTTGGAGACCAAAACTGCACACAGTACTCCAGGTGCGGTCTCACTAGGGCCCTGTACAACTGCAGAAGGACCTCTTTGCTCCTATACTCAACTCCTCTTGTTATGAAGGCCAACATTCCATAGAAACATAGAAACATAGAAAATAGGTGCAGGAGTAGGCCATTCGGCCTTTCGAGCCTGCACTGCCATTCAATATGATCATCAACATAGGCAGTTATTCCTCTGCTCCAGCTAGCCTCTCCTGCGGAGTTCCACAAGGCTCCATCCTAGGCCCCATTCTCTTCTCTCTATACATGCTCCCCCTTGGCCAAATCATTCAAAGGCACGGCATTTCTTTCCACTGCCGATGACACTCAGCTTTACCTCCCCCTGAAACCCAACAACCAGTCAAATTTAAACAGCCTCTTACACTGCCTTGAGGACATAAAATGTTGGATGGCACAGAACTTCCTCCAATTAAACGAGAGCAAGTCTGAGGTCATCCTATTCGCCCCCCCCCCCCCCCCCCCCCCCCCCGACTCCATCAAATCGATAACAGGCAGCCTTGGAAGCCTATCCTGCCTAGTCAAACCGCATGTCAAAAACCTCGGCGTGATATTTGACTCTGCATTAAAATTTGAAGAAATGTTTTCTCATCTCATTGGCTTTCTTCACTGCCTGCTGTACCTGCATGCTTCCTTTCAGTGACTGATGCACTAGGACACCCAGATCTCGTTGTACGTCCCCTGTCCCTAACTTGACACCATTCAGATAATACTCTGCCTTCCTATTCTTCCCACCAAAGTGGATAACCTCACACTTATCCACATTAAACTGCATCTGCCATGCATCCGCCCACTCACACAACCTGTCCAAGTCACCCTGCAACCTCATAGCATCTTCCTCACAGTTCACACTACCACCCAGCTTTGTATCAGCTTTGTATCACCTTCGCTAGCTTCCCACAGTCTCTCGGCGGACTGGCACGTCAATGTCACCCTCACTAAACCGTGAGTGAGGTAAAGGTAGGATGTGGTCTCCTGCCTCGGAAAATGATAGCGGCCATCTCCTTGCACTGCGACCACAAACTCCACTCGGGGGCAGGCGGGGCGAGAGAGGGTCGGAAACAAAGGGCAACTCCAGCCCGGCTGCACCTTTGAAGTGCACACTTCTACAGCTGCAGCGTTTGCAAACTCAATGGGCTTGTGAAGCTGTGCAGCTGCACTGCAGCCTCGCTCTGCTTAACGCAACGTCTGATCTCTGTTAAAAATATCTGCGTAAAAATAGAGCTGCTCCACTTTGCAAAGGCTGGAACAAAGGAAATATTACTTAAAAACGGAGAATACTCACGAGGGGAATAGATCGGGGTAAACGCTCAGTGTCGTTTACCCAGAGGACATAGTTTTAAGCTGAAGGGGAAAAGATTCAATAGGAACCTGACAGGTAACTTTTATTTTTATACAAAAATGTTTAGCACTGTATAGGGTCTATAGAACAAACTGCCGGAGGAGATGTTTGAGGCAGGTACTATCACAATATTTAAGAAATATTTAGACAGGTACATGGAATTAGTTTAGTTTAGTTGAGAAATACAGCACCAAAACAGGCCCTTTCCTTGGAGTGTGTGAGAGGACCGAAGATCTCAGTGAAAGCCCACGAGGTCGCGGGGAGAACGTACAAACTCCGTACAGACAGCCACCGTAGTCAGGATCGAACCCGGGTCTCTACCGCTATGCCACCGTGCCGCCCAAGAGCGGCTCATCCGGGATTTGAACCCACGACCTCGCACACCCAAAGCGACAATCATACCCCTAGACAAACGAGCCGATAAGCGGCAATGAGCAGATAGGACAGGTTTAGAGGGATGTGGGCCTGAAGGTAGGCAGGTGGGACGAGTGTAGGTGGGGCATATTGGTCGGTGGGCGTGGGCAAGTTGGGCCTGTCTCCACGATCTATGACTATGATTCTGATTCTACTCAGCAGGTCAAGCAGCATCTGCAGAAAGAGAAAGAGTTAATGTTTCAAGTCAAAATAAATCTTTCTCCAGGCTGAAGTGTTAACTGCTTCTTTTTCCACAGACGCTGCCTGCCTTGAGAACATAAGAGTACAGCACAGGAACAGGCCCTTCAGCCCACAATGTCCGTGCCGGACATAACGCCAGGTTAAACTAATCTCCTCAGCCTGCACGTGATCTTTATCCCTCCATTCCATGTGCCCATCTGAAAACCTCAAATGCCATTATGGTATCTGCCTCCACCAGCACCTCTGGCAGTGTGTTCCAGGCATCCACCACATCTTTGTAAAACAAAACTTGCCCAGCACACCTCCTTCGAACTTTGCCCCTCCCACCTTAAATCCAGGCCCTCTAGTCTTTGGCATTTCCACTCTGGGGAAAATGGCTCTGACTGTCTACCCTATCTATGCCTCTCATAATTTTACACACCTATTAGATCTCTCCTCAAACTCTAATATTCCAGAGAAAACAATCCAGGTTTCTCCAACCTCTCCTTGTGGCTAATACCCTCTACATCCAGGCAACATTCTGGCAAACTTTACTGAGTGGTTAGGGCATTTTTTTTGCTTTTATTTCAGATTCCCCATCTGCAGATTTTGTTTTTGCTTTTCAACATATTAATTATTCCTTTTTCTGATGAAATGTCCCCGACTCGAAATGTTAACTCTGTTTCTCTTCCCAAACAAGCTGCCGAGCATTTACAGTATTGCATTTCTTTTTATTTAATAAATAGTTCCATCCTATTCTGCGAAACTCAAATACTCTGCTGTGGTTGACTATGCTTCACAAATGCCGCGTTGGGACATCATGAACTCATGAAAGATGCAAGGCATAAACATATTGCGGGCAGCACGGTGGCGCAGCGATAGAGCTGCTGCCTCACTACGCCAGAGGCTCGGGTTTGATCCTGACTACGGGTGCTGTCTGTGTGGAGTTTGTACGTTCTCCCCGTGACCGCGTGGGTTTTCTCCAGGTGCACCGGTTTCCTCCCACATTCCAAATGCAAAAGTGGGATCCAAAAGTGGGATGGCATTGAACTAGTGTATGGGTGAACGATGATCAGCGTGGACTCAGTGGGCCGAAGGTCCTGTTTCCATGCTATATCTCTAAACTGAACTAAATATTATCCAAATGATGACAGGTGGCAGAGTGTTGAGATGCAGAGGGATCTAGGTGTGTTCGCGCGTGATTTCTATGGGACAATAGTTCTTTATTGTTACGTATGCTCTGCAGTGAAATTCTTCCAACAGATTTGCGACAGCTATGTTTATGCAACAAATGATAAGGCAAGCTGACAGAATGTTATGATTTTTTTTGCGGGGATTTGAATACAAACGTAGAATGGCTGTACTTCAGTTAGATTGGGCACTGGTAAAATCACCTCAGGATTTATGGTTTCCTTTCAGTAAATGAGTTGGAGGGAGATCAGAGAACGTTCCATTTGACTGATCCCTGGAATGGGCAGGATATCACGAGAGGAGAGTGGACAAACTGGGCAAGAACCCCCCCCCCCCTTGTAGCTTAGATGAGCAAGAGAGGATTTGATTGAAACATTTACTGTCTGTACGGAGTTTGTCCGTTCTCCCCATGGCCAAGTGCGTTTTCTCCGAGATCTTCGGTTTCCTCCCATGCTCCAATGACGTACAGGCTAATTGGCTTGGTATAAAAATGTTAAATTGTCCCTAGTGTGTGTAAGGTTGTGTTCATGTGTGGGAATCGCTGGTCGGTGCTGACTCGGTGCGCCGAAGGGCCTGTTTCCGTGCTGTATCTCTAAACTAAACTAAGCTAAATATCAGTTGTATGTGGAGAGGGTAGATGTGATGATGGTATATTCTCTTGTTAGATAATCAAAGTGGAGTCTGGACAGGGGTGAAGCAATTCATTTCTCTCAGAGGTCCGTGAGGCCTTGGAACTGAAAGGAGTGTAGAAGGAGAGTCTTTGAATAATTTTAAGGCAGGAACAAAGAGATGCTTGATGATCGTGGAGGTGAAAGGTCACTGCAAAGGGTAGGCACAATGTGGAGTTGAAGTTACAATTTTTAAAAAGGACACAAAGTGCTGGATTAACTCTGCGGGTCAGGCAATATCCCTGGAGAACATGGCTAGGTGACGTTTCAGGTCAGGACCTCTCTTCAGACTTCTGAAGTTACAATAGGTTCAATTAAGTTTTAGACTTTAGAGATACAGCGCAGAAACAGGTCCTTCAGCCCACAGAGTCCGTGCCGACCAGCAATCACCCTGTACACTGGCATTCCCCTACACACTAGGAACAATTTACAATTTTACCGAAGCCAATTAACCTACAAACCTGCACCTCTTTGGAGTGTGGCAGGAAACTGGAGCACCCAGAGGAAACCCACACGGTCACAGGGAGAACGTACAAACTCCATACAGACAGCACCAGGAGTCAGGATCGAACTCAGGTCTTTGGCGCTGTGAGGCATCAACTCTACTGCTGCGCCACTAGGCCGCACTCTTATTCTGCAAGACTCTTGAAGCTCTTATTCAGCTTTGAGGGCCAAGTTGACCTACCAACTGCATCATTGGAGACCCTCAGACCGTCTGTAATCGGACTTTACTAGACTTCATCTTGCACTGAACATTATTCCCCCTATCATGTGTCTGTGCACTGTGGTTGAGTCAACAGTAATCAAGTATAGTCTTTCCACTGACTGGTTAGCACATAACAAAAACTTTTCACTGTACCTCTGCACACGTGACAATAAACTACATTAAACTAAACTAAATGGCCTACTTGGTAAGTCTAAACATCCTCACTGAAACAGTAATTGAAAATATGAAATGGGAGCACAATGTTCAATCTACTCAACAAGCTCATCAGGTTTAGGTTTATTATTGTCACGTGTACCGAGGTGCAGTGAAAAGCTTTGTTTTTGCATGCTATTCAATCAAATCAGATAATACTATACATGAATACAATCCAGCCAAACTCAAGCACAATAGGGTAAATATAGAGCGTAAGGGAAGATTCAGAGTGCAGAATATAGTTCTCAGCATTGTAGCGCAACAGCTCCAGAGACAAAATCCAATGTTCTTTTCACCACCATTGTTTAGGAAATGATACTGTGCTGATCAATGTTCTATGCGTCTCGAGTCCTTGTCCCTGGTTACGAATCCGTCCTGCCAGATTTTGTTTCTCCCCGGTTCAGGGAAAGACTGAAAACCTCCATTGAGGAGTGTTTCTTTTCAAAGAAGACTTTGTCGTATTTGACTGCAGCTTTTACAAGGCAACAGACCCATTTTTCAGCATTGTGTCAACACACTGAACAGAAACAAAGGCTATCTGCGATACAGCTCGCTTAAAGATTACCACCCATCCTGTAACGTCACACGCTCAATGGTGCAATGGTTCTTTATTTGTCACATATGCGACTGCACAGTGCAATCTTTTGGCACATGTTACACATGTTCGGCACATGTTACACATGTTTGGCACATGTTACACATGCGGGCCCTGCCATTTTTTTCACCTTTATTCAAAGCCCAAAGCCCGGTCGGCCCGCAAGCTTGGAGCAGGTCCCGCGAGCCGACGTCCCTCTCCTCTCCTCTCCTCGCCCGGCCATCCTTGTGTCCCGGGGGCTCCTCCTGCAGCCGAGCTTGAAGGCCCCGGGGGCCCCCACCTCAAACTGCGAACCTACATGTTTTGTGCAAAGTCCTAGTTCCCTCAAATTTCTGCTGTTGGGAAATAAAAACAGATTAGCCTTGCATTGTATGTGTCCCTGGAGCTGCACGTCAATTAGGCAGCTGGGCTTCCCGTAAATGCCATCAGTCTTTGGCTGATGTTCAATTATTGAGAATTTCCTTTTTTAAAAATAAAAATCAGCTCAAGTGTGCCTTGCACTGACTAACTGGACTAGAGGATCAGCAAAGGGCCGGACCGACAAGCCGTTCACTGTAGCTCACACAGCGAAAGAAAAGTCAATTGTACTGAAAAACCAACAGGTTTTGTTCTAACCTTCCACACAGAGCAGCCCTTTATTTGAGAACAAAACAAGGAAGGGTAAAAAGAGCTGAATTGGTTTCCTGCCGCAACAAAGACTGAAAACTTTCCCTTAGGTCTCAGCATCTCCCCTCCACGCCCAACCCATTCACTCTGATCACTTCCATTCCATCAGCATTTCAGAAGGAGAGACCACGACACCGAGGAGTGGGATTGATGTTATTAAGCTGGAAAGATGGCAGAGGATTAGGCTGGCGGAGACGATTCTCCAGGATGGTGCCAGGATTCGAGGGCCTGAGCTGGGGGGAAAGGTTGAGCAGGCTGGGACTCTATTGTGTTTGGCTGCCTGCCACTGTATGTTTCTTTTTTTTTCCTAGTCAGATGTGCAGCACTTTGGTCAACGTGGGTTGTTTTTAAATGTGCTATACAAATAAATTGACTTGACTTGACTATTCCTTGTAGCGCAGGAGGATAAGAGGTGATCATATAGAGATGTCCAAAATCTCCAGAGGAATAGATCGAGGAGACGCACAGTCTCTTGCCCAAAGTAGAGGAATCGAGAACCAGAGGACATAGGTTTAAGTGAGGGGGGGAAAGATTTAATAGGAACATGAGGGGTAACTTTTTCACACAAAGGGCGGTGGGTGCATGGAACGGGCTGCCGGAGGAGGTAGTTCAGGCAGACACTATCGCAACGTTTTAAGAAACATTTAGACAGGTACATGGATAGGGTAGGGATAAGGTTCAAATGCAGGCTGGTAGGACTAGTGTAGATAGGCGTAGTGTCGTGTATCACATGTAGTGTCGGCAAGTTGGGCCGAAGGGCCTGTTTCCATGCTGTGTGACTCTATGACTCCATGGGGAATGCCGACACAATTACCAGGAGGGAAGGAAAAAAACAGTGCATTCCTGGAACCTCCTTCCAGAGTAAGGAATTGATTGAAAGATACAGCACAGAAACAGTTCCTTTGGCCCACCGAGTCCACACTGACCATCCATCTGTTCACACTAGTTCTATTATTCCACTTTCTCATCCACTCTCTGCACAAGGGGCAACATACTGAGAAAGTATACGAGACACCAAGAACACCAGGTTTCAATAGACAATAGACAATAGGTGCAGGAGGAGGCCATTCGGCCCTTCGAGCCAGCACCGCCATTCAATGTGATCATGGGTGATCATTCTCAATCAGTACCCCGTTCCTGCCTTCTCCCCATACCCCCTGACTCCGCTATCCTTAAGAGCTCTATCCAGCTCTCTCTTGAATGCATTCAGAGAATTGGCCTCCACTGCCTTCTGAGGCAGAGAATTCCACAGATTCACAACTCTCTGACTGAAAAAGTTTTTCCTCATCTCAGTTCTAAATGGCCTACCCCTTATTCTTAAACTGTGGCCCCTTGTTCTGGACTCCCCCAACATTGGGAACATGTTTCCTGCCTCTAACGTGTCCAACCCCTTAATAATCTTATACGTTTCGATAAGATCTCCTCTCATCCTTCTAAATTCCAGTGTATACAAGCCTAGTCGCTCCAGTCTTTCAACATATGATAGTCCCGCTATTCCGGGAATTAACCTAGTAAACCTACGCTGCACGCCCTCAATAACAAGAATATCCTTCCTCAAATTTGGAGACCAAAACTGCACACAGCACTCCAGGTGCGGTCTCACTAGGGCCCTGTATAATTGCAGAAGGACCTCTTTGCTCCTATACTCAACTCCTCTTGTTATGAAGGCCAACATTCCATTGGCTTTCTTCACTGCCTGCTGTACCTGCATGCTTCCTTTCAATTAAATCTTTCCCCGCTCACTTTAAATCTATGGCCTCTGGTTCTTGGTTTTCCTGCTGTGGAACTCTATCCTATCCTTTCCTCATTATCGTACAGCGTAGAAACAGGCCACCACCCAGCCATCAGTGATCAGCCCGTACACTAGCACTATCCTTTACAATGAACTATTTTTTTAAACCAAAGCCAATTATCCTACAAACCTGTTGCACATCCTTAGAGCGTGGGAGAAAACCGGAGCACCCGGAGAAATCCCACGTGGTCACGGTACAAACTCCGTACAGACAGCACCCATAGTCAGGATCGATCCTGGATGGGTCTCTGGCGCCGCGAGGCAGCAACTCTGCCGCTGCGCCACCGTGCCGCCCTTCTTGGAATGTTTAGCACAGTAAATAAAAGTCTAAATTGTTTCAACAAAAAAATAACTAGTAATTTGACTCTCAGTGCTATTTTACTAAAACAACAGCAGAAAAATCAGCTGGACCATCACAAACAAAAATAGATATCTATTTTTACCTGAGTAGTTTGTGTAATAGATGGATAGAAATGTGACCAATTAGAGAGAACAAGAGCACGAGTGTGGGTTGAGGACTGCGAGTAAAACGGAGAATGGAATACTTTGAGAGGTTTCCACGCTAACACACTCGGTTCACGGGGTAATAATTAAACAATGCGACCTGTCTCGAGAGAGAGAGAAGTCACAAATGCAAAACACAAACTGCTGAAGTAACTCAGCAGGTCACACAACACGTTAATTGGCCTTTACAAATTGCCCTGGGTGAGTAGGAAGTGGATGCAAAAGTGGGATAACACAGAACTGGTGTGAACGGGTAATCGATGGTCGGTGTGGACTCGGTGGGCCACAGGGCCCGTTTCCATGCTGTATCTTTCAATCAACCAATATGTGAAGGAAATGTACCAACGGTGTTTCGGGTTGCGACCCTTCTTCAGACCATCGTCCCTCCACTGATGCTGCCTGACCCGCTGCGTTCCTCCAACACTTTGTGTTTGACGTTTAGAGATACAGCATGCAACCAGGCCCTTCGGCCCACCAAGCCCACGCCCACCGTCGATCACCCTATGTAATCCCACTTTTGCATCCTACACACTAGCGGCAATTTTACAGAAGCCAATTAACCTTCAAACCTGCACGTCTTTGGAATGTGGGAGGAAACCGGAGCACTCGGAGAAAACCCACGCGGTCACAGGGAGAACATACAAACTCCGCACAGCAGCACCTGTAGTCAGGATCGAACCTGGGTCTCTGGTGCTGTGAGGCAACAACTCTACCACTGCGCCACATTTCTGTGAGAAGTTTGTACTGTGACCACGTGGGTTTCCTCACATATCCCAAAAATGTGAAGATTTGGAGATGAATCAGCGAAAGTATATTGCCTCTCGGGTACAGTATGTGTGAGTGGAGTAATCTTGAGGAAGTAGGGTTGGAGTTGAGGGCAGTATGAGGAGAATACCCTCTGCCTTGCGAGGGTTAAGGCAGGATTAGTGTCAAAATGTTCGGTGGTCGGCATGGACTCAGTGGGTCGAAGGGCCTGCACACTAGCACAATCCTACACCCTTAGGAACGATTGCAATTTTTAATAAAGACAATTAACCTACCTGCACACCTTTGGAGTGTGGGAGGAAACTGGAGCATCCGGGAAAACCCAGGATCGAACCCACATCTCTGGCGCTGTAAGGCAGCAACTCTTCTGCTGGGCCACTGTGCTGCCCTGTGTGGTTGAAGATGGCTGGGCGAGGAGAGGGACGCCAGTTCGCGGGCCTTTATAGCGAGTTGCAGCTGGAACTGTGAAGTGGTGCCAACTCCTCGCGATCCTTGCATATAGACTCAGTGGGGCGTTTCTTCATGTTATGTACTTAACCGGGCATTGTACTTATGTGTGGCAATAATCTTACTGATCTGTGCGCAAAAAAATGGAATCTCACTGTACATTGGTACACGTAACCATAAAGGGACCATTGAACAAGAGGTGCTATTTACCACTACATCATTACTACAGCTGCCAGGCCCCAATCATTTCCAGTAAACTCCGAGAACATCACCCACCCCGACAAAATGGTGATATGTATTTTCACATGAATCAGTGTTATTCTTTGTATCTACCATTGTGCCTAGAGGCATTTAACTGCATTAAACGATGCTGTGAAGATTCACGCTGTGACCGTTGAATCTGCAGAATAAGTTAACTTGCACAGAGTATTCAGAACAAGGGATAATTTAAATTCTTATTTGTATAATACATGACTTCCCAACCCACAAAGGCAAAAAGAAAAAACTTGGACGTAGATTGTATGCACCAATTTAATTGCTTTCTGAGCTCACTATTTTCCCCTTGGGGTTCAGATACTTATCTCTCAAAAGCCGGAACACGAGATTCCTGAGAGTTTCCCAACTTTTGATGGAATTTTCCACAAACTCTACTCCAGTCCCATTTCATTGGGATTAGAAGCAGCTGTTGTGTTCCGAGTATCACAGGGGAAAAAAGTGCCCAAACCCACCAGTTGTGGAGATGTCTTCACACCAATACCTTCCTCCAATAGATGCCGTCATAAAGCACTGAAACAAGCCCTTCAGCCCGTCATGTCCATGCTGACCGTCTAGCTCCTATCTACTCTAATCCCATTTATCAGCACTTGGTTCATGATCCTGGGGATGATCAGGTTAACGTATGAAGAGCATTTGATGCCTCCGAGTCTGTACTCACTGGAGTTTAGAAGGATGAACGGAATCTCATCTCAATCTCATTGAATCACACCAAATAAAGAAATGCCTGGATAGAGCGAATGTGGAGATGATGTTTCCAGTAGTGGGAGAGTCTAGCACCAGAGGGCACGGTCTCAGAATTAAAGGACATGCCTTTCGAATGATGATGAGGAGAAATTTGTTTAACCAAAGGATGGTGAATTCACTGCCACAAACGGCTGTGGAGGCCAGTTCATTGGGCATTTTTAAAGTGGAGATTGATAGGCTCTTGTTTAGTAAGGGCGTCAAAAGTTATGGGGAGAAGGCAGGAAAATGGGGTTGAGAGGGAAAAATAGATCACCCATGATCGAATGACCGATGGGCCGAATGGCCAAATCTCTTCCTATGTCATGGACTTTTATGCAAAGAACTATTGTATGGTTAACATTGTGGAGTTTGCGGTCCCTGGTTAGGGATCGACTTCAGGAGTTCCAGGCCACAGGAGCTTCGACCACCTCGACGCGGGAGCTTCGATCGCCAACTGCGGGAGCTTCGATCGCCCCGACTGCGGATGATTCGACTTTCCCGGAGAAAAAGGAGGAAAAAAGATAAGACTTTATTGCCTTCCATCACAGTGGGGAATGTGGAGGAGCCGCTGTGGTGGATATTTATGTCATTTTTTTAATGTAGTTGTGTGTCTTGTTGCTTTTTTGGTATGACCGTATAGCAAACCAAATTCCTCGTATGTTGCAAAACATACTTGGCTAATAAATTACGATTATGATTATGATGATTGGCACAGACTCAGTGGACGAAGGACCTGTTTCCATGCTGTATCACCAAAGTCTAAAACCGCTGCCTCACAGCACCAGAGGCCCAGGTTCGATCCCGACCTCGGGTGCCGACTGTGTGGAGTTTGCATGTTCTCCCTGTGACCACACGGGTTTCCTCTGGATGCTCCGGTTGTGGATGCGATATTCTTTGAATATTGAACTTGTGCTTGGGATAAGACACAGGGAACTAAACTAAACTCTAAACTTCCCAGAGGGCTATAATCTGCTAAAACATGCACGTGCCTCCTCCCCAATTTCTGTGTTTATATCTCATGCTTTTCTCTAAAATGAACGGCAGAACAAAGTGTGGCAAAAACCAAAGACAAAATGGCCTGCTTCTGGGCCCAAGGTAAAGCCATCATTCACATTAATAAGTAACAACATTGGCCATTAACATTCAATCCAACATTAACAGACCTGTGTGCTGCATATAGCATTGCCCATTCCTCTTTGACCCATATGTAAACACTGGCAACATTCACAGAGTCGTTCAGGCCGAGAAACTGGCCAGCCTTTCATATCAAAACATTGGAAAATTCATCAAAATGCCGGGAACAAATATTTCCAGAAGACTGTGCCCCTCAAGAAAAAGAAAATATGGTGTCTTTGCCACTCCCACTTGAAATATGTCTGTCTCCTACTGCCGAGGTATGTTTTGCATAACCTCAGATTTTTCTAGAATAGGCTGTGGTAAGTCCGTATCTCGAGCATTTCAATATCATTAATAGTTTCAGACACAGAGCCTTTCTGTGACCGAGAACTGAGAAACGGAAAAATATTCGATTCCCCCACTCTCATGTCTTGTACTGAAAATTCACCGAAAAATATACTACGGCAGTCAAAGATGTCTTTCATGGAATTGCAGAGATTGTGCGGGGATCAGAGTTCAGAATGCATGGACTCACAGTAGACTTTCATTGATATTTAGGTGATTTAACTGTTTAGTTCAGTTTTAGAGATACAGCGTAGCAACAGGCCCTTCAGCCCACTGAGTCCATGCTGACCAACGATCGCCCAGGCACTAGGTATATTCTACACACTAGGGGAAATTTACTGAAGCCAACTAACTTACCAACCTGTGTAGAAAGGAACTATAAATGCTGGTATATATACCGAAAATAGAGACAAAGTGCTGGAGATACTCAGCGGATCAGGCAGCATCTCTGGAGGAAAAGGATGGGTGACGTTTCAGGTGTCCCTTCTTCAGACTGAAAGTGTGAAGAAACCTACACGTCTTTGGAGTGTGGGAGGAAACCGGGGCACCCGGAAGAAACCCACGTGGTCACAGGGAGAACGTGCAAACTCCATGCAGACAGCACCCGCAGTCAGGATTGAACCCGGGTCTCTGGCGCTGCAACCCTAACGCTGCGCTACCGTGCTTAGCTGCGCAGCATCCAAATTGTCTGAGATTGCCTGCTTCCCGAACCCCCTGAGAGGCAGTGCGTTAACGATTTCAGTCACCGTCCAGGTGAACGGGCTCCTCTTGGAAAAAGACACCAAGTGCCGGAGTAACTCAGTGGGTCCGGCAGCATATGCGGAGAACATGGATAGGTGACGTCTTGGTTGGGGATCCTTCTTCAGCATCTTACGTCACCTGTCCACATTGTCCAGAGATGTTGCCTGACCCACTGAGTTCATCCAGCACGTTGTGTCCCTTTGTATAAACCAGCATCTGCAGTTCTGTGCTTCCACCTCACCATTCCATTCTCAGCCTGTGGCCTTGATCTGTGATCCATCTCAAGAGGTTGAGCATGTTCATGAAATCCAATCGTGCCAGTGTGGATTGTGTAGCAAGCTGCACTGATTGTGGGTTTAATCGGAAACCTTCCATTATCTTCACTGCGTTCTCAGACACCTGCCCCATTCTCTGATACCCAGGACCAGACACAGCAATAATGCCATCTTTAAATTCACCAACAATCCCACCGTGGTTGGATGAAGAAGAGGTAGTGAGTCACAGTCCAGAAGGGAGGTCACTAACCTGATCGAGTGGTGCCAGAAACGTTGCTTTTAAATTAGTTTAGAGATATTGCGTGCAAACAGGCCCTTCGGATCACTCAATACACACCGACCAGCGATTCCCCCCCCGCACCCACACTTACACTGTCCTACACACACTAGGGTCAATTTTACATTTATACCAAGCCAATTAACTTACAAACCTGTACGTCTTTGGAGTGTGGGAGGAAACCAAAGATCTTGGAGAAAAGCCACGCAGGTCGGGGGGAGAAGGTACAAACTCCGTACAGACAGCACCCACGGTCAGGATCGAACCCGGGTCCCTGGCGCTGAAAGGCAGCAACTCTACCGCTGCGCCACCGTGCTGCACATTCCACATTAGCACAACCAAGGGGCTTCAGGAAGTTGAACCGAGGGCCCATGCACCTGACAACGCTGGTGAGAGTTAACAGTTTCAAGTTCCTGGATGTACATGTCTCTGGTGATCTGTTCTGGACCCAACACATCGATACACTCACAAAGGAAGCCCACCATTGCCACTACTTCCTCAGAGGTTCGGGGAGAGTTGGCATGGCTGAATACTCGAACGGACGTCTAAATGCACAATAGGCAGCGTACAGACCAACTGCATCACGGCCTGTATCAGTAATTTGAACACTCAAGCACAAAAGAGGTTGCAGAAATTGGTGGCCACTACCCAGTCCATCACGGGTACTGATCTCCCCACCATCGAAGGGATCGACAGCTCATGAAGGCAGCTTATACCCTCAAAGATCCACACCACCCTGGCCATTCTCATCTCACTGCTCCCAGTGGGAAAAAAGTGCAGCAGCCCAAAAACATATTGAGGTTCAAGAACAGCTTCTTCCCATCAACTGTCAGGTTCTTGAATCACCCTGCATGAACCTAATCATAACCCGACCTCAGCCCTGAACCACTACAGACTTTACACTACCTTGTTTGCTCATGATTTCTGCACTGTCGTGATCAACTTTTACTTCAGACTTTTGAGATGCGTCACCGAAACAGTCCCTTCGGCCAACTGAGTCCAAAGGGGACCAGCAATAACCCCACACACCGACACCATCCTACACACCAGGGACAGACCATAATTAACCTGCAAGTCTTTGGAGTGTGGGAGGAAACCGGAGCACCCGGGGAAAACCCACGCGGTCACAGGGAGAACGTGCAAACTCCGCACAGACAGCACCCGTGGTCGGGATCGAACCCGGTCCCTGGCTCGATAAGCCTTTGTATATTTATTTGCTGTTACTGCTGCAAGTAATTTGCATGCACAGCTGCAGAAAGAATGTAATTGTTCTGGTTCACGACCTTTGCATTTGACAAATAAACACTCTCCAATTTTGAATCGTGCAACTTTCAGCATATCAAATCAGCTCCTCTAAATATTTTAAATATCTTGAGGGTTTTTTTCCCTCTGCTATCTTTTCAGGAAGTAAGTTCAAAATGTATTCCTGCCCCCCAGGTCTTTTTGTGTAGGGAGGAGCTGAAGATGCTGGTTTATACCAAAGGTAGACACAAAATGCTGGAGTAACTCAACGGGTCAGACAGCATCTCTGGAGAAAAGGAGTAAGGGACATTTTGGGTCGAGACCCTTCTTCAGACTGGTCTTTCTTGTTGATATCAAGCAGTAATTGATTAATTGAAACATACAGCATGGAAACAGGCCCTTCAGCCAAACCGAGTCCACTCCGACCATTGACCACACATTCACACCAGTTCTATGTTATCCCACTTTCTCACTCACTCCCTACACATTAAGGGCAATTTTACAGAGACCAATTAACTTACAAACCCGCACGTCTTTTTAATGTGGTAGGAAACCGGAGCACCCAGAGGAAAGCTAAGGGAGAACATGCAAACTCGACAAAGACATCCCCCAGGATCAGGATCGAACCTGGGTCTCTGGCGCTGTGAGGCAGCAGCTCTACCAGCTACGCCACTGTACCACCCTAATGGATGATACCAGCAGCTATCATGAGTTCTGAGGCATTACATCCTGGTTGTTGGAGAAGCCAAGCCTGCAGACTGAGTTACAGGTCCACCACTGATGTTCCGGCACCCCCTGCTTCCACAGCCTTGCCATATTATCTGTTTTGCTGGGCCAACAGAGGCCACGGACTTGGGGGCTGAGATACCGGCCCACAAAGTCAGCCGCTGAAGCCGGCTATGGGGACGGATCTGCCAGCTCCGGCCGGGCCGGAGATCCAGGGCCCCATCCACAGCTGGCAAATTCAACCACCGATCTGCCGTGGAAGTCCCAATGAGGTCGAGATCGGCCACCACAGCCGGCCTAGGTGCCTCATTTTCAGGGTGATTTCCAGAGGGGGTTACTTGTGCTCTCATGATTTTGTCCAGATTAAAGGAGGTACCGGGACCCCCAGTTGCCGGAAAATCGGTGGTGGACCTGCAGTATGGACGGGCAGCACAGACTAGTGCAAAAAGGTGAAACTCCTGCTTCTCAAACAGTAGCTGAGGGTACGTGCAGGACAGAAACTTGTGCAGAGCACTCTAGTATCTTTTTGACCCTCCGTGTTAGATCCTTCATGTACAGCCAGACTCTCAATCACAGGATATACAAAACGCTGGAGTAACTCAGCGGGTCAGACAGCATCTCTGGAGAAAAGGAATAAGTGACGTTTTGGGATGAGACCCTTCTTCAGAATCACAGGTGGCCACAGTGAAGATGAGATGGTCAGTCATAGTCATACAGTATGGAAACAGCCCCTACGGCCCAACTTGCCCACACTGACCAACATGTCCCATCTACACTAATCCCTCCTGCCTGCGTTTGGCCCATACCCTCCAAACCTGTCCTATCGATGAACCTGTCCAAATGTTTCTTAAACAGTCATCTCCATCATTAGTGTGTGTCAAAACAGTTAGGAAAGAGATGCAGTGGTGTGTATCAGATTTACCCCAAACAGCTATGTACTCTACGGTTTCTATGTACTCTGCGCTCTACAAACACGCACATCTTTGGGGTGTGGGAGGAAACCGGAGCATCCGGAGAAAACCCACGCGGCCACAAGGAGAACATACAAACTCTGTACAGACTGCACCCGTTGTCAGGATCGAACCGGAGTCTCTGGCGCTGTAAAGCAGCAACTCTATCACTGTGCCACTACGGGCAATTCAGAGGCAAATTAACCTACAAATCCCCATGTCTTTGGGATATGGGAGGAAACCATAATATCCCTCACGAATATGATGCCAAGCTTAATTGATCTCCACTGTCTGTACTTGATCCCTTCATTCCCTAACATCTGCCTATCTAAAAACCTCTTAAAAATCCCCATTATATCTACACCACCCCAGGCAGCACAATCTGGTATGCACCACTCTCTGATAAAATAAAAAGACATCCCCCACACATCTCCTCTAAATTTTGCCCCTTTCACCTTAACGCTACGCACTCTAATTTTTGACATTTCTGCCCTGGGAGAAGACTGATGACTATCTTACCTATGCCTGTCATTTTATATACTACTATCAGGTCTCCCCTCAACCTCCGACATTCCAGAGTAACAAATCCAATTGTTCTTATGCTTATAATAAACTCTAATCCAGGCAGCAGTCTGGTAAACCTCTTCTCCAAAGCCTCCGCATCTTTTCTGTAAAGGGCGGAACTGCACACAATACTCCAAATCAGTCCTGATCAAAGATTTATAAAGCAGCAACATGACTTTCTGAATCTTATACTCAACGCCCCGAACGATGATTTGGGTTGTCACTTTAAGGGACTGCCTTCTGTACTGCCTTGGGCTGCTCTTCCCAACCGCTCCATTCAAAGCTTTAGCCTCTTTAATTGACTGAAAGAAACAGCACGTAATCAGGCCCTTCAGCCCACCAAGTTCATGCCGGCCGTCGCTCACCCGTTCCTCACACTAGTTCTGTTATCCCACTTTCTCATCCACTCTCTACACACTCGGGGCAATTTACAGAGGCCAATCAACCTACAATCCTGCACGCCTTTGGGGTGTGGGAGGAGACCGGAGCACCCCGAGAAAACCCACACAGTCGAAGGGAGAACGTGCAAACTCCACACAGGCAGCACCCGAGGTCAGGAACAAACCCGGGTCTCAGGCGCTGTGAGGCAGCTGCTCCCATTTTTGTATTTCAGGCCCTTGGGAGTACAGATGACAAGAGGAAAGGTAAGGCGTATGAATCGCTGGTTTTGAGAGACAGTTGCAGGTGGAAAGCTTCATGGTTTTGCCACAAAAGACACAGAGTGCTGGAGTATCTCAGCGGTCAGGCAGCATCTCTGAAGAACATGGATAGGTGACGTTTCACAGAGTGCTGGAGTATCTCAGCGGTCAGGCAGCATCTCTGGAGAACATGGATAGGTGACGTTTTACAGAGTGCTGGAGTAACTCAGCGGTCAGGCAGCATCTCTGGAGAACATGGATAGGTGACACTTTGGTCAGAAGGATCCCAAACCGAAATGTCACCTAGAGATGTTGCCTGACCCGCTGAGTTACTTCAGCATTTTCTGTCTTGTTTCTTTTTGTAAACCAGCACCTGCTGTTCCCTGTACTTGCATCTTAATGTTTTGGCAGCTTTTCAGACCTCCTGCCTCTGAATCAAATGGTTCAAGATCCACCCAAAGAGTAAACTATAAAAATTTAAATTCTAAAACCACATTGTCTAATCTATTCTAAAACCACATGGATATTTCTTGAAAGAACCCCTCTATTCTCTGTCACGATTGGTAGCCCCTATTAGCCATTGGGCATATTGGACGGCATGAGCAGGTTGGGCCGAAGGGCCTGTTTCCACGCTGTTTGGCTCTTGATTCCCGCCTAATATTTTTTTTTAAACCAAATCATTTCGTACATGTTTTTACCCTTCCACTAAAGCTTGCAACTCACAAATTGGCTGTGATGTTGCCCATGTTACAAGATTGACCGCATTCCTGAAGTTTCTGGTAAGTCTGAAAACAGCTGGGTCGTGCAGAAAGAAAAACGAAAGGCAAAAACATGAAGGTTTTTCTAAATTGGAGGGTGAAGGGAAGAAGCTTCAGTGGGGGGGGATATCATTAATTGCGTCCAACGCCTCTCTCTCTCCTCCCTCTCCCTTTCATTAAAATCTGTGAGCTCCCAGACTGAGCTAGGAGGGGGGATATGTGTCCATCCTCTCCTCGCCCCCTGGGTCCATGAGAGGATGGCACTGACAGAACCATGAAGGTGCTCCAGACCGCCACGCCGGCTCGCACGTAAACACACAATAACACCTTCAAAGACATGCACAAACCACGGGATGAATTTCAAGGGCAAGCGAGAGGAGAGACGCTCGCCAAAGACAGAAGAGTTTGGAAAACAACTCCAGCTTCTATCTGTCTGTCTCCCCCCCCCCCCCCCCTTGTCACGTTAAAGTTTAAGTGGGAGTCGGGAAACACGGGCAATTGATATACAATATCTATATGTGTATATATATATCTGCCAGAACTTCAGTGCACTTTTACCCCAAGCAGGCAATCGCAACACAGCTTCCAAATGATACAGAAACATAATTTAAAACATAAATTCGTGCTGATATTTAATGCTCTAAATCAGGGGTCGAAATATCAACGCAATCCCGTGGCAGTGGTCACCAGATTTACACACATAAAGTTGCCCGGCGTCTCGAAGGAATACAGTAAGTGTTAATCATGTTACAGTACAAATGTTACAGTGTGTCGGTTACCTCTCTGCTGTTGCAGGCGGTGAGAGATCTCTCTCTTGGCTACGGTGGTAACATGACAGCCAACAGCGGTGCAGATTTACCCCCCTCTCCACCTCACCCTTTTTTCTTTTTTCTTTTTTTCTTGCTTCGGCGACCAGCCTTGAAGGGGAGGGTGGTGAAGAAAAGTTGGCGAGAGGCGACTTTAGCACATGGCGTTTAAAAAAAAGAGGCAGCCACGCCGAAGCTAGCTAGCTCACTCACTCAGTCTGGGTTGCACCGCTCCGCTCCGCCCCTCTCCTCTCCTCTCCTCGCTTATCATTCCTAACGAGTGAGCTGTAGCCAGCGACACTCTCCCACCCGACGCCCCCAACAACGACAACAACAAAAAATCGGTGCCAATCATTTCTGAGGGACAAATATTTAAAGAAAGACACACACACACACAAATCTCCACCGGATACAGTGTAACAAACATTCATGTTCCCTCCTGCAAAATAGATTTCCTAAAGTCTGATCTCCAAAGTTAGTTTGTGCGCCATTCTCAGGAACTTTGGATATGGTTTTTTTTAAACGAAAAGTTTGTTATTCCTTGTGGGTGTGGGTGTTTGTGGGTGTGTGGGTGTTTGTGGGTGGGTGGGTGTGTGTGTGGGTGTGTGTGGGTGTGTGGGTGTGTGTGTGTGTGTGTGGGTGTGTGTGTTTTGGTGTGTGGGTGGGTGTGTGTGTTTTGGTGTGTCTGGGTGTGTGTGGGTGTGTGTGTGTGGGTGTGTGGGTGTGTGTTTGTGTGTGGGTGGCGGTGTGTGGGGGGGGGGGGGTGTGTGTGGGTGGGTGTGTGTGGGTGTGTGAGCGGAAATTGACACAATCATAAATGACATTTTACAAGTTATGTACGTAACAGGGGTGGAGGCGGGCCTTGAAGCTAGTGCCTGCCCGTTTAGACACCATGCCTTTGCTTTTCAGATTATGGCTGGGATATGTGCTGCAGATCTTCTGAGTAATTCGAATGAACAGTTCTCAGGGAGAGAGGGAGGGGGAAGGGAACTATTAATTTCCCGTCCTAAACACTGGACAAGATTGAGACAAGCTCGCTGCCAGTACTGAAATTAGACACAAAATGCTGGAGTAACTCAGCGGGACAGGCGACATCTCCGCAGAGAAGGAACGGGTCCAGACCCTTCTTCAGGCCCCTCTGTTGTACGATGACCATCTTCCATCTGTCACCCCTGTGCAGAATATTTGTTTGTGGGTTTGGGGGCTCCAGATATCACAGCCCTGCTACCTTTGCAGATAGATAAACAGACAGGTAAGTATAATGTAAGATAAAAATGACAGATAGAGAGAGAGAGAGAGAGAGAGAGAGAGAGAGAGAGAGAGAGAGAGAGAGAGAGAGAGAGAGAGAGAGAGAGAGAGAGAGAGAGAGAGAGAGAGAGAGAGAGAGAGAGAGAGAGAGAGAGAGAGAGAGAGAAATACAATGACAGATAGGGTGAGATAAAATGTGAGAAACTGATGGTCTCGACCCAAAACATCACCCGTCCCTTCTCATCAGAGATGCTGCCTGTCCCGCTGAGTTACTCCAGCTTTTTATGTCAATCTAGAGAGAGATAAAGGCAGATAGATATATAAAATGACGTACAGAGAGACGTAAAATGGTAGATAGAGATAGATGATGAACAGCATTGACTTCTCTAACTTCAGATAGTTCCTCTGTCCCTCTCTTTCCCCTCCCCTTCCCAGTTCTCCTACCAGTCTTCCTGTCTCCTACTACATCCTATCTTTGTCCCGTCCCCCTCCCCTGACATCAGTCTGAAGAAGGGTCTCGACCCGAAACGTCACCCATTCCTTCTCTCCAGAGATGCTGCCTGACCCGCTGAGTTACTCCAGCATTTTGTGTCTACCTTCGAGATAGATGATGTTCTAAGTTCTAATTCTTCCTCACTGCAGAGCTCATTGATTTGACAGAGCCGTGTAATCATCAAGTTGTGCAGAGGGCCAGTGCGTGGCCAGTTCCACAATAGACAATAGACAATAGACAATAGGTGCAGGAGTAGGCCATTCAGCCCTTCGAGCCAGCACCGCCATTCAATGCGATCATGGCTGATCACTCTCAATCAGTACCCCGTTCCTGCCTTCTCCCCATACCCCCTCACTCCGCTATCCTTAAGAGCTCTATCCAGCTCTCTCTTGAAAGCATCCAACGAACTGGCCTCCACTGCCTTCTGAGGCAGAGAATTCCACACCTTCACCACTCTCTGACTGAAAAAGTTCTTCCTCATCTCCGTTCTAAATGGCCTACCCCTTATTCTTAAACTGTGGCCCCTTGTTCTGGACTCCCCCAACATTGGGAACATGTTTCCTGCCTCTAATGTGTCCAATCCCCTAATTATCTTATATGTTTCAATAAGATCCCCCCTCATCCTTCTAAATTCCAGTGTATACAAGCCTAATTGCTCCAGCCTTTCAACATACGACAGTCCCGCCATTCCGGAAATTAATCTAGTGAACCTACGCTGCACGCCCTCAATAGCAAGAATATCCTTCCTTGGTCCCTTGGTGTCCAGGTTCCATCGACCATGACAACTGGGTCCACTTCACCCATCGTCATCTCAACCCTAATCCATCTTCACAACTGTTGGAGCTGCTCTGTGTTGAGGAATCTTTAGATGAGTCTTTGTCTGGAACTTTACCTTGAACGTACAGTCTTGGGTGACCCTTAGCTCCAGACCTATCTCCTTCCTGGGGTCACAGGAAAACCTCAGTTGGGTGATGACCCCCCCCCGAGGGTTATGGGGAGAGGAACCAAAGAAACATTACCCCGTCAAGAAACTAAGGAGAGAAATTGGAGGGAAATATGGGCAGATTGTTGGGTTGGATGTGGGGCGGCACAGTGGCGCGGCAGTGGAGTGCCAGAGACCGAGGTTTGATCCTGACCATGGGTGCTGTCTGTGCGGAGTTTGTACCTTCTCCCTGTGACCTCGTGGGTTTTCTCCGGGTGCTCCAATTTCCTCCCACATCCCAAAGACGTGCGGGTTTGTCGGTTAATGACCTTCTGTAAATTGCCTCTGGTGTGTAGGATAGAACTAGGGTGCGGGTGATCGCTGGTCGGCATGGACTCGGTGGGCCTGTTTCCACGCTGTATCTCTAAAACAAAAATACAGCTGCTTCATCCCTTGGCATGGCATCTGTCTGGCGCTCCTATCAATCTTCAGGGCTGTATTGGGTCACCTGTTTTGAGCTCCATGCCACTTGCCATTAAACTGAGACTTGGTCCTCAACGGGAGGTGCGAGGGAATTTCTCCTTTGCCACCAGAATGGGCTGTCCAACCAAGCAGCTAAAACCTGAAAGCAAAACCCCGCAGAAGCTGGAGATCTGAAACAAAGTAGAAAATGCCGCAAACACTCAGCAGGTCAGGGGGCACCTGCGGGGAGAGAAACCGTTGACGCTTCACGTTGATGGTCTTTCATCGGAAGGAATAACACCTATCGGGCGTAAAGATCAAATGACGTTGCTCTAGGATTTCCGCCGGTCTCTCGCCGTATTCGATTTGACAAAATACCCTGGAAATTCCAGTCACGGATGTCTTTTTCAACAAGACTGAGGGAGAGTGGAGTCGAGGGAAAATTATAAATGAGTGTACACACAGAGAACGAGAGTGAGAAACCACAGTGTGATCAAGTAGAGTCAGACTAATACAGAGAAGAGCAAGGCGGGTGGCAATCAACCAGTGCGGGGTTTTTCCTGACATTTACTTCATACAACTAACCACACAATTATAACAACATTGCATCTGCCATATAAAATCTGTAGATTATTAACCGGTTTCCATGATTAGCTTCATTTCGACTACTTTTCTCCCTAGTATCAGTATTTACCATTTCTATCAATTTAACTAATTTCCGGCGCTGTTATTCTTCGCAGTCTCCCTCTATTTATTTATGTATTGTTAACATTGTCCTAGAAATTGGGCCCATTAGTGCCTATTTTTAAGTGCAAATAGTGCATAAAAGTGTTGTTAGGTGGTGTCAGCAATCATTCTCTAATAACGTCATCTTTCGGGAAATTGGTCTGTGCACTGAAAAGCCACTGCACAGCTGAAAAATCATTTTTAAAGAAACATTTAGACAGGTACATGGATAGGATAGGTTTAGATGGATACGGGCCAAACACAGGCAGGTGGGACTAGTGTAGATGGGGCTGGTTGCTCGGCACGGGCAGGTTGGGCTGAATGGCATGTTTCTGTGCTCTACGCCTCGATGAGGTGAGTCTACTGTAGATGGGACAACTTGGTCAGCGTGTGTGTGTTGGGCCGAAGGGCCAGTTTCCATGCTGTTAAATTTTTAAGAATACCTAAAATTTGGGCGATTTGATGGGGCAGCACAGAGGCACAGCGGTAGAGTTGCTGTCTTACAGCACCTAGGACCCAGGTTCAAACCTGACCTCGGGTGCTGTCTGTACGGAGTTTGTACATTCTCTCTGTGACTGCGTGGCTTTTCTCCGGGTGCTTTGGTTTCCTCCCACACTCCAAAGACGTGCAGCTGTTTAGGTCATTGGCTTCAGTAAAATTAAATTGTAAATTGTTCCTCGGTTGTAGGAAAGTGCTAGTGTATGGCGTGATCTCTGGTTGGCACGGTCTAGGTGGGCCGAAGGGCATATTTCAGCACTGTATCACTATAGTCTAATCTTGCCATGCACAGTACATAGCCAATGCAGGGCAAAGAATGCAGGGCAAAGAAATCCAATTTGTAAGCAACTGTGATTTGCTACCACTGAACCTACGTTAAAAAAAACGAACAGGCTTTACTGCAACTAAATCCCTGTGCTTACATTATCTAGGAGCTCAAAGACTTTTTTATTTGTTGAGCAGTTAAAGTTAACGCAGTTATTTGTTATTTGTAATAACAAATAAATTCAATTTTAAAAACTTATCATTGGCTCAGATATATTTGAGGTTTCCTGACATCACCAAACAGGATAAACAGATATTGCGTAAAGCAAATGTAGTGCTGATATATTTTGTGGTTCATTGTCAGGAAAATACAGGGCTAATTGATATTCGCCACTGCCCCAATTTTTTCTCTTTTACGTTGACTCTGATGAATCAAAATGGCCTTTCTCATTATCAGTGTCTGTGTAGCATCCATAGAACATAGAATACTACAGCACAGGAAAAGGCTCCTCAGCCCACAATGTCCGTGCTGAACCTGATGCCAAGTTAAACGAATCTCTTCTGCATTTGGGTCTTCAGCCTGAAGATGGGTCCTGAACTGAAACATCACCTATCCATGGTTCTCCAGGGGTACTGCCTGACCTGCTGAGTTACTCCAGCACTTTGTGTCTTTTCTTTTGTAAACTGGCACCTGCGGTTCCTCGTTTCTACATAGACCAGTGCAGCACACGAGCAGGCCACTCGGCCCACAAGGCCTGTGGCGAAGATTATGACAGTCTTGACGTGAAATTCTATAGTTTGGTTTAAATGATGTCCGCATCTTGTTACATTAAATGCACGATTTATTGCTTCTTGACACATGTAATGCTCAACGCTCTGATTCTTTCTGAAAACTGAAGCATAATGCATCTACCTCAATGGCCATATTTTACAGGTAATTGAGGAAAGTTAAGTGGCTGGCTGCAACGCTGCGTGTGAATAATGGCTGAGAGACCATTTTTTAGCCTTTCACATTTTGATCTTTGCAGGATTATGTGTCTTTTCGTCACTCCATATCTAGTGTTGCATATGTTGCTATAGTAAATGAAATATTCTTACACGTGGGTCAGCCACTGTCAGTAGGAGCAGCTAAGTGAAGCAAAATGTGCATTAAAGTCAGGCAATATCCTGGCACAAACATTGCAAAAACCAGCGCCTTATTTCAACTTTGCAAATCACTCCTGTTTCAGCCAATTTACAGAGGGCCTTTTAACCTCTACATACCCGCACGTCATTGGGATGTGGGAGGAAACCGGAGCTGCTGGAGAGAACCCACGTGGTCCCAGGGAGAACGTAGAAACTCCACACACAAACTCCTGAGTTCAGGATCGAACTTGGGTCTCTGGCGCTTTCAGTTCTACCAACTGTGCCTCCCTAGGTCTATGTATTGTGCGTGCATGCAACATCCTAGCACCCATTATTCAGTAATATCACCATAATGACAGTATAGGCAGCAATTTGTACCAGACAATTGTCTGATAAGGAGGCCCCTTCTGTAGTTGGACGGGGGTGACTTAGACAAATATAGAGGAGTGTTAGCTTGCATCAAATCAAATTATAAAACTTCACACCTCTTACAAGCAGGACCTGCGTGTCAGAGCTGACCAGCGATCACCCCTTATTCCAGCATTTTGTGTCTACCTTCGATTTAAACCAGCATCTGCAGTTTTCTTTCCTACACCCCTAACACTAGCACTATTCTGCACACTAGCAACAATTTTACTATTTTTACCAAAGCCAATTAACCTACGAACATGTATATCTTTGGAGGGTGGAAGGAAACTGAAGCACCCGGAGAAAACCCAGGCAGTCACAGGGAGAACGTACAAACTCTGTACAGACAGCACCCATAGTACCAGCATCTGCAGTTATTTTCTTATAGCACCCATAGTCAAAATCAAACCTGGGTCCCTGGCATTCTAGCACAGCAACCCTACTGTTGCGCCACTGTGCCACCCAAACTTTACAAATTCCAGAAGATAGATGCGACATGCTGGAGTAACTCAGCGGGTCAGGCAGCATCTCTGGAGAAAAGGGTCTGAAGAAGGGTCTCGACCCGAAACATCACCTATTCCTTTCCTCCAGAGATGCTGCCTGGGCCGCTGAGTTACTCCAGCATTCCGTGTCTATCATCGGTGTAAACCAGCATCGGCAGTTCCTTCCTTTACAATTTCCAGGTTGATTTAATTTCTTGAATTTAAGTTTGGCAGCTGTCACGGTGGATTTGAACTTGCGTCTTCCGAACAATAGATCAGCTCTCGGTCATGGGTCCAGTCACTTAACCCACGGAGCTACCATTTGTGTCAGTCATCTTCTGTCAGCTCTAATAATCGGTTGTCAGGCTGACTCAGGCTGTTTCAATGAGATGACTGACTGGAAGCAATGAATCTCGCAGCAGCTATTTTATTCAGAAGTCACTTTGCAGTGATTGCTGGAGTTGTTTTCTTCAGCACACAGAAACCGAGATGGAATTTCTTATTGTGCGTCTGATTGGGGTCAGTAATTAGCGGGAGAACAAGGTGAATTATCAACCCCCACTTTTTTCTGATGTACATTTGTTTGATGCGGGCTGACTTTAAATGCAGGACTCCTCCTGAGTGCCAATCAAGGTAAAATGAGAGGACTAAAAAAGATGTAGATGCTGGAAACAATTGCAGAAAATGCTGAAAATCCACAGAGCTCTCAACTGCTGAAAAGAACAAAGAGGTGAAACTAGGAGACACCTGGAACTGCAGATGCTGGAAGCTGGAGTAAAAGCGCGAAGTGCTGGAAGAATAGCAGGTTCAGCAGCACCCCTGGAGAACATGGATAGGTGGCATTTCGGGTCGGGGCCCTTCTTCAGACTGATTGTAGTAGAGGGGAGGGGAGCAAGCTGGAAAAGAGAGGAGGGGAGTGGGACAATGGCTGGCACCAATGGAGGCCATTCAGCCCGTTGAGTCTGTGGTAGAACCAGGTACAACAATCATGTTGGTCCCAATATCTTCCACAAGTATTCCCTCTAATGCCAATCTAATTAGTTGTTGAAGGGTTTATGCACAAGGACACAGGTCCCTCCATCTCTGTGCACCTTTCAAACTGTGCCATTTAATTCTATTGTCGCTCTCCATTCTTCCTGCCAACTAATATCACTTCACATTTCTCGGAGTTAAATTCAGTCTGCTGTTTCTTTCCTCATTCTCCTGGCCTATTTCTCCGTGATATCTATTACTTTTGAGCAGCTGAGTGGCATATCTGGTAGAGTCGCTGCCTCATGGCACCAGAGATCCGGCTTCGATCCTGACTGCGGGTGCAGTCTGTACGGAGTTTGTACGTTCTCCATGTGACCACGTGGGTTTTCTCCGGGTGCTTCGGTTTTCCCCCCACACTCCAAAGACGTGCAGGTTTGTAGGTTAATTGGCCTCTGTAAATTGTCACTAGTGCATGGGTGATCGCTGGTCAGCGTGGTGAAGGCTGTATCTCTAAACTAACCGAAACTAAATTAAAAATGAGTAGACGTCAGCTTAATGTAATACTGAACTCATGAATCTAGCCTCAGTAAGAGGCCAGCAAGCTAAAATCAACAGTTTTAAAGCCTCGTGTTTATCGCAGTACATCTAGACCCCAATGAGTCATAGATGGCAATGCGTAACTTTATGTACATTTTGATGTGAAAACAGTTTTATAGGAGGTAATTCCTATCAGCTCATCTTGATAAGATTACAAAGAAAATATTACATAAATTAGTCCAATCAATGAACACATCATATCAACCATTTAACTGCGATCAAAATATCAGCACGTCTATCATATTTTAGCTCCTTCAAAGTGGTTCCCTGGCATATGTCTATGGCTCTAGATTTTTATTTTAGAGATACAGCTTGGAAACAGGCCCTTTGGCTCACCGAGTCCACCGGCTGACCAGCGATCGGCGATATTGCCTGACCCCCCAGCTACACCAGCACTCTGTGTTTTGCTCGAGATTCCAGCATCACCAGTTTAGTTTATTGTCACAGGTACAGTTGAAAGCTTTTGCTGCTTGCTGACCACCCAGCGGAAAGACAACACACGATTACAATCGAGTCATCTAACGAGGTAGATGATACGTCAGGACCGCTCTCTAGTTGGTGATAGGACGGCTTAGTTCCTCATAACAGCTGGGAAGAAACTGTCCCTGAATCTGGAGGTGTTGCCTTTTCACACTTCTGTATCTCTTGCTTGATGGGAGAGGGGAGGAGAGAGTGACCAGGGTGAGACTCATCCCTGATTATTGGTGGCCTTGCCGAGGCAGCAGTAAGTGTAAATGAAGTAAATGGAAGGGAGGTTGGCGTGTGTGATGGTCCGGGCTGCGTCCACAATTCACTGCAATTTCTTGCGGTCGAGGAGAGAGCTTTAATGATGCTTCTGTAGAAGTTGGTGAGAGTTGTTGGGGACATGCCACACTTCCTAAGCCTTCTAGGGGAGCAGAGGAGTTGGCGTGCTTTCTTGGCCATTGCTTTGTTATGGGAGTCCAGGGCAAGTTGCTGGAGATGTTCACTCCTAGAAACCTGAAGCTTTCAACCATATGTCTCCATTATAATTATCCATCCTGACAACTTAGTGAGTTTGAAACTCAGTCTCTGACTTGCCTGAGTCCACTAGGTCAATCACAAACTATTTTTTTCCCCCAAAGATATATTTATATGACATATACCCGGGGGTGAATATCAGATCCTCTGGTCTCTCAGTGAGCTGAAGACAGAACAGGATGTTTAGAAGCTCAGAACTCTTGATAGGAACTGTAGCAGCAAAAATCTCCCGCGTCCAATAAAAAATATAGAACATAGGAAGTTACAGCACAGGAAGAGGCCCTCAGGCCCACAATGTTTGTATCAAACATGATGCAAAGTTAACCTGATCTTATCTGCCTGCACATGATCCATATCCCTCTATTCCATGAATAGCACCTATCCAAAAGCCTCTTAAATGTCATATCATATATGCTTCCACCACCACCCCAGGTAATGCTTCCAGGTCCCCACCACTCTCTGCATTAAAAAAATGATGGTGTCTCCAACAATGTTTTGATTTATTGAAAGTTACAGCATGGAAACAGGCCCTTTAGCCCACCGAGTCCACGTCGACCATTGACCACCCATTCACACTAGTTTACAATAATCCACTTCCTACACACTAGGGGGCAATTTTACAAGAGGACCAATTACCCCCATGTCTTTGGAATGTGGGAGGAAACCAGAGCACCCGGAGAAAACCCACGCGGTCACAGGGAGAACTTACAAACTCCACACACAGAAGGCACCCGAGGTCAGGATTGAACCCTTGCCTCTGGCCCTGTGAGGCAGCAGCTCTACCAGCTGTGCCACCATGCCTTGTGCTGAGGGCACATAAATAAAACTAATTGTGGGAAATTTTGAATTTTAATCCAGTGATTAAATTTTGTATCCAGTGACATACATCAGTGCAGTCTCGAGGGTTGATTGAAGTGGAAATTGCCCAGTCTTTTACATGTTGCCAAATCCTTTCAGGCTGACTGATATCCTGTGCACAGCCAATGAAGGGGTGCTTCATTGTCCAAGATCCCACCTGGTGAATCATCGAATTAACCCGCCAGTTTGGATCAATGTTAATGCTCCAATGGCATTATTCCAAGAAGCTGTAAAGTTCTCACAGGCCAACATTCCACCCCACCCCCAGAAGGAAATGTTAAACACAGAGGGTGGTGGATACATGCCAGCCTCTTCAGAGACCCACACCACCCTGGCCACATTCCCATTTCACTCCTGCCATGGGAAGAAGGTACAGGAACCGGAAAACTGTAACATCCAGGCTCAGGACCAGCTTCGTCCCTACAGCCATCAGGCTATTCAGCACTACAAATAGGCTCCAAACTAGGTAGACAGGGGGCATTGTTTTTTACTTTGGACTATTGTTGTTCATTTATTTGTCTGTTTGTATATATACTGTATGTATGTACGTATATAAAACAGGACAATGACATTTTTAGCTTCTTGTTATGTTATATATGTGTAATATATAATATTTTGAATGTTTTTTGTTTACTATAGGTTTTATAGAGTACTACATTGACATATCTGCTGTGCTGCTACAAGAAGCTAAAAGCTTCATTGTGCTGTTTTGGATCATATGCCAATAAAACACTCTTGACTCTTGATGGAACGAGTTGCCAGAGGAGGTAGTGAGGCAGCTATTATAACAACATTTAAAAAACATCAGGACAAGTGCATGGATAGGGAAGGTTTAGGGAATATGGGCCAAATGCAGCCAGGTGGGTCGAGTGTAGATGGGGCATGTTGGTCAGCATGGGAAAGTTGGGCTGAAGGGCCTATGACTAAGATTCTGTCAAACTGTAGCGAGTCTGACAGCGGATGGATGTTGCAGACGAAGTTTATTGCATGGCTCAAAAACTCCGTGACAATCGCAACACTCAAACTGTAGACAACTACCTAACGTCTTACCTAAACGGAGTTCAACGCTAGACTGACTATCTCTCCCGCGCTGGCACACCTGGTGACCTCGCTAGCCAATCCGAGGGTTCGAACTCTCCCAGCCAATCCCTATGTCCCTACAAAACAATCATTTAATCGAAATGATTACACACAAGCACACAAGGTGCTGGAGTGATTCAGAGGGTCAAGCAGCATCCCTGGAGAACATGGATAGGTGATGTTTTGGGCCGGGACCCTTGGACATCTGTTTAAGGGATGTTTCTAGCACAGAGTGATCGATGCATATCAAACAGCCTCGATGTAACACACAATTCAGGGACTTGTTAAGGCACTTTGACTGCCATAAGGTTAAGGAAGGCTATCGCCTCTTTTCCAGAAAGGACAGGGCACTATACCAACCGCAACTTCCCAGACCAAAGCACAAAGACATTTCTGTTTGAACAAGTAAATAATTATAGAGTCAATCAGATCACTGCCCAAGATTAGGCAAGTCACGACAGCTCTAAATCTCGACTCAAAAGCATCGCCAGGAAAGAAAACATAAGCTGGAAAAGAACTTTATGCAATCAAGATCCTGTGGTAACAATGTTTCATTGGCTAACTGTGGAATTAGTCCAGGATTTCTGTCGGAATTTTGCTCTGATGAAGGAGCTACCAGAGTTCAAATGCAGCAACAAATGAATACAGCACAGCACGCACAATTGGGACAGTGTTTCTACAGGAAAGATAATCTCCTCCATATCCAAGAAGTGAATAATTCTCAGCAACAGCTGGTGTGTGCACTGACCTCTGTCCCTCTCTCCCTCCCCTCCCTTCCTCTCTCCCCTCCCTCTCTCCCTTCCCCTCTCCTTCCCTTTCCCTCTCCTTCACTCTCTCTCTCTCTCCCCTTCCCTTTCCCTTTTCTCCCCTTTCACTCCCTCCCCCTCCCTGTTTCTCTAACCTCTCACTCTGTGCTGTTCTCCGTATTCAATTCACATCTCTCCCTTATTTCACAACCAGAATTGATTATGACTTATTGTGGCTGCAAGAAGGGTGAGGCAGTTTGCGAAATGCACTCCAGAACCAACGCCTAATGTCTCCTCTTTCCCTGCAACTACGTCCCAAAACTTGGCTCAATACATTGTGCAGGAGCAAACATTTTCACATTATGTCCTGTCCTTATTAAGTGTAATGTATCGAGCTCTGAAACTTGAGATACACACATTAAGTGTAGAACAAGTGTAGGGCATAGTTTCTTCTTTTTTTTTTAACCCTCCCAAGGAAATTTAAAGAAATTTGACATCAATGTTATTAGAGTCATAGTCATGGAGTCATAGGACATGGAAATAGGCCCTTCAGCCCAACTTGCCCGTGCTGACCAATATGCCCCATCTACACTAGTCCCACCTGCCTGCATTTGGCCCATATCTCTGTAAACATACCCTATCCATGTACTTGGCCAATGTTTTTTTAAATGTTGTGACAGTACCTGCCTCAACTACCTCCTCCGGCTGCTCGTTCCATACACACTCCACACCTTTGTGTAAAAAAGTTGCCCCTTAGATTCCGATTAAATCTTTCCCTCCTCACCTTAAACCTATATTTCTCTCATGATCTTATACGCCCCTATAAGATCTCCCCTCGCCCTCCTGTGCTCCAAGGAATAAAGTCCTAGCCTGCTTAGCCTCTCCCTATAGCTCAGGCCCTCGAGTCCTGGCAATATCACCACACAAAGGAGGACCACAATGGCCCATACTAAAGATGAATTGTTGACCTGGATACGAGTCTGATTGCGTGGCAGGAATTCGAGACAAACAATAATAGTTCAGGTACTCTATGAGCCAGGATGGCAACCTGTGGTCCCACAAGCATCAGAGTTGGGATCATAATCAGTCACCAAGCTTATTCAGTAATATAAATGATGAGAAAGAAAGGGCCCTAGTTTACCAATGACTGAAATATAGTTTGTATTGGGGGGGACAGACAGAAAGTGCTGCAGTAACTCAGCGGGCCAGGCAGCATCTTTCTCTGGAGAAAATGGATAGGCGACATTTCGGGTCGGGACCCGATTTCTGAATTTCCCGACCCATTAGACTTTTCCAACCATGTTCTCCAGAGAGGTTGTCTTACCCACTGAGTTACTCCAGCACTTTGTGTCTTTCACTGTAAATCAACATTGTGACAAGTGGCAGAATCTGGGGGAAGTTGATGGGAATGTGGGAAGAACACAGGGGAAATAAGTTGGGGAAATGGGATTTTTCTGTGAGCTAGTATATGACAGGATGGACCAAATGGCTTTCTTCTGTAGCATATGTAATATGTAATATATGGCAAAGGACATGATTTAAGCATTATGCTTTTCGCTTATAAATGTGTGGCAACATCGGTGCAGAACATTGATGAATAGAACTGTGTTTCTATTATTTCTTAATTAATTTCTTAATTACAATGAGACACTGGGATTCTCATTTGCAAATCATTACCTACATCTATTTATGAAACAAGCTGCCGGAGGAGGTAGTTGAGGCAGGTACTATCGCAATGTTTAAGAAACATTTAGACAGGTACAAGGATAGGAAAGGTTTAGAGGGATATGGGCCAAACGCAGGCAGGTGGGACTAGTGTAGATGGGACATGTTGGTCGGTGTGGGCAAGTTGGGCCGTGGGGCCTGTTTCCACACTGTATGACTATTAAAGTGAACACAGCAAAGAGTCTTCAGAGGAGGTGCTCAAGTCTGTTGGGAATGAAGAGGGGAAGTGGGTGAATCCATACACAATGCAAGTCTGCGATTAGAAGGTTTGAGGAGATGAAGCGTGAGAATTTGAATGGGTGAACTTAAAGACGGTGGAAGAAGTGATTTACTTCTCTACCCCTTACTTCCAGTCTGAGGAAAGGGTCCCGATCCGAAACGTCACCCATCCTTGTTCTCCAGAGATGTTGCCTGACCCACTGAGTTACTCCAGCACTTTGTGTCTATCTTTGAGTTACGTTAAGGGTTTTGGAGGACATGGGTGAAACTTAGAAGCTGCCTGGAGGATAATGAAGGAAAAACATAAGGGGCAGTGAATGAGTGAGTTACAGAGTGGGAGATGAGCTGGAGAAATCAGGTCACAAAGTGATGGCGTACCTCAACAGGTCAGACTCTGGAGAACACGAATAGGTGATGTTTGGGGTCATCGAGAAGGGTCTCAACCTGAAACGTCACCTATCCATGTTCTCCAGTGCTGCCTGACCTGCTGAGTTACTCTAGCATTTTGTGTACTAACCAGCATCTGCGGTAGATATTAGGTGTCATTTGGATTAGTAATAGTAAGCTTTGAGATGAGTATCTTCAAAGAAGGGCGAGATCAAAGGAGGAAAATAGTTAGTAGGAAGGAACTGCAGGTACAGCAAGCAGTGAAGAAAGCTAATGGCATGTTGGCCTTCATAGCGAGAGGATTTGAGTTTAGGAGCAAGGAGGTCCTACTGCAGTTGTAAAGGGCCCTGGTGAGACCTCACCTGGAGTATTGTGTGCAGTTTTGGTCTCCTAATTTGAGGAAGGCCATCCTTGCTATTGAGGGAGTACTGCATAGGTTCACGAGGTTAATTCTCGGTATGGCGGGACTGACATATGATGAAAGAATGGGTTGCATGGGCTTGTATTCACTGGAATTTAGACGAATGAGAGGGGATCTTATAGAAACATATAAAATTCTTAAGGGATTGGACAGGCTAGATGCAGGAAAAATGTTCCCGATGTTGGGGGCATCCAGAACCAGGGGTCAGTTTAAGAATAAGTGGTAAGCCCTTTAGGACTGAGATGAGGAAAAACATTTTCAGCCAGAGAGTTGTAAATCTGTGGAATTCTCTGCCACAGAAGGCAGTGGAGGTCAATTCACTGGATGTATTCAAGAGAGTGTTAGATCTAGCTCTAAAGGATATAGGGAGAAAGCAGGAACAGGGTAATGATTCTGGACGATCAGCCATGATCATATTGAATGGCGGTTCTGGCTCGAAGTGCCGAATGGCCTACTCCTGCACCTATGTAAAAACCTTTGCATTATTCCTTCTGAATTAAGGCTGTCAGAAAGTAGCAGAAAATGGCATCAAGAATATTCAGTGCCTTTGGAAGAATAAATAGGACAGAAAAGAGATTTCACTGAAATACACTGGCTTCATTTAAAAGTTCTCTTTCCACTAGTCTCAGCTCATAGTTTAAGTTGTGAAGTGTTTATTAACCAAAAGAGCCTGGATTTGTGCTAATGTTTAAACTAAGAGAAAGTTCAAAAGGACATCTCTCACAGTTTAATAATTGTTTAATAAATCTTTTCTTTGCCCTTGTGTTTGGCTTGAGTTGCCCTTGGATTTACCTGCATGCATTATTGGGAAGTTGCCAAGTGTTGAGTTGACCGGTTAATTTCTTGCAAAGTTAATTTCTTTTTAATTCAGGGTGAAAAATCAATGACACTTGAAAGGAAGGTATGCAAATTATTGGCTAGCCACTCAAAGCTGCAGATGAATGAGCTTATAATGAATTTATATGGCAACTAACAAGTCCAAACACATTTCACTGAATTTAGTCTAGTTTAGCGATACAGTGTGGAAATAAGTCCTTCAGTCCACTGAGTCCGCGCAGACAAGCACTTACCCATACACTATTTCTATCCTACACACTAGGGGCAATTTACAATTTTACCAAAGTCAATTCACCTACAAACCTGCACGTCTTTGGAATGTGGGAGGAAACTGGAGCACCTGGAAAAACCCACAAGGTCACAGGGAGAATGAATAAACTCCATACAGACAGCACCCTTAGTCAGGATCGAACCCGAGTCTCTGGCGCTGTAAGGCAGCAACTCCACCGCTGCGAGGTGATAATGAAAGGATACGAGCACTCCCTCCCACACCCTAGTCATCCTGCTAGTTTCACTGTTCATATCCATTCGTTATCACCTCTTCCACAGCCAACAATGGACCATTGTGGGCTCCACCTTTCCCGAGTCATCGGCGCCGGCTCAGATTTGTTCTGAACCTTTTAGTTTAGTTTAGTTTAGAGATACAGTGCGGAAACAGGCATCACGGCCCACCAAGTACGCACTGGGCAACGATTGCCGTGCATAATCCTCCTCTACATACACTAGGGACAAGTTACAATTTAAAAACAAAGCCAATTAACCTACAAGCCTGCATGTCTTTGGAGTGTGGGAGGAAACCAGAGCACCCCGGGAAAACCCACGCAGATTACAGGGAGAACATTCAAACTCCATACACCTATCATCAGGATTGAACCGGGTCTCTGGCGCTGTAAAGCAGAACTCTACCTCTGCTCCACCTCTACCATACCTCTAGTTTCCTTCTCCCCTGACTCTCTGAAGAAGGGTTTCGGCCTGAAACGTCACCTATTCCTTTCCTCCAGAAATGCTGCCTGACCCAGAGTTACTCCAGCATTTTGTGTCTGTACTGTACTATGTCCTATGAATCTAGAAAAAGTTTGTACTAGAATTGGTGCTGATTAAACTGAAGAGTAAAGGGGATATGCTATTTCTGAGGCAGGAAAGATGTGATCCTTACCTGTCCAATTCATATGGTTGAATCCGAACACTTCTGTAACTCACACAAGTAAACACCAAACATGCTGGTCTTGCCAACAATGTCTCACTCTATGAATGATTTATAAAAATACACTAGCATTATGGCATGCACAATCCTGAAGTTATCTTTAATGGTACTTTGATCGCACTGTCAAAAACATTACTAAACCTGCACACTTTATTTCACAGTGTCAGAGACCCGGGTTCAATCCTGACCTCGGATGTTGTCTGTGTGGAGTTTACAGGTTCTCCCTGTGACCTCGCGGGTTTTCTCCGGGTGCTCCGGTTTCCTCCCACATCACCAAGACGTGCGGGTTTGTAAGTTAATTGGCCTCTGTGAATTGCCCGGGTGGATGCGAAAGTGGGATGACATAGAACTAATGATCAGTTTAGCTTTGTTTAGTTTAGTATCATATGTACCGAGGTACAGTGGAAAGCTGTAAAGTGAATTGGTCGGCATGGACTCAGTGAGCTGAAGAGCCTGTTGACATGTTGTAACCTTCAATCAATCAGAATAACATCAATGGAAATTTCAGTGACAGCCAATATGACTTAATCCCCAGAAACTAATTTTAAAGTCAATAGATTTGAAGGAACAGACAGCTCTGGAATGCAGGAGGGCATGCATGGTCTCCCATTTTCAATAGTTTTCAGAGTCAATTACCTAGGCCTGTGATCATCAATATTTTTGAGCACTGTGAAAGCCACATTGACTACTGAATTAGCTCATTAATGACTACTCCGCAGTAATTTGCTCTCTCTTATATTATCACGTTTAATTTGTCATTCTTTCACTTTACTTAATATTGTGGTTGCCTTCCTCTTCATCTATCACTCTCTCCCTCTCACTACAAATTCTCTGCTTCATTTTATTTTCTCCATTATTTCTTGCCCGCTCTCATTCTCTGCTTGTTTATGTTCTCTTCTACCCACTCCTCCCTATCTCTTTCCTTCCCACTCACATTGGCTTTATCTTCTATTTCCCTCCATGAATCTTTTAGATTCGAGATACAATGGGGAACAAGCCCTTCAGCCCACACCAACCACCTATTTGCACTAGTTCCATGATCTCCCACTTTCTCATCCACTCCCTATACACTAGGGGCAATTTACAGAAGCCTATTAACCTACAAACCCACACGTCTTTGGGATGTGGGAGGAAACCAGAGCACCTGAAGGAAACCCATGGGGTCACAGGGAGAAGGCGCACATAGACCGCACCTGAGGTCGTGATCGAACTCATGTCTCTAGTGCTGTGAGGCAGCAACTGACCATCGATCACCCCGTACACAAGCACTATCCTACACAATAGGGACAATTCACACTTTTTTACCAAAGCCAATGAACCTACATATCTACAGGTCTTTGGAATAGACAATAGACAATAGGTGCAGGAGTAGGTCATTCAGCCCTTCGAGCCAGCACCGCCATTCAATGCGATCATGGCTGATCACTCTCAATCAGTACCCCGTTCCTGCCTTCTCCCCATACCCCCTCACTCCGCTATCCTTAAGAGCTCTATCCAGCTCTCTCTTGAAAGCATCCAACGAACTGGCCTCCACTGCCTTCTGAGGCAGAGAATTCCACACCTTCACCACTCTCTGACTGAAAAAGTTCTTCCTCATCTCCGTTCTAAATGGCCTACCCCTTATTCTTAAACTGTGGCCCCTTGTTCTGGACTCCCCCAACATTGGGAACATGTTTCCTGCCTCTAGTGTCCAATCCCCTAATTATCTTATATGTTTCAATAACATCCCCCCTCATCCTTCTATATTCCAGTGTATACAAGCCTAATTGGGAGGAAACCAGAGCACCTGGAGAAAACCCACATGGTGACAGGGAGAACATACAAACTCTGTACAGACAGCACCCGCAGTCAGGATTGAACCTCGGATACTGGCGCTGTGAGGCAGCAACTCTACCATTGCCCCATTGCACCATCCTAATAGAGGGAGATCTTGCGAGAATGACAAAGATTTCAAAAATGGGTGAAGTATAGCCAAGGAACTGATATTAAGAAAAAACGCGAGACTAAATCAAGAAGAAATTTTAGAAGCTTCAAGATTATAGAAACTGCAGAGATTAACAAGAGTAAACGAGGGCTTCTTCGAGTCAAAGACAGGAAAGTTCTTTCGGCGAAGATAAAAATGGCAGAAAAATTAATTATATGATTTTGTGCCTGTCGCAGTAGAAGACAAAAACACTTTAGAAACTGCAAAGAACCATTCAGAATGCAGAACTTTAAATTAAGATTCATAAATATTAATACTATAATGAATAAAATTAAACCTTGATGAATCAGCCAGAGTAATGCTGGGACCTCACATGCTAAAGATGTACTCCCAATCTACCCTGTGGTGACCCTTGCAGATTTTAACAAAAAATCACCATTTTCTCCGCAATACTATATTTTGAGTTTTTGAGTTTTGAGTTTTTGCGTCTTTGAGTTTCCTGAAAAGCGCTATATAAATTAAATGTATTATTATTATTATTATTATTATATTATTCTGCACTCTTGTTTGCTTTCTCCGCTTGCACTACCTGATGTCCACACATGTGGTTTGATTGTACTTGTGCAAGGTACGATTTGCCTAGATAGCACGCTAAACAAAGCTCTTCACTGTATCTCGATGAGGGTGACAAAAATAAATGAATACTTACAGCACCCAGAGCAATCTTAGTTGAGCTCATTGTCACGTGTACCGAGGTATAATGAAAAACGTTTCTGTTGCGCGATATTCAGTCAGCGGAGCTGGGGCTCTGACGCTGAGAGGCAACAACTCTACCTCTGTGCCACTGTGTCGCTCTTCAGATACAATACAAAATAACATTTAGCACCCAAACTTTTTAAACCACATTTCTTTTTAATTTCCAATATATAGTGGATCACATTGGAACAATGAAAATAAACAATAAAATGATTTAAAAAAATTCTAATCCCCTCCCCCCCCCCCCCCCCCCTCCAAAGACTTTATTACATATGCATCAACAGCCACCATGCCCTCATCCAGGGGCTGGCTAGTCTGCCAGTCACCTGGAGATTACAAATTGGGAGACATTATTTTATCAAGAATAAAATGGGAAGACAGGACTCCACTTACAACACACTTGGGAGTTAGATCACAAATCTTGAAATCAGGGAGATAAAAAAACTCACTCCACCACAAACAGTTGGCACAAATTCTTCCCCACCCCCACCCAACCACCGTTTAATGCCCCCTCCCCCCCTCTTCCCTTTACAGATGTGGGGGTCACCGCTGTATGGAACTCGCAGTCTGAATTAGTTTGAGTTCTCTTGTTAAAAAGCTTTAAGTGATCAAAGAGTTAACATAGAAAAGGAAGGAAGGTTTGATGGTCAGGTTAAGTCACAGTGTCAGCTCGCTCCCTCCTGACATGATTCCATTAAAGTTCACGGTTACTCCCATCGGCTGCACAAACGCCGCGGCCTTAGGTCAGAGTCTCGCCCTTCGTCACCTGTGGAACAAGTCAACAAACGCGCATCGTTAAAACGGCCAACGTTAGATCGCGATCACTACCTGTAACTGGTTCAACCTCCTCCCAATGGCTCTCTCTCTCTCTCTCTCTCTCTCAATAATGGATAGGAAAGGTTTAGAAGGATGTGGGCCAAAACGCAGGCAGGTGGGACTAATGTTGATCTTGGTCGGCGTGGGCAAGTTGGGCTGAAGTCGATGGACTTTACACAGAAATGCCGCAAAGAACATTACAATAGGTAGAAGATGCACGGGCAGAATTAACTCCTGCGCATTCAGAATATACCAGGTCACATTATCTTTTGCAAAACAAAGATACCAATGGACTGCTAAAATTCATTAATATTTTCAATACGACATGCAACCAACAGGACTGTAACCCAAAGTGGTTAGTCCTTAGCCTTTTCATAACTAATATTCGATAGTTTGGCCACTTTCCCTCCAATTCGCTCATGATCAAGGGCTAATTTCTTCCCAGCTGTTAAGGGAGATGTGGTTGGGTATTTACTGTCAGTGACGCTGGATGGAATGCGTTCACTTCTGGGATTTAATGCAAACCATGGGTTTAAATGGTGGTTGTGGAGCAAGGTTGGTTGTTAATAGCGGGTAAGGACTTGCAGAATTAAACCATCCCAGACAGCAATGGGTAAGCGACACTGGGAATGGCAAATTCCTCATGATGGGGGAGCTGTGTATTAGTGAGGGTCAGATTGAGACATGCTGCTGGGAATAACGACTGCATGTTACCTGAACTGTTTGATTCAGGGACAGGCCACCTCTCTGTCACAGGGATGAGGAGGCATTGCATTCCTAGAAAATGATCAGTGTCATTATTTTCCCTAACTCAAAGCCATATCATGTATTAAGAAATGCGAATTGAATGTTTTGTAGTTACTTTTACTTTCCTGCACATTTTGCAAGAGGAGGTTTCTATTGTGTATCTCAGATTGTTTTTGGCAGTGATGTGTGAATTCTGCAAGGACAGATTTCCATTAGGAAAACCGCCACAACATGGAGGGGAGACCTAAAAAAGCTGGAGTAACTCAGCGGGTCAGGCAGCACCTCTGGGGATGCTGCCTGTCCCGCTGGGGCACTCCAGCTTTTTGAATCTATCTTTGGTTTAAACCAACGTATTTATTCACAAAATGCTGGAGTAATTCAGCAGGTCAGGCAGCATCTCAGGAGAGAAGGAATGGGTGACGTTTCGGGTCGAGACCCTTCTTCAGTCTGAAGAAACATCACCCATTCCTTCTCTCCTGAGATGCTGCCTGACCTGCTGAGTTACTCCAGCATTTTGTGAATAAATACCTTCGATTTGTACCAGCATCTGCAGTTATTTTCTTATACATTTGGTTTAAACCAACATCTGCAGTTGAATTCTTACACATAACATGGAGGGTGATGGATGTATGGAATGAGCTACCGGTGAAGGTATTTGAGGCAGGGACTATCACAACGTTTAAGCAGCAATTAGACAGGTACATGGATTTAGAGGGATATGGGCCACACGCAGGCAAGTGGGCCTGGTGTAGATAAGACATGTTGGTCAGTGTGGGCAAGTTGGGCCAAAGGGCCTGTTTCCACACTGCATGATTCTCTATGACTCTATGGAGGCCACCTGTACTGAATATTTCTGCAAAATGTCACTTTTCTCCTTGGTGTCGAAATTTCAAGAGGAAAAAATAATGGAGTATTACAGGGGGAAAACATATACAAGTTATTTGGAAAACAATATCTCCCTTAAAAATGCATTATCCAAGGACCTTAACATCTACAGGAGTGTCAGGCAGCTTCTGTGGTGGCAGAATGGGAATGGCAAAGCCATGCTGCTGCAGAGTTTCGACCCAAAATGTTGACAATTCAATTCCCCTTCGACAGATGCTGCACGATCTGCTGAGTTCCTCCATCAGAGAATTCAATGTGTCAATGATGATATGTTTTGGTGTGGTTGGCCAAAAAAAAAGACAGAATTCACATGTATGTTATGATGGTGATGGATTGAAGAAATAGCCATCATCATTTTTGCTAAACATGTTGAGCAGCTCCATTGATTCACTGAGCTCTATATTTTTAAGAACTTTGAAACTTGAATGGTACGAGATGGCATTGGAAACGTGGCGACACTGTGTTAAGCTTTAGAGATACAGAGTGGAAACGGGCCCTTTGGCCCAGCGAGTCCGCATCGACCAGCGATCACCCGTACACTAGTATTTATTCACAAAATGCTGGAGTAACTCAGCAGGTCAGGCAGCATCTCGGGAGAGAAGGAATGGGCGACGTTTCGGGTCGAGACCCTTCTTCAGACCCATACATTAGTTCTATCCTACACACTAGGGTCAACTTACAGAAGCCAATTAACCCACAAACCCGCACGTCCTTGGAATGTAGGATGAAACCGGAGGCCCAGAAAAGCCCACATGGTCACGGGGCGAGCATACAGACTCCCATCACCAGCACCACGACAGCACCCATCATCATAATCAAACCCGGGTCTCTGGCACTGTAAGGCAGCAACTCTACTGCTGCGCCCCTGTGTGCAGCCTCAGTTTAATCTACTGTTCCTACTCTTGTATTTCAGTATGATCGTGCCAGTGCATAGCAAGGTTTTTAACTAAACTGGACGCAGAAAAGGAATTTCACTGTAACTAGGTACATGTGGTAGCAAGGTACCATTGAACCGTTGAACGCATATCGGCTGCTTTGTACAGATAAGAGTGAGGAACATCACAAAGCTCCCGGTGAGCTGTGCGTGGCAGAAGGCCACGGCAATACTGACGGCAGGCCTGGCTCACCTGCTACCAAAGACGTACAGGTATGTAGGTTAATTGGCTGGGTAAATGTAAAAATTGTCCCTAGTGGGTGTAGGATAGTGTTAATGTACGGGGATCGCTGGGCGGCACGGACTTGGTGGGCCGAAAAGGCCTGTTTCCGGCTGTATATATATGATATGATAGGAGAGGGAAGCTGCCGAGCCCGGTCCTACTCGCCCCGAAGACCAGGATCCGGAGAGGAGGTGGAGGGGATCGGCGACGTCGGCAGATGCTGGACAAGGACGGTGGGAAGACCCAGGGGCCTTCAAGGTCAGCTGCGGGAGGGGCCCCCTGGGGCACGAAGGTTGAAGATGGCCGAGCGAGGAGAGGGACGATGGTTCGCAGGACGAATGGATGGAGGTGACGGCTGCAACGAGTCTTTAAGGCACCAAAACCTGGCGACTCTTGCATAGAGACTCAGTGGGCAGCTTCTGAGCATTGTGTGCACTCCGGGTATTGTAATTATGTATGGCAATAATCTCACTAATCTGTATACAAAAAACCCCATCTCACTGCACCTTGGTTCACATGATAAAGAAGCCGTTGAACCATTGTTTTGTCTCAAATAAACGTTCTGCCAGACAACTAGACCCCTCTTACCCTGGCTTCAATGTATTCAATCCTTCGTTCTAGAGCCGTCAGCTTTTCGTTCAGTGTGGCGAGCCGTGAGCGGCAAGACATATCTGCAAAAGATAAAAATACTGCAAATCACTTTACCATTGTGTGACACGCACAAGGTTTTTCCTTTGTAGTCTCCAGGCTACGTACTAACATCAAGAGTACACCAGCATTCTCTTAACACAGTGTGCTGGAGCAACTCAGCAGGTCAGGCATCTCCTCTGGAAGGTCGGGATTCTTCTTCAGTCTGTAGAAGGCCATCATCCATCCCTCCACAGATGCTTATGTGTAGGAAGGAACTGCAGATGCTGGTTTAAACCGAAGATAGACACAAAAAGCTGCAGTAACTCAGCGGGACAGGTAGCATCTCTGGAGAGAACGAATGGGTGACATTTCTGGTCGAGACCCTTCTTCAGAAGTCCCCAAACATCACCCATTCCTCCTCTCCAGAGATGCTGCCTGTCCCGCTGAGTTACTACAGCTTTTTGTGTCTGTCCTCCCTCTGCAGATGCTGCCTGACACCGTGTTACTCCAGCAAATTGTGTTTTGCTCAAGATCCCATCATGTCGTTGCTTTAGTAGTTTAGAGATACAGCACAGAAACAGGCCCTTCCGCACACTGGACACAAAATGCAGGAGTAACTCAGCGGGTCAGGCAGCATCTCGGGAGAGACGGAATGGGTGACGTTTCGGGTCGAGACCCTTCTTCAGACCGCTACACTTCCGTCTGAAGAAGGGTCTCGACCTAAAACGTGACCCATTCCTTCTCTCTCTCGAGATGCTGCCTGACCTGCTGAGTTACTCCAGCATTTTGTGTCTACCTTCAATTTAAACCAGCATCTGCAGTTTTTTTTCTTCCACCTCCAGCACACCGAGTCCACGCCGACCACCAATCACCCGTTCACACTAGTTCTATGTTAGCCCAATTTCTCATCCACTTCCCCTACATACAAGGGGCAATTTACGGAGGGCCTAATAACCTACAAACCCGCACGGCTTTGAGATGTGGGAGGAAACTGCAGCACCGTAACGCTCCACACAGACAGTATCCGAGGTCAGGATCGAACCTGTGTCTCAGGCGCTGAGGCACCAGCAGGTCTGCCAGCTGTGTCACTGTGCTGGTATGGTGGTTAAAGGGCCATAGTGGTTCCTCCGACACACAGCGAATGCCCCCAACTAGACTTTAAGATGGTTCCTTTGTTCCTGTTAAGTTCACTCGGGGTGGCAGATGGGATCCGGGTTAAACATCCCTCTGGAGAGGTAGAACGTTCTATGTGTAGGAAGGAACTGCAGACGCTGGTTTAAATCTAAGCTAGACACAAAATGCCGGGGTAACTCAGCAGGTCAGGCAGCATCTCTGGAGAGAAGGTCACCCATTCCTTCTCCCGAGATGCTGCCTGACCCGCTGGGTTACTCCAGCATTTTGTGCCTAGCACTTTCTATGGTTAAAAGAATAGAACTCTGCAGATTTTCGTGCCGCACGGCAATTATTAAACCCACATGTCAAGAGCTGTAGCAGCATGATATTTCGATCACGTTAAAAAAACAGTAGCTCCAGGTCATTGAATGTGGAATGTAACTTATTTGAACACAAAAGCGATCAAAGTCTTTTTTTGTTTGAGGGACAGCATGGAAACAGTCCCTTCAGCCCAACAACATCCACAACGCATGGGTTTCCTCCCACATCCCAAAGACGTGCAGGTTCGTAGGATAATTGCCCCTCTGTAAGTCACCCCTAGTGTGTGGGGAGTGGATGAAAAATGGATGAGTGGGGAGATGTTTTCAAGAAGGAGTTAGATTTAGTTTTTCGGGCTAAAGTAATCAAGGGAAATGGGGGAAAAAAGCAGGAACAGGGTACTGATTTTAGATGATCAGCCACGATCATATTGAATGGCAGTGGTGCTGGCTCGATGGGCCGAATAGCCTATTGCACCTATTTTTCTATGTTTCTGAGGTTTTTTTTCTATGTTTCTATGACAGTGGGATAACATAGAACTACTGTGATCGGGTGATCAATGGCCGGCATGAACTAGGTGGGCCGAAGGGCCTGTTTCAATGCTGTATCATTCAATCAATCATACACCGCACAACTCCGTCGACCAAGTTGATGAATATGGTCAGAAAGCATAATTTTGAAATAAAAGTGGCAATGTGGCAAGGCTGCTGCCTTACAGCGCCAGAGACCTGGATTTGATCCTGACTATGGGCTCTGTCTGTACGGAGATTGTATGTTTTCCCTGTGACCGTGTGGGTTATCTCGGACATGCCAAAGACGTACAGGTTTGTAGGTTCATTGACTTCTGTAAATTGGTCCGAGAGTGTAAGGATCTGGTGTACAGGTGATCATTGGTCGGCGTGGATTCGGTGGGCCGAAGAGCCTGTTTCCACGCTGTATCTCTAAACTAAAATAAACGGCATGCCCGCATTTATCCACAAGAGAATTCAGCTAAATTCTGCCACACTGCCCAGTTAAGGGCCTGTCCCACTTAGGCAATTTTTTGGGTGACTGTCAAAGTCGTAGATTCTTTTACCCGACGACAATGACCACGACAATGCTGAGTCAGGTCGAGATTACAGCGTCTTCTGAAACATCGCGAAAATCCCACGCTGTCAATGCTTCTCCGGCTTCCTGATTTTCGCTGAAATCACCGACAAGTCGGTAAGTACTTGAGAGTTTTGAACTATAACACCTTGTGTGGGTTACTTAAAAACCAAGCTTCACTGTAACAAGGAATAAACCGGATTTACTTCCAGTTTACTAATAGCTGTATTAAAAATTAAAAAAATTAAAGTGGTTCAGTGGATTTTTGTGAAACGTGTGTGGGCATTCTTTGAAAATGTAAGGGAGATGCATATCTGGTTTCTGGGTTGCATATCTGGGTTTGGAGCCCACTTTAAATGTAATGGCTGAGGCCAAAAACATTGCGAAAATTCCCACGCTTACCTGACTGTCAAACTGTCGCCTCCAATCTACCTGTCAAAAGTCCTGACGGTAAATAAATTGGTCAAACACAAGCATTTTATGGTATTTTGAAATGCCTTTACTTATTTTAATATTATGTGCTTCTAAATGCATCGAAGAGAACCTATCAAACCTGGGGACAGCATGTGACAGCGCCCGCAATAAGCAACGATACCTGCAGTCAAGCCAGGTGTCGCCGAGAAATTTCAAACCGGATGATTTCTCAGCGACGCACCGAGATCCACTACAATTTTTGGAAGACTCCTCACGATCGACACCCGGCGAACTGTCGGCGACAGCCTAGTCGCCGGCAGTCGCCTTAAAATCACCTAAGTGGGACAGGCCCTTAAATGTCTGAACCAACAACTTTAACAACAAAATGGAGATTAAATAAGGTACAGGTTCATAATCCGACGCAAAATACAAAGTGCTGGAAATTTACGGACAATGTTTCGTCCACCCTTTGTGAGAGTCTTCTTCGGACTGATTGGAGCGGTGGGAATGGGATGGAGGTAGGGGGAGCAAGTTGGAAGGAGAGATGGGGGCAGGACAAAGCCTAGCAAGTGCTGCACAAAGTGCTGGAGCGACTCAGCAGGTCAGGCAGTATCCCTGGAGAACTTGGATAGGTTTTGAGTCGGGACCCTTCTGCAGACTGCTAGCAAGTGATAGGTGGATACAGGTGGTGGGGGGTGCTCGATTGGTAAATGTGGAGTAAGTGACAAAGGCTGAAGGTGAAAAGGAGACAAAAGGGTTCCAGATAAGGAGAGGAGGGGTAAAATGTAACAGTGGAGGGAGGGATGTAGGTGGAAGGGGACAGGGGAGGGGAAAGAGGAGGGATAAAAAGACAATGGATGACTTGGGGATGGGAGATGAGCTTACAAAGGAGGACAATTGAGCAGGGGGACTGGAGTGGGGGTGGTGAGAGAAAAGGAAGCTCTTTAGACCAGGAGTACACTAATGAATTCTGTTTTTTTTTGGCCTCGTTTTGGAAGGGGCTGATTGCCTGCTTTATTGCGGTTTATTTTGGGGTCAGATTTGTCAGCATTGCAATCACTCCATCTTGCCTTCTTCACGAAAGCACATGAACCACTAACCTTGCCCTCTACGTAGTAATCCACATTTCTCTTTCAATCATCGGAACCAAGCATGCTGTTCAAAGTTTTATCAAAAGCCAGTCTTGGTAGAAACCCGTGTGCAGCCAATTCCCACTCATCCGTCTGTGGAACCGAGCCTCCGCTATCAGAGTTACTTCCATCACCACTTCCAGACCCCTGCGACCCCCAGTCCTAGCCTCTCATCCGCAAATGACTTTCAAAAGTCATAATTCTGATTCCAGCCATCTAATCCTTCCCCGGGTCCCCCAACCCACTCCACCAAATGCCGGGAATTCCCCCTTTAAACCTCTTGCTCCTTCTTAGTCATACAGCGTGGGAACGGGGCCCCTTGGCCCAACTTGCCCACACCAACCAATATGTCCCATCTACACTCGTCCCACCTGCCACCATTTGGCCCATATCCCTCCAAACCTGACCTATAATGTACCTATCTAAACGTTTCTTAAACGTTGTGATAGCACCTGTCTCAACTATCTCCTCTGGCAGTTTGCTCCATATACCTAACACCCTTTGTGTAAAAAAGCTGCCCCTCAGGTTCTTATTAAATCTTTCCCCCCTCACCTTAAACCTCTGAACTCTGGTTTTTGATTCCCCTGCTCTGGGTTAAAGAACCTGTGCACTTACCCAATCTATTCCTCTCATGATCTTGTGCACCTCTATAAAATCACCCCTCATCCTCCGGCACTCCAATGAATAAAGTCCTAGCCTCTCCCTATAGCTCAGGCCCTCGAGTCCTGGCAACATCCTTGTAAATCGTCTCTGCACCCTTTCCAGCTTAACAAGATCTTTCGTACAAGGGTGACCAAAACTGAAAACAATACTCTAAACAATACACCAATGTCTCGTACAATTGTATCATGACCTCCCATCTTATATACTCTGGCTGACATCTTCTCCAAGGCAATTTAAAATTTATCTTCTGGCTTAGTCACCTGTTTAAGCAACTCTACATGTAAACACAAAACATAGAAAGAAGGAACTGCAGATGCTGGTTTACCAAGGAAAGGCAAAGTCCTGGAGTAATTTAGTGGGTAAGGCAGAATCACTGGAAAACATGGATATGTGACGTTTCGGGTCAGGACCCTTCTTCAGATCAATTGTACTAGGGGGAGAAAGCTGGAAGAGAGGGGTTGGGTGGACAAAGCCTGGCAAGTGATAGTTGGAGAGGCGAGGAGGGGTGGGGTTATGGGCAGATGGGTGGAGTAAGTGTCAAAGGCTTGAGATTAAAGGGCGATAAGAGGGTGTCAGATTTTGGAGAAGAGAGGCATGAAATGTAAAACCAAAGGGAGGGATATAGATGCAAGTGGATGCAGGGGGGGGATGGGAGAAAATGTATACGTACAACGGTGGAGAGCTGGAAAGAAGGCGAAATGAAGGGCAGGGGTGATAGGTGGATGCAGGTGAGGGGAGGGTGGGTATTGGCAGATGGGTGAAGCAAGTGACAAAGGCTTGAGATTAACTTGATTTGGACGATGTCAGGGGTTATGGAGAGAAGGCAGGAAGGAGTATGGGGTTGAGAGGGAAAGATAGATCAGCTATGATTGAATGGTGTGGACTTGATGGGCCGAATGGCCTTATCCTGCTCCTAGAACTTAAGAACAGGAGACAAAATTGGAGAATTTAATCTTCCAGCATTTTCAAGTGTCAATTTCGGTTTGACAATGTCCGTGTTAAGTGCGATGTTATCCAAATGGAATTTCTTGATGAGAATTTACTTACAAAGCAAAAAATTGCTCATTCCTTGCACTTATTAGAGCAAGTTGCAAACTTTGGGATTACCAGCAACTTAAACAAACCCCGCTTTTTCTATTAACCATCCCACCCCACCCCACCCCCCACACAGAAACTGTGATGAACTGGAAACTTCTGGAAACAGATGTTCTATGCTGCAATAAATAGCTCAGATGTAGTTCAAGCGAGCAGCACTCCTTCCCTTTGCAGCTGCCAATGTTTAAGGGCTGGACATGTGCCAATATGTTTGCGACAGGAAACATTCGTTTTCCGCACAAAGTCAAGCAGAAATCTGGAATAGTTCTCCCGCCCAAATAAAAGTGGGTGAAATATTTCTCCGAGCAGTAACACATTAGGCCAAGGCGGTGGATATTTTTAAGGCAGAGAGAGACAAATTCTTGATTAGAACAGGTGTCAAGGGTTATGGGGAGAAGGCAGGAAAATGGGATTAGGAGGCAGAGATCAGCCATGATTGAATGGCGGAGTGGACTCGATGGGCCGAATGGCCTAATTCTACTCCTTTAACCTGTGAACTTGCATCGGCCACTCAAAGCCTCGACCTTTTTATATTCATTCACGAGGTAAAGGACTGGATGACAATTAATGGACAATTAATGCCGTCAACTCCGGATGCAATTGAACAATGGAATTCCAAACATTTCTGGCTGGGACCCTTCTTGAGTCTGACCCAATTTGAAATATGTAAGAAGGAACTGCAGATATCATCATCATATCATATCATATCATATATATACAGCCGGAAACAGACCTTTTCGGCCCTCCAAGTCCGTGCCGCCCAGCGATCCCCGCACATTAACACTATCCTACACCCACTAGGGACAATTTTTACATTTACCCAGCCAATTAACCGACAACCGAAGATAAGACACAAAAAGCTGGAGTAACTCAGAGAGACAGGCAGCATCTCTGGAGAGGAGGAATGGGTGACGTTTCGGGTCGAGACTCTTCTTCAATTTGAAATGCCATCTGTCCATTCCCTCCACTGATGCTGCCTGACCCGCTGAGTTCCTCCAGCACTTCGTTATTTGCTCAAGATTGCAACATCTGCAGTCTCTTGTGTCTCCTTGAAAATAACACGTTGGATAACACGTGGATCTACACAATAAACAGCATAAAGAACCTTCAGGATAATGGATATCTTATTGGTGATAATGTTGATACAATCCTGAAGACAAGCTGAAACGCTCAAGGGAAATATTGATGTTTGTACTAGTGGGAGAGTCTAGACGATTTTTCCGCTAGTGCTTGAGTCTAGACGATGTTTCCACTGGTGGGAGAGTCTAGATCCAGAGGGCACTGCCTCAGAATAAAAGGACGTACCTTTAAAAAGGAGATGAAGAGGAATTTCTTAAGTCAGAGGGTGGCAAATCTGTGGAATTCATTGCCACAGACGGCTGTGGATATTTTAAAGGAGATTGACGGAATCTTGATTAGTACGGGTGTCAGGGGTTATGGGGAGAAGGCAGGAGAATAGGGTTGAGAGGGAAAGATAGATCAGCCGTGATTGAATGGTGGAGTAGACTTGATGGGCCGAATGGCCTAATTCAGCTCCTATAACTCATGAACTCCAAACTTTCCTCTCTCTGTCGCAAGGTGGATAAATGAAGGGGCTGATCAGCCAGGGTTTAACTGAATACGTTACCGTGCTTCAGGAGATGGTGGGTTATGTGGATTTGCAGGTACTGTTCATTGATCCAGAGACACAAATTCCATAAGACTATATCATAGGAGCAGAATTAGGCCATTCGGCCCATCAAGTCTACTCCACCGAGTCTACTCAATCATGGCTGATCATGGCTGATCTATCTTTCCCTCCCCATTCTCCTGCCTTCTCCACACAACCTTTGAATTATGAGAGCCTAAGATGGCGCCCAAGGCAGGTGAGACTCTGTGTACTGGTCCCACAAGTGATTCTGCAATCATTCATTACAATCGCTGCACTTTTTTTTTTTAAACCTCTATTATTCCCTTTATCCTGTGTCTTTCTACTGTGGACAGCTTGATCGTAAGTCTTTCCGCTGACTGGACAGCACGCAACAAAAAAGCTTTTCACTGTAACTCGGTACATGTAACAATAAACTGAACTAATCAAGCATTTACCAATCGAAGGTATTTATTCAGACTGAAGAAGGGTCTCGACCTGAAACGTCACCCATTCCTTCTCTCCCGAGATGCTGCCTGACCTGCTGAGTTACTCCAGCATTTTGTGAATAAATACCTTCGATTTGTACCAGCATCTGCAGTTATTTTCTTATAAGCATTTACCAATATTCGCTTTAAAAATACTCAATGACTTGGCCTCTCACGCTGAAGAAAATCGTCTTCATCCCCATTCTAAAGGCTTGTCCTTTTATCCTGGGACTGTGCCCTCTGGTTCCAGATCCTTCCACTCCTGAAAACATCCTCTCCAAATCCACTCTGTCTAGGCCTTTCATTAGTCGGCAAGTTTCAATGAGATCTTCCCTCATCCTTTTAAACTCGAGTTTGATTTCTATCTCCCTGCAACACAGTCAGGGAATTAAATTCAAGTAATTAATTGAATCCAGAATTTTATAAGAGTTTGTCTAAATATTCTGTCATGTCGTGGCCCGGTGGTTAAATTAGCACATGACAATCCTCTGACCTGGAATAATAACCCAAAGGCCAAAGATCAAATATTACTATGACAACTGGGGAATTTAAATTCAGCTAACAACCGAGTCGCAACGGCCAAATTGCTAGCCTCAGTAACGATCAGCATAACAATCACTGAACTGTTGCAAAAACACACTTGGTTAAGGGAGTGTGTTAAGGGAGTACTTTAAGGGAGGACACCTGCTATTCATATCCTGTGTGTGGCCATGGAAGGGAGGTGCACCAAAAGTGATTCACTCAGAAATGCCCTCTGAACGAACGCCAGTCAGTTTAAGGGCAATTAGGGATGAGTGATAAATGTTCACCTTCTCAGCAACATCTGGATGTGGAAAAAAAAAACTAATCGCAAAACAAAAAGCAAGCACAGAACTATTGTTTAGTTTAGAAACAAGGAACCAGCAGGGAGCTGGTCTCCCAAAAAAATAAAAATACAATCTGCTGGAGTAACTTGGCGGGTCAGGCAGCATCTCTGGAGAACATGGATGGGTGATGTCCTTTTCTGTAAACCAGCAGCTGCAGTTCCTTGTTTCTACAACAGTGACTTGTTTCTGTGTCCCACCCCTACTGCTCTCTCAGCTTTCTCCCCCTTACTACAATCAGTCTGAAGCAGAGTCCTGACCCGAACGATCACCTATCCACAATGAGTTACTCCAGCACTGAGTCTTTTTTAATTAACCGATATAGTTGAGTCAAAAATATTAAAAGCATACAATGTACCAGTGGATACCAAGCTAGGTTTAGGTTAGTTTAGAGATACAGCATGCAAACAGGCCCTTCACACCACCATCTCCATGGCGACCATCGATCTCCCATTCAGACTAGTTCCATGTTATCCCACTTTCTCGTCCACTCCCTACATGCTAGGGGAGATTTACAGAAGCCAATTAACCTACAAATAAAAGCGTATTTTAGTTGTGGGAGAAAACTATTCCTGCACTTTTGTACTTAAGCATGATTATGCCTATGCATAATAGGATTTTTACTGGATTTCATTGCACCCAAGTACTGGTATAGATGGGACATGTTGGTCGGTGTGGGAGAGTTGGGCCGAAGGGCCTGTTTCCGCTCAGTATGACTCTATAACTCCAAGTACGTGACAGTAAAGTAGCATTGAACCCGTTGCACCAGACGAAACCCACGCCGTCTCAGGGAGAGGAATGATGTTAAAAATAGTCTTGGTTCACTGATGGGTGGCGCCAGCAATGGCTGCCTCGCCAACTGTCTGTCTGTCCCTTCCTTCTTTGTTGTTTGTCTTTTTGTGTTAAATGTATGTTTTTAGTGTTCTTTAGCTTGTTTATGTGGGGGGTGGGGGGGAGTTGGGGGAAACTTTTTCTAATCTCTTACCTCGACGGAGTTGCGATTTTCTTCCGTACCGTATCTTCGTCCGCACTGCGGCCTAACATCGAGAAGTTTTTTCTGGCGGCCTTTTCTGGAGACCAACTTAGAGAGCTCCACCGTGGGAGCCTGCGGACTCTAACATCGCGGAGCTCGCGGTCTCTAGTTGGAGACTGGCTTCGGGAACTTCAAGCCGCAGGAGCTTCGACCGCCCCGACGCGGGAGCTTCGACCGCCCCGACGCGGGAGCTTCGACCACCCCGACTGCGGACGGTTCGACTGCCCCAAACGCGGGAGAATAAACCAGGAAGAAGATTGGACTTTATTGCCTTCCATCACAGTGACGAACGTGGGGAATCCACTGTGCTGGATGTTTATGTTAACTTTTATGTAGTTGTGTGTCTTGTTGCTTTTTTTTTAGCATGGTTGTATGGTCATTCGAATTTCACTCTACCTTACTTGGTACATGTGACAATAAACTGACCTTGAAACCTTATGTCCTTTGTGGAAGAAAATCTTCCATCCTCACTCAGTCTGCTTCACCCATCACTTCAGACCCACTGCATGGTTCGTTCTCGAGTGCTTCCTCAGTTCAGGGGCAATTAACGATGGACCATATGGCCTTACAGCGCCCACGTGGGTTTGATCCCGACCGCAGATGCTGTCTGTACAGGATTTGTACATTCTCCTTGCGACAGCGTGGGTTTTCTCCGGGTGCTCTGGTTTCCTCCTACCTCCAAAGACGTGCGATTTTGTAGGTTAATTGGCTTCTGTAAATTGTCCCTAGCGTGTAGGATAGAACATTGTATGGGTGATCGCAGGTCAGCACAGACTCAGCCGGCTGAAGGGCCTGTTTCCACGTTGTATCTCTAAACTAAACTAAAATATATGCTGGCATTCCCAGAAACTCCTTTATACCATGTATGAATACAAAATGGTTGAGGCGGTGAATGGCCGGCACAAGTTACCGATAAAATGTTGCCAGTTATAGACAATAGACAATAGGTGCAGGAGGAGGAGGCCATTCGGCCCTTCGAGCCAGCACCGCCATTCAATGTGATCATGGCTGATCATTCTCAATCAGTACCCCGTTCCTGCCTTCTCCCCATACCCCCTGACTCCGCTATCCTTGCTCTATCTAGCTCTCTTGGATGCATTCAGAGAATTGGCCTCCACTGCCTTCTGAGGCAGAGAATTCCACAGATTCACAACTCTCTGACTGAAAAAGTTTTTCTTCATCTCAGTTCTAAATGGCCTACCCCTTATTCTTAAACTGTGGCCCCTTGTTCTGGACTCCCCCAACATTGGGAACACGTTTCCTGCCTCTAACGTGTCCAACCCCTTAATAATCTTATACGTTTCGATAAGATCTCCTCTCATCCTTCTAAATTCCAGTGAATACAACCTATCCCTTGGTTTGCTTTATGTTAGCGACTAGGAATATTTTTCTTTAAAACTAAACCTTTGATGCAGTGAGTAAGCAAATGAGAAGCAAAACCAAGGAGGATTTCAGCTGGAATTGCCAATGTTTACAAGGTTATGCAGTCTTACAGCAAAGGCATGGCAACAGCCCTGCCTTGGCAACAGGCCAGAACTGCTACATTTAACTATCAATTGATTCTCACCAGGAAACACTTACAGGTCCATAACAAGGACAGTGGCTGCTGTCTTGGTATTGCAGTCTGGGAATGTGGGCAGAGGCCCCATATTGTGGGAATGGCAACTAACCCAAGGCCTTCCCCGCTGAAGTCCAAAACCCCAAGCATTCCCCATGGTGGTACACACACAACTGCGCTAATATTTTAGGTGTGGCACAGTGGTAGAGTTGCTGCCTGACAGCGTCAGAGACCCGGGTTCGATCCTGCCCATGGGTGCTGTCTGTGTGGAGTTTGCAGGTTCTCCTGGTGACCACGTGGGTTTTCTCCGGGTGCTCTGGTTTCCTCCCACATTCCAAAGACGTGCAGATTTGTAGGTTAACTGGCTTCTGTAAATTGTCTCTAGTGTACAGGGATCACTAATCGACAGGGACTCGATGGGCCAAAGGGCCTGTTTCTATGCTGTATCCCTAAACTAAACTAAAACTAATCGGCATGGGGTTGGGAGGTAGAGGAAAGAAAGATGAACCTAAAACAAAATAGTAGCACATTCAATGAGCCTTCCATGATCACAAACTACGGAGAACGTACACCACAGAAACAAGTCACTCTGTTGTACAAAACAGGAAACTACAGATGCTGGTTTACCAAGGTATGACTCAAAACGCTGGAGTAACTCAGTGGGTCAGGCAGCATCTCTGAAGAACTTGGATAGGTGCTGCTTCAGGTCGGGACCCTTGTTTCGACTCACAAAATGCCAGTGTAATATTGGAGTCTGAAGAAGGGTCCCGATGCGAAAGCTACCTGTCCATTTTCTCCTGAGATGCTGCCTGATCTGCTGAGTTACTCCAGCACTGTGCCTTTCCACATCATTCTGTTTACTGAATGGACACTTACACTCCATCAGCTTCCACCCCACCCCTACCTTTTCCCCTTTTTAAATTAGATGTCTTCTTTTCATCTCTGGCCTTTGTCCACACATCTGCCACCCCCCCCCCCCAATCTGTAATCTGTATCCACCTATCACTTGTCAGGCTTTGCCCCACCCCTACCATTCTTCCACCTTTCTCCCCCCCACTACAATCAGGCTGAAAAAGGGCCCCGGTTGAAAACATCACCTAGAGAACATGGGTGCTGCTTCAAGTGGGGACCCTTCTTCAGACATTTGCTGCTCCTTAGTCTGAAGAAAGGGTCCCGACCCAAAACGTCACCTTGCCATGTTCTCCAGAGATGCTACCAGCCCCACTGAGGTACTCCAGCATTTTGAGTCCTTTTCTATACATCAGCATCTGCAGTTCCTTGTTTCTACACCAAAACATCACCCATCCATTTTCTCCAGAGAAACAAGGGACTGCAGATGCTGGTTTACGGAACAGGACGTCACCTGTCCATGCTCTTCAGAGATGCTGCCTGAGCCGTCGAGTTACTGCAGCACTTTGTGTTTTTTTGCTGAGAAACTTGTAAATAAATGTGCGCAGGTTTGGTAGAGAGGACAGCAAGGTCTGATAAATTAAACTGTATTTATTTTTTGCAGACAAGAGAGGAGGGGCAAAGTTGAACTTTTGATTAGAGAGGACAGAGTCACAGTCACATCGCACGAACAGGCCCGTCAGCCTAACTTGCCCACGCCACCCAACATGCCCCATCTACACTAGTCCCACCTGCCCGCGTTTGGTCCATATATCTCTCTAAACCTGTCCTATCTGCGTACCTGTCCAAATGTTCATCACAGCAGATCTCAGAGGATACTCTTGTGGGATTGTATAGTGAAGTTATAATGGTGCAACAGAAATAAAGAGGGGATGTTCACGTTGATGGGGTTTATTATAGGCAGCAAGAACAAAGTGGATGTGGAGAGGATGCTGCCAGTAGTGGGAGAGTCTTGGACCAGAGCCCACAGCCTCAGAATAAAAGGACATACCTTTAGAAAAGAGATGAGGATGAATTTCTTTAGCCAGAGGTTGGCAAAGCTGTGAAATTCAATGCCACAGACAGCTGTGGAGCCAAGTCATTGGGTATTTTTAAAGCAGAGATTGATGTTCTTGATTAGTAAGACCATCAAAGGTTTCGGGGAGAAGGCAGGAGAATGAGGTTGAGAGGGAAATGTAGATCAGCCATGATCGAATGGTGGAGCAGATTTGATGGGCCGAATGGCCTAATTATGCTTCTGATTTTTATGGTCATAATTAGAGAACCAAATGTGTAAGGAGATTGTAGATGATAGCTGGAAGAATTACAGGGTTATAATAGCAGGTAATTTTAAATTTGCTCACATTGACTGGGAATCGCACAGTGCAAGGATCGGAGGGGATGGAATTTCTTAAGCGAGTCCAGGAACGTTTTCTTACACAAGGTATATTGAGCCCTGCTAGAGAGGGCACAATGGGGTAACAAGACCTGCATATTCAGAATGTGGCCTAACAACATTCCCTTCATTCTCACCTCCATCCATTCCCATCAAGTCCCCCGGATTCTACCACTTACCTACTTACCTTACTAGTAACAATTTACAGTGGTCAATTAGCCCGCACGTCTTTGGGATGTGGGAGGAAACCAGAGCATCAGGAGGAAACCCACGCAGTCACAGGAAGAGCATGCAAACACCACACAGACCAAGGTCAGGATCGAACCCGCGTCTCTGGCGCTGCGAGGCAGCAACTCTACCAGTTACACCACTGTGCTGCCATGCCGGGAACAAACCTCACAACATTTGTGATATTTGAGTAAGTAACGCCACATAAGCAACCACTAGTATTAAGGCCTCTTAGGAACTACCACACTGTTGACGATCAGACTTGAAGAATAGCTACCTAGGCTTTGTAAGGCAAGTGGCATCTACTAAACAGAAAAAAAACCCAACAGCTGTTTCAGAGAACACCACCCACAATTACATGTGTGGGAAGGAAGAAGGGTCTCGACCCAAAACGTAACATATCCCTTTTCTCCAGAAACTGCCTGACCCGCTGAGTTACTCCAGCTTTTTGTGTCCACCCAGAAATACACGGTGTAGAAACAAGGACCTGCAGATGCTAGTTTGTCAAGGAAAGACACAGAATGCTAGAGTAACTCAACGGGTCAGGCAGCATCTCTGGAGAAGGGATATGATACCCAGTCCGAAGAAGGGTCCCGACCCGAAGCGTCACCTCCCCATGTTCTCCAGAGATGCTGCCGGACCTGCTGAGTTACTCCAGCATTTTGTGTCTTTCCTACCCAGAAGTACTCGTTCCTCTTGCTGCCATTCAGTTCCGTGTCATTAGTATCTCTTTTCATCAATGGCTGCAAATTAAAAGCAATATTTTTTCTCTGTCAATGTCTGTCAATGTAAATGCACAAGCCAACATCGAACATTAACGGAACCAGGCCACAAGCCCCGGACTGGCTTTCAGACACACGCGAGTGAGTGGGAAAGGAAGCTCTCCTCTTAACGCCCCAACTTGTTCGTCGCTACTCAATGCCGCCGCCGCCGCTTACCAAATGAATTGAGGAAATCGGCGATCTTCTTGATACTGCTGGTGATAACCTCAATGTACTCCCTGTTAGCCCAGTCCTGGTGGATCTCCCTCTGCACCGGATCGCCCTGCCCCGCCATGTCTCAACTACAAGCCGAGGTGAACCGAGCCACCCGTGTCCACGGCACCGATTGGCTTCGAGCCGCCCGTTTCAGGACGTTTAACAGTCTGATTGGCCCCATCTAACACGGAAAGAGGAATTCAGCAAAGATTATTGGCTATGAAGGCAGTGGATGAGACGAACGTTTTCATTGATTGAAGCCAGTGCAAGTGCTCGGACCTGGGCGAGGAAAATATTTGGTCTAGAAAAGGGTCTCACCTATTCCTTTTCTCCAGAGATGCTGTCTGACTCACCGAGTTACTCCAGCATTTTGTATTTATCTTCGGTATAAACCAGCATCTGCAGTTCCTTCCTGCACTAAAATATTTGGTTGATTGACTGATGAACATCGAACAGAATAGCAGGGGAACAGGCCCTTCGGCCCAAAATAATAATAATAATTTCTCAATCGGTTGCATTAAACAAGAGAACAATTAGGTTAGCGAGATTAAAGTAATGATTGTAAGCGAGAACAATGCAATTGGTTATGATGAAACAGGCAACTGCAAATTCTGCTTTATATATAAAAAACAAAATAAATACATTGCGTGATATTTAGAAACAGGCCGTTCGGCCTAATTTGCCCATACCGTCCAAGATGCCCCATCTCCACTAATCCCACCTGCCGGCATTTGGCCCATATCCCTTTGAACCTTTGAGATTTATTGCCTAACCCTATTTGTACATAGATTCATTGCCTAACCCTATTTGATGTTCCGACCCGGAACATCACATTCCTTTTTCTCCATGGATGCCACCTGACCCGCTGAGCTATTCCAGCATTTTATGTTTATCTTTAAGGGCATAACCTTTTTTAAAACTTTCCAAATGTAAACTTTATTCGGAATATAAAAATATCTATACCAAACAGAAAACTGTGCAAAAACTCTTATTACATTATCAGTGCCTGTAGGATGTAAGCTTCATACTCGAATGGCCGCAATTTCTTCGGAAAGGCGCTCTCACTGTTACATTCACTCCAGAAGTTACTGGGTTAAAAAAAGGGCGGGCGCCAGAACGGATTTGGTTTCAGTTCATTCATAAACAGAGCTGTAGTAACGCAGCCTCATTCCGATTGGTTACACCCTCCAGCAACCATTTGATGTTGGAACGTGGAAGTATCAACGTTCGGGAACGTGGAAGTATCAACGTTCGGGAACATGCTGTATCCGTCCACTGTGATGTCATTATCAATGTATCGAATTGTTACATGTCAAATTCTGCTACACTTACATTCCAGGTAGCTAAGCAACATAATATATTTATATTACGACTCACCTCAACGGAGGAATTAGAGAGGTCTCAAAAATAGTTCGCACTTAAAAGTCTTATTTCCTATCGTACCGATTATTTTATCAGTGGCAGGCAAGTATTAACTTAAATTTGTTATTTTAGGTAATGACAAGAAAACTGGTCACAGAACAGTGCTCTGATCTAAAAATCATCAACCTGAATTATTGGCTCCTGTTTCTTTATCCCCCACAGCAGACGCTGACTGACTTGCTGAGTACTCTGGTATTTTCATGATCACGGGCTCTGGGAATGAAATTAAGCCATTTGATCCATCGTCTACTCCGCCACTCAATCATGGCTAAACTACCTTTTCCTCTCAACCCCATTCTCCTGCCTTCACCCCACAACCCCTGACACCTAAGCTACTCAAGCAGAATATGAGGTGCCAAACTCAGGCAGATGGGATTGGTCAGTGTGGGGAAGTTGGGCCGAAGAGCCTGTTTCCACGCTGTATAACTTTGAGGCTATGTGGGGGACACTAGTCCCACCTGCTCATGCTTGGTCTATAACCATCTAAACCTATCTGATCCATGTACCAATCCAAATTCTCTTAAATATTATGATAGTACCTGCCTCAACTACATCCTCTGGTAGCTTGTTCCATATACCCACCATCCTTTGTGTAAAAAGTTTACCTCTCTGGTTCCTATTAAATCTTTCTCCCTTTACCTTAACCTTATGTCCTCTGGTCACTCATTATCGTCACTCATTGCCATCGAAAATGTGTACATATGAACAATGAAAGATCACCGGGTTAATTTCCTCGCTGGTGGTTCACCTGACTGGCTCAGGATTACCAGCATTCCCTGTTTTCTTTATCTCCATCAGCCAGTTACACAACATGGAAAGAGGCTCTTTGGCCAAACTCATCCATGCCAAACATGATGCTCCACCAGGCAATTTACAGAGGCCAATCAACCTACTCTGACTCTGATAGTTAGAAGCTCCCAGTGGTGGTATCATCCTTGCACCTTCTCCACAGTCTGTTTTTTATAACCACCCTTTAAGTAAAAAAGTTGCCCCTTCAGTTCCTATTACAGTTTGTCCCTCTCACTTTAAACCTATGTCCACTGGGTCTTGATTTCCCTACACTGGGTAGGAGACTCTGTGAATTCAACCTCATTCAACCTTTATTCCTCTCATAATTTTATACACCTCTATAAGTTCAGCCCTCAGCCTCTGGCACTCCGAGCAATAATGCCTACCCGACCGCTCCCTATAGCTCAGGCCCTCGATTCCTGGCAACATCCTCGTAAAGTGGCTGGTAAGAACAAGGAATTATGATTTTCTAAATTTACAGGGTTTTGGTCAGGCGGCATTTGGAGTATTGTGCGCAGTTCTGGTCACCCCATTACAGTAAGGAGTTGGAGGCTTTGGAGAGGGTGCAGAAGAGATTTAGTAGAATGCGGCCTGGATTAGAATAGATTAGTTATAAGGAAAAGTTGGATTGTTTTTCCTAGAGTGGCAGAGGCTGGGGGGAGGCCTGATAGATGTACTGTATATAAAATTATGAGGCGTGGATAGGGTAGACGGTCAGAACCTTTATCCATAGGCTGGAAATGTCCAAGACATGGGGGCATAGCTTTAAGGTGAGAGGGGCAAAGTTTAAAGATGTGTGGACACCATTCCCTACACAGATATTGCCTGAACCGCTGTTCCTCCCACACTTGGTGTTTTGCTCAATTCTATTCTCCCATAAATTCCACTCTCTCACTTTATTTTCCACAGGTTCCTCCAGCACTTTGTTTTATTACGTCATGCAATTGATGTTCTATTGAGGTGAAAATGGGCATATGTTTATATATATTTTTTTAATGTAGAATTCATATCAAGTAAAAAATACTTTCGAGGGAGAATTTGTGCAACTTTTCTTATCAAATTATTAAACAGAGAGTTGATGACTGACCATTGTCTCCCTCTTTAAGATCCAGTCTCGGTGCAGTTCTCATTTGAAGATGACTGCTTATCAGCTGTGGGATCTATGGTCTCCCTTTGATGAAAGTTCCCAGTTGGTTGGATGCAGTGCCCCTGCTTCTGGGAAACTGGATGGAGCGGAAGGGATTCAGGTGCCCTCGCCGTCAGACCAGGAGGTGGCCCACTACCTGCAAGACAACGTCATAACCAATGATTGGAACCTCTTGGGCCTTCTCGCGGACGCGGGAAACATCTGTCCTGATATGTTGTGTTACTCTTGTGAAACCGAGCAGAACGCCACCACGGTCGTGTATAAACCCGAGCCCGTCAAACTCAGCTCTGTGGATTCGGTGTTCGGCTCACCCATCACCACTGGAGCACCAAAACTAGCGCGGGGCTTCCAAGCTTCTGAAGGCTCAGCCTTTACTGAGATCGCCAACGTTGGTTCCCCAACACCCACTTTAACCACACAATATAAAGTTAATGTAATTGTGATGATTTGCAGGCAATTTCTAAGGGTTGTCACCTTGATTTATACAGCCTATCAGAAGTGCTTTTACGTCTTACAACATCCAATTTGATGCTGGCTTCTCGAGCGTATATTAAGTTTAACAAACAAAATTTGTCTTTATTTCCAAAGTTTCTCACTTCTGATCCAGTTAGAGAAGATAACACACTGGCTGTATCTTTCCTTACATGTGACATAATCTTTCTGATAATAGGGCCCCCACACTGAAGACCTGCAGTGAGCATGCATGGTTGAATGCAAGTTAACTATTATTGCTGTTTTTGTTCAGGGAAAAACTTGGTTGTGGTGATCATAGGAATTAATTTATTCTTGAGCTCCAGGTGACCTAAAACAAGCTCACATGTTTCTTCTAGTCCCATCTTTGCACAAGACAAACCCAACTGGCATAAAATTTAATTAATTATGATGTAATAAACATTAAGTTTAAGAGGCAATATTTTCAGAATAATAAAAATAAAACAAAGTTTTGTTACTTACGTTTCAGACCATTTTTGGATTTTAAAACATTATTTCACGATACTGAGGTTCATCCACAACTGAAAGGAAAGCATTAACTTTTTGTTTCCGTCACATTGTCTTTCTCCACTGTGCAGTCACCGGTTTGAAAGGGTGTCATGCAAAGATGCTACATTATGCTTTTCAACTATTCAAAGCCTGCCTTCTGCACAGAAAGAAAGCAGCAGCAAATTGGAATTTCATGTTCTTTTCCCTTCACAGTTCACAATGCAACAAAGCCCAAAGGGCAGTGCATCAACAGTGTAGCTCTGATAATAGAGACAGGGAGACGACAGGTGCTGGAATCTTGAGCTTAAAAAAACCCTGCAAAGTGCTGGAGGAGTTCAGTGGGTCGGGCAGCATCTGTGAAGGGAAATGATCAGATGCATTACGGGTTGGGAAGATTAGTCTGGAGAAGGATCCCAACTCGAAGCATTGGCTGTAGTTTTGATGCAGTTGGGTTACGGGTAAATAGAATGTGCATCCATACAGATGCCCTAATTATGGATAATACAACTTAAGATTTTGGAGGAATACTAAGCATTGGTCCACTCGTAAGTTTAGCAGATTCTTTCACCTGTTTTGGAAGTTCTGTAATCAAGCTCCTTCTTAAATTATTCGTTGCTTCCTTTTTGCCTTTCAGTGAAAACGGAGAACCTAGTTTAGCTGGGTCAGTTTTAAGCCAACATTTTATAAGAGCGAAGGCACATGCAAAGGCAAATCTACCCTGCAAGCCTCAGGCGATGGACATTCAATGCCAAATACTTCCTGCACTGTATCATACACATTCCTGCTTGCTGGTTGCAATGGTTAGCAATTAAACAAATTTAGGGAACACACTGGAGCATCTTCAAGCAAAAACATGTATTCCCAATTATTTTTTTACATTACACAATAAATGGGAAATTCACTAAAAGTCAACATTTTTTATTTTAATTTTTATACAGTGTATAACTTGTTAACAACAGTTTACAATTATAAAGCTCATAATAATAAACAAACCATGTTGAGCAGCATAGAAGGGATTCCAATAGTAATTCTTTATTTACATTTATTTAAATGATGAAAGAGGGCATTTCAGCAAAATTTGAGTTATTTACCATCCACGAACAATCAGAACCAGTCCCAAGATCGACCTCCTGTTTATGTGAAGCATAGCTCCAATATATTTCAACTGAATCCATTATTTAACGAACAAAATATTGCCTCCCCTTCTAAGTATCACCCTTGTAATATGTCTGTCTAATTGATATAATATCTGAATGCCAATTAAATAAATGTTGTGATGTTAACCCTAAACACAAATTAGTCACTGTGCCCGATAGTAGAATTGCATAATGTGGTTTCACCAAAGATTGCCATTGAAGCTCATCTTTAGTCTGCTAATAAATCTAATTTCATCTTTATTCTGCCATTTTTGCTAAGACTATTGCTACGAAAATCTGAAATTAGATTTATTTCAATTTGAAAATATAGCTGATACATACAGATAGGTAAAATTTGAAGGTTAAGAAACTGAAGAAATTTATGGTTGGTTCGTTCAAATGATGAGCAAAACAAAATTAAGGGGTATATATTGTACTCCGTTTCTATCAAAGCCACCTGGTAAATTAAACCATTGCAACGTGGTACACCATCGATGAAAACAACAATAAAACATTAATTTATGTAGTTAATAAATATCAAGTCAAGGAACAGAAACATTTCAGAAATAGTTCAGATCCAACAAACTACAAATGTTTAAAAATCCCTGGTGTCAGTTCAAAGTATTGGGTGTTTAGTCTAGAGATACAGCGCAAAAAGGCCCTTCGGCTCACCAGGTTCACGCTGACCAGCCGCCCCTGCACACTTACATTACCCTACACACACTGGGGACAATTTACAATTTTACCAAACTAATTAACCTACAATCATGTACGCCTTTGGATAAATACCAAGGTTTAAATACCACGGTATGCTATTTAAGTCTCAAAGCGCCAAATATTTTTGACTATTCAAAATCTATAAACAGTTGTGAATACCATACAAAATGAGCAATGTACGGCAAGACGTCATGACCTGCATCTCTGCATGCCCCAAATGCTGGTTGATTATCAATTCATTCTTGAAATGCTTTAATGCATCTAAAAGATCAGAGTTCATTAAAGATGATACTTTAAACACAAAGCAATTCCAAAGATTGTATCAGATTATCCAGAGCTTCCGATACACAATCCATAGCAAAAGTTGGGCAGCATACCTACTCCTCGACAAAACTAGCAATTGATAGATGACTTTCATTGATCAGATATGTCTTTGCTTTCAATTGGCTCTTCCTTTGTGGCAATGCCTAACATTCATTGGGTCTTGTCCACGATATCAGAGCCAAGAACCCAAAATGGAGAACAGTGGACTGCCTTAGACGATGTGCCACAGAGCAGTGCACAGGCTCTCTGTTCCCTATCACAACATATCTGTATTTCAATTTAAATTCAAATTTCAAACATGAAACTGAGAGTTCAAATACCAATCAATGTGGTACATTTAAGTACTAATAGGAATAGGAACGTCAATGGACTGCGATGAACAATCAACAACATTAAAAGAAGAGGCTGAAGATAAATGTATATTTATATAAAATGAACAGTAGTTAAACTAATGGTTTCTTTGTTGTCTTTTCACTTTCCGTGCTAAACTCAACTAGACATTCACTCCAGATGTCTGCCCCTTTTATTGTGACACCATTAGCTGATTTCACAACTCTCACATTCCCACATCATTTGTGCACCATATCCACTGACTTCATCCTGATGCATGGAGTGACTCCCAGCCCACAATCCTTCTCTCCATGCAGTGGCCTCAGCAAAAATCAAGGCTTTCCAGGATGGGTCCTAAAGATCAGATTGTCAATACATAAGAAGGTTGTATGGGAATTCCTAACAAACCCCATAAACACCTCTGGACTATCGTCGGCAGCCGTGAATGCAACGTGAGGTGACCCCCAGGTAGAAGTTTTACGTGTTCTCGAAAGTGCATTGATAATGCTTCATTTGTTGGTCTTCCCTTGATGTCCTGGATAAGTCATGAATATGGCTGCTTCAGGGAACATGAAGAATCAAGTATGTAGGGTGGGACTGGACTCCAGTTGTGAGACGAACACTGTAGAATTGGTAAGATTTCTTTTCAGAAGAGCCATCGACATTCCAAATGTTTTCTTGATTTTTTTATTTCCCCTCAGTAACAGCCTAGAAATGACCAGATTAATAAAATTAACATCACATTTCCATTATGTAATTGGAGTTTCCAAAGATCCAGGTTGCTGATCTGATATCAGGATGTGTTTACAAAATTCCTCATCAGGTTACAATGACAGTGATGTAACATTTGAATGATGGACACGAACGAAGAAGAACCCTTCCTCCACACCATAATGAGTACCTGCTTCCTCACCAAAACCTTTTAAGGCGTGGAGCCACTTATTCAAGGAACTGAAATGAAAATCATAGCAACATATTGTAATTTATGGCCCTCAGTGGCCACACTGCAGAGTACTCAAGGGAAATAAAGAGCTTTGGAGCAATCTGAAATGGATACGAATGGAATATAAAATGGAACTGCAGATGCTGATTTATACCAAAGATAGACACAAAATGCTGGAGTAACTCACTGGGTCAGGCAGCATCTCTGGAGAAAATAAAGGATTCAGGTTCCGACCCGAAATATCATCTACCCATTTTCTCCAGAGATGCTGCCTGGCCCACATAGTTACTCCAGTATTTGGTGTCTCATCTAAGAATATGAAAGGAACCCTATAAATGCAAAGCTGTCAATTTCTATTTAAACCAAAAGATAAAATATACAAATAAGTAGATCCAACTTTATTCTAACTGGAATCAAATAATTTATTGGGCTACTTGATAGCATTTTCACAATGAGATTGTTATGCACAGTGGCGCAGCTCGTAGTGCTGCTGCCTCACAGCGCCAGTGACCCGGGTTTGATGCAGACCCTGGGTGCTGTCTGTGTGGAGTTTGCCCGTTCTCCCTGTGGCCACGTGGGTTTCTTCTAGGTGTTTTAGTTTAGAGGTGCTCCAGTTTTCTCCCACATCCCAAAGAGATTCGGGTTTGTAGATTAATTGACCCCTGTAAATTGCCTCTTGTGAGCAGGGAGTTGATGCAAAAGTGGGATAACGTAGAACTAATGTGAACGGGTGATCGATGGTCGACATGGACTTTGTAGGCCGAAGGGCCTGTTTCCATGTTGTATCTTTCAATGAATCAATCAAAAACTAAAAAGTCAGATATTTAAAAACTGTCTCATCATGGAGAGATTCTGCATAAAGGCCAATCACATCAACGTTACTCAGCAGGTACATTCATCCCAGTCTATCATTAATTCTGATTCCCTTAGGTGAACAGATTTACGTGTTTTTATTAAAATCCTTGTAAGTATGCCTTTAAACCCACAGAACTGATTGGTCAAGCTATGAAATCCTAAAGAGGAATGGTACACAATGATTAAACTATGCAGCGTCAGTTGAAATTAAACTCTTTACTGTATGTTGGGATGGGGCTCAAGTCTCTAGATGAGAAGTCAGATCTCAAAATCCCAATTTTTAAGGCAAACCCTCTGGCCCAAAGATTGGCCAAGGTATTACGAAACCACCAGAAGTTAGGCGAGATATAGCCTGACTGATTGAATTAATGCCACATACAGAAATCAGTAAACATCTGCAATTAGAAACATAGAAACATAGAAAATAGGTGCAGGAGTAGGCCATTCGGCCCTTCGAGCCTGCACCGCCATTCAATATGATCATGGCTGATCATCCAGCTCAGTAGCCTGTACCTGCCTTCTCTCCATACCCCCTGATCCCTTTAGCAAAAAGGGCCACATCTAACTCCCTCTTAAATATAGCCAATGAACTGGCCTCAACTACCTTCTGTGGCAGAGAATTCCACAGACACAAATTGCTTTGTGTCTCAGCATAAATATTGTTAATAAAGACCTAGTCGCTGTCAGAGTCTTCGTCATCCCTTGTAGCTTTCTTTGCGTCGGATTCACAGTCATCATCCTCCTTTACCTCCTGCAAGAAAACAAACAAATTGAACAGTATTCTCCGTTTCCTCTGCAGATACGATGATAATTCATGATTCCCACTTCGAGCACAATTCTCTCCCCATACTCTTTGTCCCTTAATATACTCTCTGCATGCTCCCTTAATATTACTTCCTACATGTAATCTTTTTGGATTCTCCATAATTTTCTCTCCTGATGTTCTAAAATGCACCCCTGCCTCCAGGGATACACTTGATTCCAGCTGACAACATCTGAACCATGCTCTTTTTGCTGACCATATCTCTCGTCAAGCAGGGTTCCCAATTCCTGCAGCCTTGCTCTTCACTCTAGCAGGAACATGCAGATCTTGAACTCTCCCTATCTCACTTTTGCAAGCCCACCACTTGCCCGATGTCCCTTTGTCTGCAAACAACCTACAATCAACCGTTACAGGTTCCTGTCTATTACCGCCAAAATTCACCTTACCCCAATTTGAAACTTCAACTTCTGCAACAGTTCAGTCTTTTTCCGTAACTATTTAAAAATTAATAGAACGATGGCTGTTTGCCTCAAAGTCCTTCCCCACTGACACCATACTGCCATACTTCCCAAGAGTAGATCAAGCCTTTGCCCTCTTCCTATGAGGGCCCTCTATATATTACCTGTGGAAGCCTTCCTGAACATGTTTAACAAATTCCACCCCTTCTAAGCACTATGGCAGTCCCAGTCTGCATGTGATAAATTAAACCCCCCAACTAATGCAACCCTATTATTCTTGCAGCTCTGCACAATCTCCTCGCATATTTGTTCCTCTAATTCTCATTGACGAGTTGGAGGGCCTGTGGTACAATTCCAGCAAGGCAATCGTCCTCTTATTTCTTCGCTCCACCCATAAAATCTCACTGGATGATCCCTCAGTAACTTTGTCTCAGACTATTGCTGTGATATTCCCCTTCATCAAAAATGCAGCTTCCCTTTCTTTGTTTCTGCCAATTCCATCCCACAGGTATCACCTGCAGCCTGTCTATTGTACTTATCCATGCCTCGAGTTCATCCACCTTGCCTGTCAGGCCTCCAGCATTGACATGGATGCAATTTAACCCAACAAATGAATGCAATTTAATGCTCCTGCTTGTCCTGTCAACTGAATTTGCTGTCGTTGACTTCTGTAGCAACTTCCAGTGTCTGTATCACTGCTGCTTTAGATCCGATGCCCCTTCCAATCTAGATTAACACCTTCCCCAAGAACACCACCAAATCTGCCCACCAGGATATTGGTTATCCTCTCCCATCAGCTGAGTTTCACGGTATCATCATCCTTGAGCTTGGTTACCTTCTTGACACCTTGTTGTTGATATCTGAAGCTTCAGAATAGAATGCAACTTTCTCACCCAGACCCAAGCATTAGAAACCTAATCCACAGATTTAAACGACCGTATTATCTTGCTTACTGTTATCCATTAAAGTAAATGCAATTTTTAAATAAGCTGATAACAAAAACAAGTATCAATTGACCCTTGCATCAGCTGGTCCAATATTATGCCTTAAAGAGGCACTTACTTTGTTATGGTCGCAGTCTCAATACAAACACACTCCGAGAGCTTACCTCTTCCATATCGTCTTCAGGTAACTGTGATTCTTCATCACCTCCACTCTCCTGCTGGGACTGTTGGGTTAAAATCTCTTCTCCCTGTTCAAAAAAAGGAGTCAACTTCATGAAGACACACGGAACCGCAGATGCTGGTTTACAAACAAAAACCCCACAAAATGCTGAAGGAACTCAATGGGTCAGGTCTGGAAGGAATGGTGAGGCAATGTTTCGGGTCGGGACCCATTTTCAGACTGATTGTAACAGGGAGGAAGAAAGCTGGAAAAGAGGTGGGGATTGGAAATAGACCGGGTGATCGCTGAATGCTGGAGAAGGGGGATTTATTTGGTAGATGGGTAGACAAAGGCTAGAGGTGAAAATAAGTCAAAAGGGTGCAAGATAAGGAGGGCAGAGGAGTGAAATGTAAAGCCAAAGAAAAGGATATAGGTGAAATGGGACGTGGGAGGAATACAGAATGTCTGCACTGTGGAAGAAATGGGTGTATACCCAGATGTGGAACAGGGAAGAGATGGGGGGGGAAGGGTGGGGGGCGGAAGGAGTGATGTTATCTAAAATTGTAAAATTCAATCTTCATACCGTAGGGTTGTATGCTACCTAACCAGAATATGATGTGCTGTTCCTTAGTCCAATGAGAGGCCTTCATTTTGAAGCATTGCTCAAGGCACATACTAGCAATTTCCAGAGTAGAGCGATGGAATGCACTGCCAGGGGTGGTAGAGGTGATTATCAAGGCATTTAATAGATTTTTAGATCAGCACAAGGATAAACAGGGAATGCAGGGATATGGATCACGTGTGGGCAGAGATTAGATTAGATTAGCTTGGCATCGTGCTTGGCACAGACATAATGGTTTCGGTGCTACATTATTCTGTAAAAATATTCGGCCTCTCTCAAGGGAACCTACTATATGCTCATAGCTAACTAATAAACCAATGAATAAGATTTCTCAGGATTGTCCTCCTGCACGATAAGGACATTATCATTAGCGACCACACTAGGAATAATGTAGAACCCCATTTGTCCATTGAGAATATAGGAGGCACAGGACATTTTCCAGTCAATGTTGGACAGCTGGATAGGTAGAGTAACATCAGAATAAGGTCCACCGCTGTAGCCATTTTCAGACCAATACTTGGGCATCTGAAGTGTCCTCATTCAAACTGAGAAACTGATGGCATTAAGGGGTGATCTTATAGAAGTGTATAAAATCATGAGAGAAAATAGATCAGGTTGACACACAGAATCTCTTGCCCAGAGTAAGGGAATTGAGAACCAGAGGACATAGGTTTAAGGTGAAGGGGAAAAGGTTTAATCGGAATCAAAGGGGTAACTATTTCGCACAAAGGGTGGTGGGTGTATGGAACGAGCTGCCAGAGGAGGTAGTTGAGGCAGGGACTATTGCAATGTTTAAGAAACATTTAGACAGGTACATGAATAGGATAGGTTTAGAGGGATATGGGTCAAATGCAGTCAAGTGGGACTAGCGTAGATAGGACATATTGGGTCGGTGTGGGCAAGTTGGGCCGAAGGGCCTGTATGACTCTACGTGGTGGGAAATAGCAAATGTGAATCACACTAATCAGCAGCAAAGCTATTTAGAAAGAAACGGGTGGTGAAATAGATCAGGAAATAGTGATGAGCTGGAAACTTTGGGGGGTATTAACTAGATGCTGAGAATGTAAGAGAAGTGAAGCAGGAAGGACCAACAGCTTTGAAATCCAGGCAAACAATGAGTTTGAAGGGAGGCTCATGTGTTAATTTAGGAGGGAGGTGGGTAACATTGGAGGGAATATTTGAAGCTTCTGATCTGAAACAGCAACTTTCTAACCGAGGGGCAAAGTCAAAAGAGAGACAGAATAAGCATGTGACAATTTATACACAATATACTATTTTGAAAAACTTACAAATAGATCTGTACTTTTAAAAATGTATTTATATATATATATATATATATATATATAATCACCTGCAGGTCTCTGTTTTTGAGATTTCCTAGCCAGAATGCCTCTTGGCATTTGTTGATGGTCAACATTGCTTTAACTCGATACACAAATAATTCCAACAGCTTCTTCAACAGTGGGACATGATTAGTCAGATTAGTATCCTGGCTGATCTACAAATTAACCGTAGGGGAGAGAAAGGCAATGTTTAAATTACAACAAAATTTGTGTTCTGCAGATAATACAGTTATTAATTTTGTCGACGTCAAAACATGGCGACACTTGTGCACTGCCTGGGCAAGGTCAGCTATATGATTTTACCGGGTTTAGACAATAGACAATAGGTGCAGGAGGAGGCCATTCGGCCCTTCGAGACAGCACCGCCATTCAATGTGATCATGGCTGCAAAACAGAGCATTTCATTGTACCTAGGTACATGTGATAAAAAAGTATCATTGAATCATTGATACTGTGAGATATTAGTAATTAAAATATAATCATATCATTGTTATAGTTATATATGGGCTTTAAGAATGCAAGGACATTGTGGGCTGTACAATTCTATGACTCTAGAACTCAAGAAAGGCAAAATGCATTATGATTTGACCTTCATTGCCATTTTGTAAAATCGGTTCACAACGTAGAAGTTTACGGATACTGATACATTTCCCCACATGTTCCTCATTCATGTCACATAAATGACCTTTAAGGATCTTCATGAATTAGTTTAGCACAGAGATACAGTGTGTAAACAGGCCCTTCGGCCCACCGGGTCGAACAATGATGACCCTGCACTAGCAATATCCCACCCACTAGGGACAATTTATCATTTTTACTGACGCCAATCAACTTACCAACCTGTACATCTTTGGAATGTGGGAGACTACTGGAGCACCCGGGGAAAACCCATGCGATCACAGGGAGTACGTACAAATTCTGTACATACAGCACCCATAGTCAGGATTGAAACGGGGTCTCTGGCGCTGTCAGGCAGCAGCTCTACTGCTGTGCCACCCCAGTTACTTATTCTAACTGCTTATTGTAATTAAATGGATTAAACCAATACAAAGTTGACTAAAATTAGCAACAGAGTTTTTTTTTAACAATAGGTGCGGGAGGAGGCCATTCGGCCCTTCGAGCCAGCACCGCCATTCAATGTGATCATGGCTGATCATTCTCAATTAGTACCCCGTTCCTGCCTTCTCCCCATACCCCCTGACTCCGCTATCCTTAAGAGCTCTATCCAGCTCTCTCTTGAATGCATTCAGAGAATTGGCCTCCACTGCCTTCTGAGGCAGAGAATTCCACAGATTCACAACTCTGACTGAAAAAGTTTTTCCTCATCTCAGTTCTAAATGGACGCGTCTCAATCTCGTTTCTCTTACAATAAATTTGAACTTATATCAAGAAAGCTGGCTGGTACCAATTACGTGCAACTTGACCACTTTATGTAATACAGTGATACCTTGCTGTGTCCACACATATGGTGCAACTGACGGGTGCTCAGCTGTAGAGTTTTCAGCAAACTCTGAACGTCATCCTTTAAGGCAAAAAAAAGGACATCTCAGGGCACGGATATAAATTATAGGAGAAAATAATGAATAATATATAATTATAAAATTGAAAAATAAAATAGCTTTGTAAAAGTGAATTTAAAACATCATTTCTGGCCCCTTCCCCCACTACATATAACATTTAGAAACTTAAGAGTTCTCCTTTGATCATTATCAAATGTTCTCGAGTGACACAATGAGCAGGGACATCATAATTTCTGTGAGGCACTTGTGCTTCATAACTTTAATTGACCTTGACAAAAGAGGCACCTTGACACAAGGCCTGAAAGAACCATGGATAATGATCCAGTGCAGGCACTAAAGGCAGGTAGTGATCTTAAGCAGGCAACCACTGAATGGAATCACCCGACATTCGGCAGAAAATTGCTTGCCTGCCTCCTGCCTGAAGAAATAGCAGAGGGAAATTGATATTGTAAAACATAATTTAGAAAGATTCCACTGTGCTTTGCATTTCTCCAGTCCATTTCAAAGGCCTGTAGACTATTATCAAAATAAACATATGACATTCCTTTTCCTGGAATGATCTTCAGTATTTTGCCATGTTTAAATGAATTGCCACTCCAGAATGCCACTCAATCTGAACACACATTTATGGCTGAAAGTGTGTACAGTTGAGAGGCATCTGTACTGCTGAAGACACTAACTTCTGCAGGACATACTACACCAAGACCTGATAATCCCTCTCCATTGGGACTATTTCAAAGAGAAATTAGGAACGCTATCCCTCAAGTACCTTGGACAATACTGATCACTTAATCATGGTGCTGGTTGTGAGGCCTCGCCTTGAACAACTGTGTGCTTTAGTCTGTGGAGATACATCGTGAAAACAGGCCCTTCGGCCCACCATGTCCGGGCTGACCAGTGATCACGCCGTACACCAGCACTAAACTACATACTAGGGACAATTTACATAAGTCAATTAACCTACAAACCTGGATGTCTTTGAGGTGTGGGAAGAAACTAAACTCACGTGGTCGCAACTCCACCGCGACGCTACTGTGCTGTGTTCTTATTTTTATAATATAATAACCAGACTTCAAATTTGCTGTACTTAGTTAGTTATACAGCACTTTGGGAAAGAATTTGCGCAAACTTAGGTCTTTCCCCCGGTTCATTTGATTATTAATTCACCACTTGCAGATTTCCATCAGTTATCATTTCTTATTTTCGAGTTGCAGTGCGGAAACAGGATCTTCAGCCCACCAAGTCTGCACCGACCAGAGATCCCAGTACACTAGCACTATCCTCCACATGAGGGACAATTTATAATTTTTTTTTTTAACCAAAGTCAAATTAGCCTACAAACCTGTACCTGTTTGGACTGCGAGAGGAAAACGGAGCACGCAGGGAAAACCCACGCAGGTCACAGGGAGATTCACGTTATTATTATTCTATTCATAATCTTTCCAGGCTCCTCATATCAATCTCATGAAAATCAGCTTTCATTTACAATATCTGCGTCCCTTGATTAAATTAGTTTTGTTTGCCATTACTACAAATTTGAATTCATTGTCAAAAATTCCTACCCGGTGCTTCTTGAAGCTGTAGTCAAGGAGTGGCATGCCTTGCTTCAGAAAAGACTCAATGAAAAGGCGTCCATGCTGCATCACAAAATATAAACATTGGAAAACTCCATCCATTCCATCAAAGAAATTGGTTCCACCAAAACTATACAGTTTATGCAGTCAAATAATTTATTTTTATTTTGTCTGAGGTACCCCGATTAAAGTGTATTTCAATATGATACAATAGAAGTGTTGATTTAAGTCTCTCTACAATGTCTGAGGCTTTATAAGGCATTGGGCAGACCGCATTTGGAGTATATGTGAGCAGTTTCGGGCCCCATATCTGAGGATGGGTGTGCTGACTTTGGAGAGGGTTCAGAGGAAGATCAGAAATAGGCTCTTTAGCTCACCACATCCATGCTTAACTTATTGCCCAACCGTGCTAATTCCATTTATCCACATTAGATTCATATCCTCTTTTATCTTGCCTATTAGTGCCTGTCTAGATGTCTTTAGTAGTAATTGTGTATGATCTCACACCTCCATTAGCAGTGCATTAAGTTCCCCTCTGATTCCTTTAAAACTGCTTCCCCTCACTTTAAACTTAAGCCCTCGTTTTGATACGACTACCATGGAAACATGATTCTGACAATCTACCCTATGATCTAGATTGAGACTCCTGAACACTACAAAAGGTGAAAGGTCTAATTGAAAGTGACTGAGCTTGAAGGGTTAATTAAAGACTTCAGAATTGTTCCAGAAGGACAGGATTAGATTACGGGGGGGGGGGAGAGAGGGCTTTTACCATGTAAGCCTAAGCTGAGCTGCATCTTGCAGAGTAACTGTTGGTTGAAAATGGAAAAACTGCATCATTAAGGGAGGAGGAAAAAGGACAGATTAAAACAAAAACAGATAGTATTGGCCAATCCTACTGTCTTCTATTAAGTAAAGAGAAATTTCCAAGTTCTTTTATACCAAATTTAAACATTGCTGACATTACTGTAAAGTTTAGAAACAAGTTGTCTCAGAATTCTCAGCAGAACATTGTCAGTGGTCCATGGTGGTAGTGGGGAGAGGGTGGAATTGATGGAAATGCTGGAAGAATAAAATGGAATTAGTGCTGGGTCATTTTATGAATTGTCCTCAATGGTGTCAATAGTTTCCATTCTGTAAGGACAATCCTAATCCTACCTCACCAAAATAACACCAGAGATCACCTCATGCACTTCCATGGACTTTTTCTTTCCAATTGTGTTTTGCACTAATGTTTTATTTATCTTTTCCTAACATGCATGTAACTTTTTTTGTGTTTATGTGCCGGTGATACTGCTGAAAGCAAGAGTTCCATTGGACCTCACTGTCCTGTGCATATTACAATAAACTTGACTAGATTATATGACTCTTTGTAGATAGCTTGTGAAAAATAGCTATGTTGTTTGCCCACTTCAAAAAACCGCATGCAAAATAATACACTACATGAAGCATTTTGAGATATTACAATGTTGCAATAAGGCAATAAGGTCCAGCTCTTCCTCCCATACAATAACAAAACAATGTTGATTACCTTAAGGCAAACACCCAGTACTGGCCTGCTGTCAAACACCTGTGAGGTTAAAATTAATAAATGAATATACAAATAGATTTGCTCAATGCAAACAGATACAAATGAGGGTTTACGGTAAGGAGTTACACGAACAGTAACAGTTCAGCAAACCATTGAAGAATTAGCACATAATATAAAATACTTAATTCTCCACTCCCCAAGGATCTTTGCCTCACTTGGTAACACGGGAAACTCAGTGCACGGGGAAACAGGAGGAAAAATACATCCCAAGTCTGTCTTGCATATGACTTCGCAACCACATCACAGTCATACTTGACTAGACTCCGGAGGATCACACCTGCTGTCCCAGCCAGATAATTTGTGACATTAACACCGCTCCCAAATGCAACAGGTCATAAAAATACGGAAATCTCGTCTCCAAGCAGCAAATGTCAAGTGGAGACACAAGTGGCCATAGATGATGGAATCTTGAGCAAAACCACCTGCTTGATGATCTCAGCAGATCAGATAGTATTTGTGGAGGAAAAAGGACAACCGATGTTTTGGTTTGAGGCACTTCCTTTGGCCTAAAATGTTAATGTCAACTGTTCATATTGATAGAATTTTGTTAACCGCAGTGATCATTTCCCCAGCTGCTGGTAGTGTTAGAATTCATCATCCAGGCTATTGATCGAGATACCCGAATCAGACACGCAGAGGCCTGGATTGATGATCCAGTAAAGTAAATTCAAAAACTACCAACAGCTGGAAAAATGATCAAATTTGTCAAATTTTGTTGATTAAATAATTGTGGAACGAAAAACAATCTGTAAAAATCCAAATGATGCTAATGTCATAAAAATAATTTTGTTTACTATTGTCCATGAGGGAAGGAAGCCTTGTTTGGCTTATATATATATAAGCCATTTGACTATTAATTGCCCTCTGAAGTAGCAAGCTACTCAGTTCTAAAGCGATTCTGGGGAATGTGACCTTACCAGCGATCCTCATATCTTATGAATGAACAAAAACAAAAATTAAAGGAGGGAAGAATGCTCATGCTGAACAGCAACTTTTCCTGTCATTGGAACAGAAACAAAAATTATATACCCTTACGAGAAAGAAATCTATTTACCTTTACAAGATTTACCAGGATATGAAAATCTCGCACTGCCAGATTCCAACGCAGCAACTTCTCTATCTGCACCTGAGACAAAAACTGAGTCAGTTAAAGTAGAAAGGGTTTAACAAGGCATAAGTTGAAACACACATTTGCTATTATTTTTATGCTTCACAAAGCAAATGGTTTGATAATGCCTCAAAGGTCAATGTCTCATTGGTGTAGAGCGATTAATTTTAGTTCTAGAGATGCAGCATGGAAACTGTCCCTTCGGCCCACCGAGTCATCGCCAAGCATCGATCATCCATACACTGCTTCTATCTACACACTAGAGACAATTTACAGAGGCCAATTAACCTACAAACCTGCACATCTTTGGAGTATGGGAGGAAACTGGAGCACCAGGAGAAATCCCATGCGATCACAGGGAGAACGTGCAAACTCAGTAAAGTCAGCATCCGTAGTCAGGATCGAACCCGGATCTCTGGCGCTGTAAGGCAGCAGCTTTACCACTGCACTACTGTGCCACCCAATGACAACAGACAAAATGGTACCAACATGCTTCTCACCCTGAGCATCAATCAAAAGCGTGGTAAGCATTCTGTGTCTCACACCATTTCTCAACTGACTGTGAATGCCCAGCCAACCTTAAATGTATTATGTTTCCGTTATTTATTCAAGGGATTGGGCTTTGCAGGCTGAGACAGCATTTAATTGCTCGGTGATGGTGAAGAAACAGTAATACATTTCCAAGTCAGCATGGTGTGTGGCTCGGAGGGCAACTTCCACATGGCAGTGTTCCCACATTTTTGCTGCCTTTGTCCTTCTAGCTGGTAGACCTGCTGTCCATAGAGTCGTTATGAGTTGCTGCACTGCATCCTGAAGATGGTTCACACTGCTGTTGCCGTGCATCGGTGGTGGTGTGAGTGAACCACCCTTCCCCCCACCCCCCCTTATACTAACCCCAAATAAGAAAAAAGAAGAAAAGAAAAAAAGATTAAAGATTGCCTGGGTGTTGGGGGTCCTGCACACGCCCCATGGAATTCCAAACAGAATAAACTGTATATATATGTACATCTCTCCCAAAAGAACCATTGAGAATATGAACAATTCTTCTATATATATATATATATAGGCCCCTCTTTTGTAGATAAGGACGCCAGATATTTAAAAAAGTATCATATTTGTTCCTTAAGTTATAAGTAATTTTTTCAAGTGGGATGCAGTTAGAAATTTCATTATTCCAAAGGTCCATACTTAAATAGGAATCTGATTTCCAAGTAACTGCGATAGTTTTTTTGGCTACTGCTAATGCAATTTTTATAAATTATTTCTGATATTTATTCATTTTAAGTTGTGGTCTTATTCCTTCAACATCACCCAATAACAAAAATCTTGGATTGTATGGAAGTTGTATTCCGATAATCTGTTCTAGAAAGCTTCTTAAATTTGTCCAAAAAGGTTGTATTTTTGAACAGGACCAAGTAGAATGAAAAAAAGTACCAATTTCTTGATTGCACCGAAAACATTGGTCAGATAAACTTGAATTTATTCTCTTTAATTTTTGTGGTGTGATATATAATTGATGCAGAAAGTTATATTGTACTAGTCTAAACCGAACATTTATTGTATTTTTCATACTGTCAAGGCATAGTTTTGACCAATTTGTTCCATCAATATTAATATTCAAATCCGTTTCCCATTTTTGCCTTGATATATGAATTCCTTGTTTAGGGGCCTTTTTTTGAATTAGATTATATATAATAGAAGTACATTTTTTAATTTGTCCTTTTTGAATTAGGTTTTCAATTTCCTTAGATTTCGGCAATAACATTGTTTGACCCAATTTATCTTTTAAATAAGCTCTTAATTGAAAGTAACAGAAAAGAGAATTATTTGATATATGATATTTATTTTTCAATTGTTCAAATGACATCAATATACCTTTTTCAAAACAATCACCTATATATCTAATCCCTTTTTGATGCCACCTATATAAACATAACACAAAAAGTAAGGAAATTTGTGTTTGGTAGATTATTTCTTTGTTGTAACAATGCTTCTTGGCAATAAATCTTATACCGTTGGAAAGCCTGTTTATTTCCCTTTTAAATGGTGCCACATTTGTAAGGAACATGCATTTGTGGGATGAGCAACAGAGCTGAGTATGTGGGTTGCGCCCATGAAAAATCTGCCAAATCTTCTCTGCCAATGCCAAACAGCTTATTCTGCCATTGACTCTTGTTCGGTTTTGTTTGGTGGATTGGATGATTGAAGTCTGAAGAAACAAGACATATTGCCAATTTAACAATTTATTCATTTAATAAACAGGAGCCTCAGTAGCGTGTGGAAGAACCATACACAGCCACAACAGCCTGGCACCTCCTCCTCATGCTGGTCACCAGCCTGGTCACACACTGTTGTGGGATGGCATCCCATTCTTCAACCAGCATTTGTCGCAAGTCAGCCAACGTGGTTGTGTTGGTCACTCTGGCACGAACAGCACGCCCAAGCTGATCCCACAAGTGTTCAATGGGGTTGAGGTCAGGACTGCTGGCAGGCTATTCCATCCTCTCCACTCCCAAATTCTGGAGGTAGTCTCTGAGAAACCCTGCTCTGTGGGGGCGAGCATTGTCATCTTGGAGGATAGAGTTCGGTCCCAGACTGTGGAGATATGGGATTGCCACTGGTTGCAGAATCTCATCTCGATATCTCTCTGCATTGAGATTGCCTCCAATGATGACAAGCCTCGTTTTTCCAGTGAGGGAGATGCCGCCCCACACCATCACACTGCCTCCACCAAAAGATGTTACTCTATCGGTGCAGCAATCAGCATAGCGTTCTCCGCGTCTTCTCCACACTTTGACCCTATGATCCAACTGCCGTAGGCAGAATCTGGACTCATCGCTGAACATAACGTTCCTCCACATGTTCAGGTTCCAGTGCACGTGTTGCCGACACCAGCGCAAACGGGCCTGACGGTGAAGGGCAGTCATGGCAGGCCTCCTGGCAGCCCTATGAGACCGGAGATCGGCTGCGTGCAGTCTGTTCCGAATTGTCTGGGCAGAGAGCCGTAAGGCATATCGTCCTGCAAACCTTGACTGCAAATCTGTAGAAGACAGCCTACGGTTCCTAAGTGCTGACAGGGTGAGGAAACGGTCTTCTTCGGGTGTCGTCTTCTTGGGACGCCCACTTCGCGGCCTGTCTCTGACATTCCCCCATAATATGGAATTTGGCCTTCACTTTGGAGATGGTACTAGGGCTCACTCCAAATAATGCCGCAACTTGGTTTTGCGGAACACCAGCTTGAAGTTGCCCTATCGCACGGGCCCTATCCAGATCAGTCAAACATGGCATGCCGATTCTTGGAGCAGACACCTACTGACCACTGTAGCAGGGCCCATGCTCACAGATGCTGCCAATCAGGTGCCAATCAGGCACCTGATTGTCAGCACCTGGGGGTACCAGAAGCTCAAAACAAGAGTCAATAGCAACAGCAGAATAAGCTGTTTGGCATTGGCAGAGATTTGGCAAATTTTTCATGGGCGCAACCCATATACTCAGCTCTGCTGCTCATCCCACAAATGCATGTTCCTTACAAGGGAAATGTTCCTTAAAAGGGAAATAAACAGGCTTTCCAACGGTATAAGATTTATTGCCAAGAAGCATTGTTACAACAAAGAAATAATCTACCAAACACAAATTTCCTTAATTTTTGTGCTATGTTTAGAAGCTGATTATCCATTGTAAAAGGTATCAATCTATTTTGAATCAAAGTAGTCTTTCCTAATAAAGATTTTTTTGTTTCATCCTCAAAATTTACCTTATTCCATAATCCGATCAAGTATTTTAATAATGGAGATTCTTTCAGTCCCCGTATCAATTTAGGTTCCCATTTATATATAAAGTCTTCTGGTATATTTTCTCCTATTTTGTCTAGTTCTATTCTTGTCCATGCCGGGTTTTTTTCTTCAAAAAGAGATGCAATAAATCTCAGTTGGTTTGCTTTATAATAATTCTTAAAGTTCGGAAATTGTAATCCTCCTGAATCAAACTTCCATGTCAATTTTTCCAACGATATTCTTGACATCTTACCTTTCCAGAGAAATTTCCGCACATATTTATTTAACTCTTGAAAAAACTTCTGTGGTACTTGTATTGGTAATGTTTGGAATAAATATTGTAACTTCGGAAATATATTCATTTTAACGGCATTAACTCTTCCTATTAATGTTATTGGTAATGTCATCCATTTATCAAGGTCTTCTTTTATTTTTTTTAGTAATAATAAATAATTTAATTTATATAAGTTCTTCATATCATTATCAATTCTTATACCTAAATACTTTATACTAATTAATGGCCATCTAAATTGGGTTAGTAATTGACATTGAGTGTAATCTCCTTTAGTAAGGGGTAGAATTTCACTTTTATCCCAATTTATTTTGTAACCTGATATTTTTCCATATTCTTCTAATCTAAAAGATAGTTTGCGCAACGAATCTAATGGTTTTGTTAAGTATATCAAAACATCATCTGCAAATAAGTTAATCTTAAATTCTTCCTGATTGACTTTAAAACCCTTAATATCTGGGTCAGTTCTAATTAGTTCAGCTAACGGTTCTATCGCCAGGACAAATAAAGCAGGTGATAATGGGCATCCTTGTCTAGTTGACCTTTTTAATTGAAACGGTGTTGAAATTTGGCCATTTGTCACTACTTTAGCTTTGGGATTCACATTTAGAGTTTTAATCCAGTTTATAAAAGTTGTTCCTAACCCATATTTTTCCAATACTTTATATAAAAAATCCCACTCTAACCTATCAAATGCTTTTTCTGCATCCAAAGCTACTGCTACACTTATTTCATTCCTCTTTTGTGCCAAATGCATTATACCAAGTAACCTAGTCACGTTATCTGCAGAATGTCTATTTTTAATAAATCCAGTTTGATCCATATGTACTAATTTTGGTAAATACTTAGACAATCTATTAGATAAAATTTTTGCTACTATTTTATAATCTGTATTCAGCAAAGATATAGGTCTATATGATGTTGGTTTTAAAGGGTCCCTATCTTTTTTTGGTATTACTGTTAAAATCGCTGTCGTAAAAGACTCTGGGAGGTTATGTGTTCTTTCCGCCTGCTGTATTACCTCCATAAAAGGAGGAATTAATCATTCTTTAAATTTTTTATAAAATTCTAGTGGGAACCCATCTTCTCCTGGGGATTTATCTCTGTAGTGATATTAAAACTTCTTGAGTTTCTTGAGGCCACACTCAGCCAGGCAAGTGAAGAATAGTCAATAATACTCCTGACCTGAGCATTGCAGGTGGTGGACAGGCATTGAGTAGTTGGGAAGAGAATTAGTCATTGCAAGAATCCTAGCCTCTGACCTGGTCTTGTATCCACATTGTTATGTGGCTGTTCCAGTTCCGTTTTTTTAAAAGACACTGCAATTGGATAGGAAAGAACTGCAGATGCTGGTTTAAATTGAAGATAAGCACAAAATGCTGGAGTAACTCAGCAGGACAGGCAGCATCTCTGGAGAGAAGGAATGGGTGACGTTTTGGGTCGAGACCCTTCATCAGATTCAAACTGCAATTGGATGTTATTTTGTTTGAACTTGACTATTTTGCGTCCAGTGTGAGTTTTCATGAAGTGCTGCAACGGCTAAATTTAAAAAGAAGATGGCAATAGTGAAAGATCATTACCTCAGCTGAATCGGACTGTATACCAGACGGAATTTTTTTTACTGTCGTGTCCAATTCCCTCATCATCACCCGATAGAAGACCAGAAAAGTTTGCCTGCACAGAATTCAAGTAGTTTACCTCACCGTTTTTGTTTCATTGAATCTGCATGCATTTTCTTTCACATGAATAACTCAAATGGGTGAAAAATGAATGGAATGCCATAATATCCTCTTCATGACATGCAAAAATACTACTAAGGGAATGATGACACAAGGATCTTCAGACGCTGGTCAACAAAAAAAACCCACACAAAGTGCTGGAATAACCCATCGGGTTAGGCAATATTTCTGGAGACCATGGATAAGTTTTATTTTGGGTTGGGACCCTTCTTCAGACTGATTGTCGTTGATGGTGGTGTGAGGGGGAGGGGAGGAGGGGGGGGAAGTTGGAAGAGAGGTTGAGGCAGGACAAAGCCTGATAGGTGGAATCAGGTGGGGGGGGGGGGTTGGGGGGCTTTGAAAGGCAGATGGTTGGACAAAGGTGAGGGATGAAAGGACAAATGGTGTCACACAAGGACAGAAGAGGTGTGAACTGCGAAGGAATACAGGTGGAAGGGAATAGGAGAGGGGGGGCAGGAAAGGGGAGAAATGGGTGAGAATCCAGGTGGGGCCCACAGAAGAGAGGGGGAGTGGGGTTTATATGTATGTTAGTTACCTGAAATTGGAGAATTCAATGTTCATAAAGTTACGCTGTAACCTAGCCAAATGGAATACGAGGTGCTGTTCCTCTAGTTTGCGTGTGGCCTCACTCTGGTGATGGAGGAGGCCCAGGACAGAAAGGTCAATATGCGATTGGGTATAGGAGTTAAAATGGTTAGCAACCAGGAGATCTAGCAGGCCTTGGTGGACTGAGCACAAATGCTCGTTCAAATAATCGCCTAGTCTACACTTGCCTCACCAATGCAAAGGAAGCCACATGGGGAAGATGCAATAGAAGAGGTTAGAGGAGGTGCATGTGGACCTCTGTCATACCCGGAAGGACTGCTGGGGTCCCTGCATGGAATGGCTTTGGGAAGATGTAGTGTCCCAAAGTTATCTCTGGACTATGAATGGAAGCAAATGTACTTTTGCCCTATAACATACTTAAAAGCTTGGAAATCAGACTGAGTAGTCCATCATGCCTTCCAGCTGAGATCAGGCAAGTCAGTGCAGGCTGGGAGCTGAGGTGCAATTACAATGATAACAACAGCAACGTGTTGAATTCTGTAATTCTAACTCCAAAAAACATCATTCTATTCAAACCTGGTCAGTGTTGGAAAGGTTCGTGAATTGCCCTCTTTGGTTGAGTTCAGGAGTTCAGGAACGCCCACACCAGCAATTTCCTCCACAGATTTCAACACGTCATCCGTATGTTTCAAATAAATACTGCCAACACGGAAAATAACACAAAAGTCAGCAATGTCCATTCAGTGTTCTTCTGCTTTGCTGGTTTACTGAGCATAACGACATTTCTGGAGATACAGCATGGAACAGGTCTTTTTGGCCCACCGAGTCCATGCTGACCACTGATCATCCGTTCACACTAGTTCCATGTATCACACTCCCTACACACTTAGGTTATCTCAAGCACCACTGGGGTGGCACGGTGGCGCAGCGGTAGAGTTGCTGTCTTACAGCGCCAGAGACACGGGTTGGATCGTGACTATGGGTGCTGTCTGTACGGAATTGGCACGTTCTCCCCGTGACCGTGTGAGTTTTCTCCGAGATCTTCGGTTTCCTCCCACACTTCAAAGATGTACTGGTTGGTAGGTTAATTACTTGATATAAATGTATATTGTCCCTAGTGTATGTAGAATAATGTTTGTGCGTGGGGATCACTGGTCGGTGCTTGGTGGGCCGAAGGGCCTGTCTCCACGCTGTATCTCTAAACTAAACTCAGCTGCGGTTTCCTCCCACATTCCAAAGACCTACAGGTTTGTAGGTTAATTTGATTCGGCGAGAATTGTAAATTGTCCCTAGTGTGTAGGATAGTGCCAATGTATAGGGATAGCTGGAAGTGCGGATTCGGTGGGCCGAAGCGTCTGTTTCCGCGCTGTATCTCTAAACTAAACCAAGGTCAATTTTAGAGGCCAATTAACCTACAAACCCACATGTCTTTAGAATATGGGAGGAAACCGAAGCATCCAGAGAAAACCCACATGGTGACAGGGAGAATGTGCAAACTCCACACAGAAAGCACCTGAGGTCAGGATGGAACCCGGGTCTCTGGCTCTGTGAGTCAGCTCTACCAGCTGCACCTTTGTGCTGCCCTTTTTAAAATATATATTTTCAATATTTTTCAATATATTTCCAAAGACGTACAGGTATGTAGGTTAATTGGCTGGGTAAATGTAAAAATTGTCCCTAGTGGGTGTAGGATAGTGTTAATGTACGGGGATCACTGGGCGGCACGGACTTGGAGGGCCGAAAAGGCCTGTTTCCGGCTGTATATATATGATATGATATGATATGATTTATTGCTAAGGGAGACAAGCATAATTTTCAATGTTGTTGGGAGATTAGAGATACAGTCTGGAAACAGGCCCATCGAGTCCACACTGACCATCGATCACCCGTTCACACTAGTTCTATGTTAACCCACTTTTGCATCCTACAGACTAGGAGCAGTTTACAGAAGCCAATTAACCTACAATCCTGCATGTATTTGAAATGTTGGAGGAAACCGGAACACCTGGAGAAAAACCACGGGGTCACAGGCAGAATGTGCAAACTCCGCACAGAACAGCAATCGAGGTCAGAATCGAACCTGGGGTCTCAGGCGCTGTGAGCAGCAGTTCTTCTACCAGCTGTGCCACCCTATTTTAAAATATATCACTTTTATATTTGTTGCCTAGAGATTATTTTAAGGTTGACAAGCATAATTTTCAAAGTAGGGAGTTCCAGCAAGACAAAAATTAAGTAATTGGTTGAGCATATAATAGGACTGAAATACATTAAAACTGTTTCATTCCAGCAGCCATTCCCCACAAAAGGCAAAAATGGGACAACAAACCAAGTACAGTAGGCTGGTTAAAGTGGCGAATTAATAGGGCATTAACAATGAGCAATAAGGAGCCATGTAGTATCATTATTTTCTCATTATTTTCACACAGAGCTACTACATAACAAAAATAAAGTTGATCATTTTAAACTTTAGCTTCAATGAACCATCTTACTTTTCCGATATGTATTTTACTTGCCTGAAAAAAAAATCTCAGTGTCACGATGTACTAAAGAATTAATGCTCTGGGCTAAAAGGAAATGTACCATTCTTTTGCTGTGTAGCTAGACAAGTACGTCTCGCTTCTGCTTAATTTACAGGACTAGCAATCCAGAGGACCAGACATTAGGGTTCAAATCCCACCACAGCAGCTTTAGTTTTCGTTTTAGAGATGCAGCGTGGAAACAATCATTTCGGCCCACCGAGTCCACGCTGCCCAGCAACCACCTGCACTTCTTCTATCCTACACACCAGGGATCATTTTACAGAAGTAGATTAACCGACAAACATGCATGTCTTTGGAATGTGAGAGGAAACCAGAGCTCCCGGAAAAAATCCATGCAGTCACAGGGAGAATGTACAAACAACCTACAGACAGCACCTGTAGTCAGGTTTGAACACGTGTCTCCGACGCTGCAATGTAGCAACTCTACCGTTGTGCCACTGTGTTGTCTCCAGGACTAAACTAAACAGCAAAAGTAGCTAATTTCAGAAAGCATCTGATTAACGAATGTGGTTTTTGTTTGAGAAGCAAGTCTGCTAATCTTACCTGGTCTGCCCATTACGTGACTCCTGTCCCGTTTCAATGTGGTAAATTCTCAAGTGCTCTATTGGAGAGCCTAGCACGCTGCTTAGTTGAGGGACAAATTAAGAATGGGTGAAAAATGATGGTCTTGCCAGTAATGCCCATCTCTATCAAGGGGAATGGGAAAAAATAACTGTCCCACAAACTTTGACAGTTTCAATGGGGTCCTAGAAGGCTTTACATTGCTCAGATCCTGGTGCATACTAGAGGCTAATTTTCAGATGTAAAATAAGAATTCTGCTGCAGGACCAATCTGATTCTCGATAAATGCAGGAGTGGAGTGAACCCATATAATATTGCAAGCTGGTATAGACTGCATCTCATCACATTTAAACTATATTGATATAGATAGCAAACACAGACTGAGGGTCATTCTTATCCTAGCCGATTAATCTGATAACTATTTGCACTTACCATAGGAGTGTTTCCAGAGCCTCGTTATACTTATTGCCTTTCTCTTTTTCTCCAGTCGGAAAAATCCATGACTGGCACAAGAAGCCCCGTGCTATTGATGCTGAATGGAGAACATTGAGAGTAATCACCTGCCATTAGAATTCTAATAAAATCCTTGCAATATATATTTTGTATAAATTTCAACCACATAAAATATCTCATCTGTTGTAAATGATCAACATATTTCCATGTATTTCCCAATATGTTTAATATACAAGGCTATGTAGAAAAAAAAGATAATTTAATGTATATTTTGTTGTGTTGTTGGGATTAATGTGCCTGCAAAGCTGCAGCAAGCAAGAATTTCATTGTTCCTGTCCCACATGACAATTAAATACTCTTGACCTGGATCATTACCTCTGTGTCTTTCTACACAGATGTTGCAGGGTCTGCTGTACACTTTAAGCATCTTCTTGTATATATTTATAGTAATCTGCCCTTCTGTGGCGCGGTGCCAAAAAATTGGCCCCCATGAAGGGAATTTTTTTAACTGTGCGAAAGGCACTATTTTAGATGCAGACCACTTACGTTGCAAAGTAGACCACACAAACTTCACCTCATGCTGAATGAGCAAGTCAACAGAAACAGCTGTGAAGAAAAAGCTCCCTGACTAAAAAAAGTCACTTCCTTATCCATATGGACAAACTCAAAGCATGTTTGTAACAGATCAGTTACTCACGATTGGTGCACGTTCCTCCTTTATTAGCCTTCAACAATTTTGCCCTTTCCCAGCCCCCAACACAAACTGTAAACTTCTCAGCAAAGATAGTAGGAGAGTCAAGACCAACCTATTTTCGCCTTGCACTGGTTGTCTGAAGATCTAGATGATACGACAATGAGCAGCTGGACAAGAGTCACTGCAGAGGCACACATGGGAACAGTGCTCTGGAAATTCTGCAGATAGCGGAAAGTCTGCCTGGAAGGATGAAGATAACATTTTATAAACCACACAGGACTCGTTTTCCCAAGCAGACTTGTTTTGTCTCCTCAAAAAATCTTTAAATATTGAAACTTTATTTTCCAAGTTAGAGAGAACTGCTCTCTCCGGTGGCATAAATAGAGGGGAAGAGAAATTCAGTATTCTCTAACACACATCCTTACAGCAGATGGCCAAAGCACGAGAAGAGAATATCAGAGAACTTCATAAACAAATGCCAATTAACTGCATTAGGACAAGAATGAATTTCCTTTTCGAAAATAAATTAACCATCATGGTTTAAATTGTGCTCAATCAATGACTTTGATTGAGTTTAATAGCTTTTTATTTTCAGACTTATTGATTTAAAGAAATTAACCCACACTCTCAAATTGAACATGTGAATTAAATGGGTTCTATACATACTTAATTAACGTGAATATCTTAATAAAATAAAGTTGTAGAATAAATAATTCATGGGCAATAAAGAGGAATTAGTCAACAATAAGATGAAGAATTATTTGAAATGCTGCAATGGAATCGTGTAGATTGGTTAATTAGATAGACTGAAGGTCCACTCGTAGAACAGGATGGCACAGAAACAGACCCCTTAGCTCCACCAATCACAATGCCAATCTAACTAATTTCATCCACCTCCACATGGTCCATCTCTGTCTTTCCCTACCTATTCATGTGTCTGTCAATATGCCTTTCGGACATTGCTATTGTACCTGCTTTCACCACCTCCCTTCGCAGCACATTCCACGAACTGAACACAATCACATGTTACTGTTTTTTTATATATAAAATGATGAACATGAAGAATAATAAGAATAAGTAGAAGAGTCTCGGAGCAGAGGGCATAGCCTCAGAATAAAAGGACATACCTTGAGAAAGGAGGACGACTTTATTTAGTCAGAGGAGGTGACTCTGTGAAATTCATTGCCACGGACAGCAGAGGAGGCCTAACCAATGGATATTTCTACGGTCGAGATTGATAGATTCTTCATTAGCACGGGTTCAGGGGTTATGGGGAGAAGGCAGGAGAATGTGGCTGAGAGGGAAAGATAGATCAGCCATGATTAAATGGTGAAGGAGACGGTGGGCTGAATGGCCCAATTCTGGTCCTAGAACTTATGAATTATGACCAGGTGTCTTGGAGAAAGGCGACACTATTCCCTTTTCAAACCATTTGTCTGACTTGCTTTCATTGGAGTTTTGAAAGTAAGAAATGCTTCCAATTACCAGAAGAGCTCTTCCATTCCCAATTCACCATCTCCTTCTTTGAGTCTGTTTGCCAGAACACCGAGAGCCGATTTTAGTAGTTTACGATTTTCATTCTGGGCAAATCCACACCTGGATGTTTAAAACAAAAGCACCAACTCTGTTAAATTACCACTCAATTTTTACTACGAACCCCAATCCAGTGTGAAATAAATCATTTTATCATCAGCTAATTTTGATGACCTAATTAGGGCAGCATAGCAGTACAGCTTATAGTGGTGTTGCCTTGCAGCGCCAGAGAGCCGGGTTTGATACTGACCTCACACGCTGTCTGTGTGGAGTTTGTACGTTCTCCCTGTAACCACATGGGTTTTCTCCGGTAGCTCTGGTTTCCTCCCACATTCCAAAGATGTGTAGGTTTGTAGGTTAATTGGCTTTGGTAAGAATTGTAAATTGTCCCTACTGCACAGGATAGTGCTAACGTACGTGGTGGGCCGATGAGCCTGTTTCCACGCTGTATCTCTAAACTAAAATTGATTTAGCAAATAACTGCTGTTGCTTGAATTTTATTAAATACTTCTGAAAAAGCCATTTAATTCACTCTCACAGTGCGACTCAACAATTCCTTTCAATTTGCTTTAAAAAACCTTGAACTGTAGCAGACTTTGTACCCACCAAGCAAAGAAAGTGTTCAGTATCTGAAGGAGTAGCTGATAGCAAGCAGCCATCCGCTGAAACTGTTTTACATCTGATCCCAGTACGTCCACCACACCATTGTTCTCAGCCATCAACGCCTGCACGTCAAATTATAATGAAAAAAAGGTTGACCTTTACAAACAGGCACCGCACGGTAAAATCAAATCAACTTTTTAAAATCAGTTAATATGTTCACTGTAGCTTCACCAAGATTAATTTAATTTCAGGTAGCATTAACTAATTCACATGGGGAAGGAGTCACAAGGAACTGCAGATGCTGAATTCATGAGTAAAACACAAAGTGCTGGAGTGACTCAATGGGTCAGACAGGATCTGTGGAGGGAATGGATAGGGACATTTCAGGTCGGGACCCTTCATCAGACGGATTCAATCTGAACAAGCATTCCGACCTGGAACATCGCCTATCATTCCCTCCACAGATGCTGACTGACCCGCTGCGTTCCTCCAGCAGTTTGTCGTTTCATCCTATGGGGGAACGACATGATTTTGTGATCTGTAACCAAGTGAGTTTCTCATTTTAGTTTTACCTTTAATTGATGCTTCCTGCAGCACATACATATTTTCTCACCCATCATTAAGGGCTGGGAGAGCAAATATACAGCTTAAGAGACATTCTTTAAATAGCCACGCCACTCATCATTCATTTCTTGATGATAATAATTCATGCTGGGATTGAGCTGTGTAGTGTATATAATGGCAACTGTTACTTTAAGTACTGACTGCTAAAATTGTATGATTTGTGCCATGTGATATATTCTATATCTTATCAGTCATGTGAATAGGTGTGAGTATACACAGTGTCCTTTTGCAAAAAATAAAGAAGACCCACACTGGCAACAGCGTGTACTGAAAACCTGTGCTGGTTTCTATCTATATGCTGAAGCCGTAATATCTTACAAGCTCAGACAGTGTTTGTCAGATATTTGACCACAAGAAACTCAAATGAAGCCTCAACTTGTCTCAACCTAAAATCCAGGTATGTTTACAAGACCACAACCTGTCTGATTTTGCTCTGCTTGCAGGCAGAGAGCTTAACTGCAACGCTGGTGCAGTCATCAAGCTAAGACCAGGTCGCTCAACAGGGAGCAAAACACAAAACAAAGTGATGGAGTAACTTTGTGCAACAAAGTGGGCAGTCAGGCAGCATCTGTGGAAGAAATGGATAGGCAATGTTTTGGGTCAGGACCTTTCTTCAGATATCCTGAAACGTCACCTGTCCATTACCCCCACAGATGATGCCTGAACTGCTGAGTTACTCCATTACTTTGTGTTTCGCTGAAGATTCCAGCATCTACAGTTCCCAGTGTCTCAGAGTGAACGTTATTAACCTGGGAATAGGTTTAAAGTACCACACCGCCAGGTGTAAATACCCAAATATTTTTCAATGGCATTTACCTCAGTTCCAAGCGGAGGTTTAACTTTTTTTCCTCCCACTGTATTCTTCCTCGAAGTCACTCACACAGATCCCCAGTCACGAGAATATGCTGCAGTTCTGACCAGAGATCTCCTTAAAGAGTTACTGTAATCTGCACAAGAACTATATATCGCAACCAACCATTCAATATTCTATCCTTTCCTTTGGGGATTACTCTACTCAGTCCTTAACCACACCTCTCAATTCCCTCCCCTCACCGTTCTCTCCACACACCTACTCACTCCAACTTAAAAAAAGTGGGCAGCCCAGTGGCCCAGCTGGTAAAGCCACTGTCTCACAGGGCCAGAGTCCGGGTTCGATCCTGGGGTGGTGTGGAGTTTGCACGTTCGCCCTGTGACTGCGTGGATTTTCTCCGGTTTCCTTCCCCATCCCAAAGACATTCAGGTTTGCTGTAAATTGCTCCCAGTGTGTAGGGAGTGGGTACAAAAGTTGAATAACATGGAACTAGTGTGAATGGATGATCGATGGTCTGGTGGGCCAGAGGGCCTATTTCCATGCTGTGTCTTTTAATCAATTAGACTCAGCTGGGACTCAAAACCATTCACGTGATATAATCACTGCAATATATACCAAAATCATGTCCTTTCATATTAAACCTCTGGTTTTTGGTTGAAGAGAAATCTTTTTTCTAATCATGGATAAACAACATATGGCCTAGAAAGAATCGTAACTCGTCGCTCTTCAGTTAACAGGCTGAATTGTAACCTCATTGCACCATCTCGGGTAATCATTCATCTCCACAGATGCCAGACTTTACCTGAAAGAAATTGTGAGCATTTTCCAGATGGTTACACAGGGGATTGAGCAATTCTAGAGTAAACTGAGCAAGTTGCTGGGGAGTCATTTGGCGCAAATGCGAAAATCCAACATCTCGATCTCCCTTAACCTGCGTGAAGGGCAGAAAATAAAAAAGTGATTTTGATATCATAGGATCATGAAGTGTTGGTAAAGCACAGGGTATTCAGCCCATTATATCTGGACCGAATCTCCAACAAACTAATGCTCTAGTACCACCCTATCTGCAGCCTTGCAGACTTCTCTCTATCACATACATTTATCCCCTCACTTGAAGGCAACAGTGAAAATCACCCTGTAGCCACATCTGTAGGCAGTACACTTGAGATTTTGGCCCTACGTTGTGTAAAAAAAATAAAACATTTGATCATATGCTCATGATGTCTACTCCTCAACCATTTTACCAAAGAGTACAAGCTGCCACTATCCACTCTGTTTAGACCCCTCAACATTTCATATACTTCTAACAAGCCTCCACTCAGGCAACTTATCTCCACAGAAAACTGTTCTAGTTGCTCTGGTGTTTCCTTGTAATTGTAGTCCCTTATTCCGAGACCACTCTTTTATGCACCTTCTCTAATACCCTTGTAAAAACAAGGAAATTCAGATACTTTTTTATACCAATGATTGATCCAAGGTGCTGGAATAACTCAAGTGTTTTATTGTCAGATGGCCCAGACAGAATCTGCAGCAGCACAACAAGAATATGTAAACATAGTACTCTGTAAACAATATAATAACGAGAGAGTAACCAAAAAGTTCAGTTTGTGTATATATATATATAAACACACACATATTCACAAATACACATATATATAGATCATATATACACACGCACACATAAAAACTCAACAGGTCAGGCAGCAACTCTGGAGAAAAAGGATGGGTGACGTTTCAGGTCGGGACCCTACTTCACTCTATAGAAGGGTCCCGACCAGAAACATTACCCATCCTTTTTCTCCAGAGATGCTGTCTGACCCGCTCAGTTACTCCAGCTCCTTGTATCTATTTTTCTCTGACACCTTTACGTCTTTACTATAATGTGGCAACCAGAACTGAACACAATTCTTCAGTGGGGTTGAACCAACGTCATTATTATTGTGACAGAAGAAGCACGATGACCAACTTGTTGTCAGCAAAGTCAAGAAACAACACCGAGATAATAACCGGATGCAGCCGGTTTGAGGAAGGAACATCAATAAGAAGACCGCGTGCTCTTCTTCAATATGGCTTCTTCAATATTCTACCAATTAACCCCTTGATTTAACAAGCTGAAAGTTGGCACATCTGGCATCGAAGAAATCCCTCATAACTGTTCCGTAGAATCAGATAAGATTTTTGTGCTCAGACCTCTGGATTTCCAAGTGAGGCATACAACTATGCAGCTTCCAACAAGCATTCACATATGGGAATAGATCTGAGAAACAAGGACCTGCAGATGCTGATTAATACATAAAAGAATACAAAGGCTTAGTTTAGTTTAGAGATACAGTGCAGAAATAGGCCCTTCGGCCCACCGAATCGACACTGACCAGCGATCACCACAGACCAACACTATCCTACACACTAGGCACAATTTACAATTTTACCAAACTAATTAGAAACTAACTAACTTAGAAACCAGTACGTCTTTGGAGTGTGGGAGGAAACCAGAGCACCTGGAAAAAACCAACGCAGGTCACGGGGAGAACGTACAAACTCCGTACAGGCAGCACCTGTAGTCAGGATTGAACCAGAGTCTCTGATGTTGTAAGATAGCAACTCTACCGCTGTGCCACCGTGCCGCTTTTCACACCTCTCCCCTGACTCTCTGAAGAAGGGTCTCGACCAGAAAAGTCACCTATTGGATGGGTGACGTTTCAGGTTGAGACACTTCTTCAGATGAAAAATTGGACTGAAATATTTGAATAGATTGGACTTAGTTTTGGAGTTCAAGAGATTTTTTTTTTTCAAGTTCAAAGAAGAGAAAAAATATATATAAAAATTATTTATTGTCCATATTCAAGGATTATGTGAATATGTTCAGAACATTCAAATATGTGATAATATTCAGAATAATGCTGGTGCCATGACACCATGCAGCTTTGTTTTTTTTCCATACAAGTCCCGATCTCAATAGCCCTTCTGATTATATCAAGTGCTTTCTTGGCAATATTAAGTAATTCAATAACAGAGAATTGCTGACAACTTGTGACCAGACTATTGCGTCATTAGAATTGGCTGCCTTCTGCTTTTGGCCTACCTAAATAAACGATTTCCCTTCCTCATCTCCCTCCGTAGCAGCCAGAGTAAAATGAGGAACATATCACATGGGAAAAATGAAAGGAGGAATTCATGCTCTCTCACAGTCATATGACATGAAGCACAGCTAACTTTCCTGGCGCTGAGCCATCTCCGACTGTTTTGTTTTCAAGAGAGAGTTGGATTTAGCTCATAGGGCTAAAGGAATCAAGGGATATGGGGGGGAAAAGCAGGAACGGGGTACTGATTTTAGATGATCAGTCATGGCTCGAAGGGCCGAATGGCCTACTCCTGCGCTTATTTTTCTATGTTTCTAACACAGATTCTGATGAAATCTGAACATTAGTTCTGATGAAACAACAAACAGGCCACCAGAGCATTACAGCATTTCCCATGTATTAAATAAAAATAGAACTAGATGCATCCGGAAGAGATTGAGTAGCTTGTCACCAAGAGTACAGACCACTGATCTTATAGAGGTGTACAATATCATGAGACATAAATCTGGTAAACAGAGTCTTCTGCCCTGAGTAAGGGAACCAAGAAACAGAGGGCATAAGTTTAAGTTGAGAGTAGAAAGATTTAATAGGAACTTGAGGGGTAACTTTTTCTTTTTACACAAAGGGTGGTGGGTGTGTGGAACGATCTGTCGGAGGAGGTAGTTGAGGCAGGTAATATCACAACGTTTAAGAAACATTTAGACAGGTACATGGATACGATAGGTTTAGAAGAATAAGGGCCACAGACAGGCAGGTTGGACTAGTGTAGATGGGGCATGTTGGTCGGTATGGGCAAGGTGGGCTGTAGGGCCTGTTTCCACCCTGGATCACCCTATGACATTGCTCACAAACTATAAAATACTTTAAATGTTGTCCTCTCTTAAAGTTTACAACATCACAACGTTTCATTTTGTGCCTCCACATCCACATTGCTGAACATTTCCTATTAAAAACACCCCGTGATTTTGTTTCAGTTTCATTATTAATAACACAATTATTTGGTTTCATTTAAAGTGCCAAAGCAATACAATAATACACCAGAGCAGCACAGTGGCGCAGCAGTTGAGTTGCAGTCTTACAGCGCCAGAGGCCCGGGACCGAACCTGAATATGTGCTGTCTATGCGGTTTGTACATTCTGGCTGTGACTGCATGGGTTTCCGCCCACATTCCAAAGACGTGTGGGTTTGTAGGTTATTTGTCTGCTGTAAATTTCACCTAATGTGTAGGATGCAAAACTGGGATAACATTGAAATATGCGGGTATCCGACGGTTGGCATGGACTCTGTAGAGGGGCCTGTTTCCACGCTGTATCTCTAAGTATTGAGCATTATCAGAAAGAAACATTTTACCATGCCAACAAGGAAATAACGGGGCAGGAATCCAAAACTTAAAGAAAGAAAGCAAGATGGAGAAGGTAGATTTTTGGAGAGGGATTTGCAGCGATGTTAAGAGTGGAAATTGCAGAACTGAGGGTCTTGGTGGTGAAAGGCACGATCAACCTTGTTGTTGAGAAGTTTCTGAGGTTTTTAGAGAGGTTAGATCACCGGAGTGCAAGGGTCTCAAAGAATTAGGCAGAAAGAATAATACAGAGATAGGGCTGGGAGAGGCCATGAGGCCATTTGCAATCAAGGGTGAGAACGTCATGCCAAGATGGTGCCTAACTAAGGCAAGATAAGTCAGCAAGGGCAGAGTGACAGGAAAGTGAGGTCAGATGGTAGAATTTTGGTTGGATTAAGTTTTACAGATAACAGAATGAAAGTCCAGCTGAGAGTATGTTGGAATAGAGAGAACTAAATAGGTGCTGTTGGGGGAGCTGCTGTCTCACAGCGCCAGAGATCCAGGTGCTCTCTATGTAGAGTTTGCATGCTCTCCCTCTGACCACACACGTTTCCTCTGGATTCCTCCCACATCTCAACGATGTGCAGGTTTGTAGGTTAATTGGCCCCTGTAAATTGCCCCTAGTGTGTAGGGAGTGCTTGCGTAAGTGCGAGGTCGGTAAGGCAGTCGATGATGGCACCGACCGATGGACTAGGACGAACATGTGGAAGTGAGGACACTGCTGCCGAGGGAAGAACGAAGGAGGACGCGGCGTGGAGGGACCGCTGTGAGGTAGGGTAGAACAATGGATGACCTGGCGTGGGGGCACCGCCGTGAGGGGGGGGTAGAACAATGGACAACCTGGCGTGGGGGGACCGCCGTGAGGGGGGGGTAGAACAATGGACGACCTGGCGTGGGGGGGGGGGGGGGGGTAGAACAATGGACGACCTGGCGTGGGGGGGGGGATAGAACAATGGACGACCCTGCGTGGAGGGACCACCGGGAGGGGGGGGGGGAGAACAAAGGGGCAACTGGCACAGGGGGGAGAATTTGTAACATTGTAAGCGCCCTTCAGGGGCAACTATTGACGCTGGAATTTAGAAGACTGAGGGGGGATCTTATTGAAACATATAACATTCTTAAGGGGTTGGAGAGGCTAGATGCGGGAAGATTGTTCCCGATGTTGGGGAAGTCCAGAACCAGGGGTCACAGCTTAAGGATAAGGGGGAAGTCTTTTAGGACCGAGATGAGAAAACATTTCTTCACACATAGAGTGGTGAGTCTGTGGAATTCTCTGCCACAGAAGGTAGTTGAGGCCAGTTCATTGGCTATATTTAAGAGGGAGTTAGATGTGGCCCTTGTGGCTAAAGGGATCAGGGGGTATGGAGAGAAGGCAGGTACAGGATATTGAGTTGGATGATCAGCCATGATCATATTGACAATAGACAATAGACAATAGGTGCAGGAGTAGGCCATTCAGCCCTTCGAGCCAGCACCGCCATTCAATGCGATCATGGCTGATCACTCTCAATCAGTACCCCGTTCCTGCCTTCTCCCCATACCCCCTCACTCCGCTATCCTTAAGAGCTCTATCCAGCTCTCTCTTGAAAGCATCCAACGAACTGGCCTCCACTGCCTTCTGAGGCAGAGAATTCCACACCTTCACCACCCTCTGACTGAAAAAGTTCTTCCTCATCTCCGTTCTAAATGGCCTACCCCTTATTCTTAAACTGTGGCCCCTTGTTCTGGACTCCCCCAACATTGGGAACATGTTATCTGCCTCTAATGTGTCCAATCCCCTAATTATCTTATATGTTTCAATAAGATCCCCCCTCATCCTTCTAAATTCCAGTGTATACAAGCCCAATCGCTCCAGCCTTTCAACATACGACAGTCCCGCCATTCCGGGAATTAACCTAGTGAACCTACGCTGCACGCCCTCCATAGCAAGAATATCCTTCCTCAAATTTGGAGACCAAAACTGCACACAGTACTCCAGGTGCGGTCTCACCAGGGCCCGGTACAACTGTAGAAGGACCTCTTTGCTCCTATACTCAACTCCTCTTGTTACGAAGGCCAACATTCCATTGGCTTTCTTCACTGCCTGCTGTACCTGCATGCTTCCTTTCATTGACAGATGCACTAGGACACCCAGATCTCGTTGAACTCCCCCTCCTCCTAACTTGACACCATTCAGATAATAATCTGCCTTTCTATTCTTACTTCCAAAGTGAATAACCTCACACTTATCTACATTAAACTGCATCTGCCATGTATCCGCCCACTCACACAACCTGTCCAAGTCACCCTGCAGCCTTATTGCATCTTCCTCACAATTCACACTACCCCCCAACTTAGTATCATCTGCAAATTTGCTAATGGTACTTTTAATCCCTTCGTCCAAGTCATTAATGTATATCGTAAATAGCTGGGGTCCCAGCACCGAACCTTGCGGTACCCCACTGGTCACTGCCTGCCATTCCGAAAGGGACCCATTTATCCCCACTCTTTGCTTTCTGTCTGTCAACCAATTTTCTATCCATGTCAGTACCCTACCACCAATACCATGTGCCCTAATTTTGCCCACTAATCTCCTATGTGGGACCTTGTCGAAGGCTTTCTGAAAGTCGAGGTACACCACATCCACTGACTCTCCCTTGTCAATTTTCCTAGTTACATCCTCAAAAAATTCCAGTAGATTTGTCAAGCATGATTTCCCCTTCGTAAATCCATGCTGACTCGGAATGATCCCGTTACTGCTATCCAAATGCTCAGCAATTTCGTCTTTTATAATTGACTCCAGCATCTTCCCCACCACTGATGTCAGACTAACTGGTCTATAATTACCCGTTTTCTCTCTCCCTCCTTTCTTAAAAAGTGGGATAACATTTGCTATCCTCCAATCCACAGGAACTGATCCTGAATCTATAGAACATTGAAAAATGATCTCCAATGCTTCCACTATTTCTAGAGCCACCTCCTTAAGTACTCTGGGATGCAGACCATCAGGCCCTGGGGATTTATCAGCCTTCAGTCCCATCAGTCTACCCAAAACCATTTCCTGCCTAATGTGTTGAATGGCGGTGCAGGCTCGAAGGGCCGAATGGCCTACTCCTGCACCTATTTTCTATGTCTCTATACCTTGGGTATGCAAGCAAAGAAGTTCACTGCGACTGTGAATTCAATTCAACTCAATTCAAGTGGGGTAACAGAGAACTAATGTTAACGGGTGATCAATTGTTGGCATGGACTCAGTGGGTATAAGGGTCTGTTTCAATGTCGTGTCTTTAAATCAATTGATCAATAATTATGAAAAAGAATAAGTGTTTCAGCAACGGATGAACATACGTACCTTCAGGAATAAAATTTTCTTGGTCGCATTTGCTACCAACATGTAATCCAGCTTACGAGATAGATCGTCCAGAAGAAACACGAGCTCTGCTGGGCCCAGCTGCACAACCTCGCTAACCTGCAGTGCAAGAAAATCCTTAATACAGGAAGTCACCTTGGAGTTAAAAAACACCTCAAAATCTCTGTAGGTTAGCCAGCATCTGTGGAAAGAGAAATCAAGTCCAAGACCACGGAAAGGTCCAGAAGTGTCAACTCTTGCTCCTTCCAAAGATTCTTCCTGACCTGCCGAGTTTTACCAGCATGTTCTATTATATTTTATTTCAGATTTCCAGCACCATTTTATTTTCGATTTTTCTCATACAATTCAGGACGGGATCTGACTTTTAGGTGTAAAATCAAACCATTTGATCTCATGGTTTGATTTTTGATTAATCAAAAATCAATCCATATTGGAACATGAAGTTGCTACTTTACAATACTTATTTACAGTAAACCCTCGTTTTAATGCACCAATATATAATGGATTTTGGTTATATAACCACCCCCGGCTCACAAGGTGCACCAGCGACCCCCTCTTCACCAGCTGCTGCGGCTCACGGTGCAACCTAATCAGCAGCGCTTTCTTCAGGCCACGGCCAACAACATGACGCACTCGGTCACTGTAGGGCTCCCTCCCCTCTCACCAGCTGCCGCTTCTTCCTGACGGCCACTCGCTCGTCCTCCTCCTTCGCTGGAGTCACCGACATACTCCGCCTTGGAAGATGTCGGCAACTGCAGGAGGACAGGAGGAAGGGGCGGAGGAGGAGTGAGGGGGGAGCGGACAAAGCGACGGCCGACAGGAAGGAGCTGCAGCTGGTGAGAGGGGAGGAGCCCCACAATGACCAAGCTCATCCTGTCGGTGCCGCGGCCTGAAGAAATGCTGCCAGCCAGGTGCTACAACGTGAGCCCCAACAGCCGCATCAACCAGACCACGCAGCAGCTCTTGATGAAGGGCTCACTGGTGCAAACCAGCCGCATCGGCGCCTAGTTTTAAGGTGAAGCAACACAAAGTGCTGGAGTAATACAGCAGTCTGAAGAAGAGTCGCGACCCCAAACGTCACCTATCCATGTTCTCCAGAGATGCTGCCTGTCCTGCTGAATTACACCAGCACTTTGTGTCCTTTTGTGTATTACCCAGCATCTGCAGTTCTTTGTTTATTCCACATACAATGAAAATATCTGACTCGGTTTTAGCGGACAATCGGCAATAACAGACACCATTCCCCCTCCCATATGATCCATTATAACAAGGATTTACTGTATTCTGTTTGTTAAAAGTGTTAGTGCCATGTTGCAAAGATAAGTATATCAATTGATTATTACAAATAAAGTGTTTTTGCTATGCAGAAGTATATTGCTATTATAAGATGAAATAAAGTGGATAGATTTTTTTAAACCGTTTGATGAATTGGCAAGGTAGCTTTTCTGCTGTGTGCTATCTGTACACTGACCTTGGTATGTTGCTCAGAATCCAGCTGGGACTTGGTTACCAGACCCGATTGTAGTGCAAAAAATACATTTGTATCCAGTTCTCGAAAGTAAGCTCTATAATTGGCCAAGTTAACGAAAACCTTTCCTTCTTCGCTGTTCTCCTGCAGAATGCAAAATGGAATGCCACTTAGGTAATCACAGGTCTCGAGATCACTGTTCATTCTCTGTTTTTCGTTGCTGGCAGTACAATCACCAAGCATTATCAAAAGTCTACAAAGCGTTGACTATTAATTGGCAATGGGGCGGCACAGTGGTGCAGCGGGTAGAGCTGCTTCCTCATTAGCACCAACGACTCGGGTTCGATCCTTGACCTTGGGTGCTGCCGATGTGGAGTTTTTACACTCTCCTTGTAGGCCTTCCTTAATGAGTTATTGAAGACCTGGACAATGCCTGCATATTTGCCTGCAGGTTAGCGAGGTTCCAAAGACAATGCACGCACGTTAACATGGGACCAGTGGAGTTTAGCCAAGTTTGCCTTCAGGTCTAAACACTTGCCCATCTTAACCATACCTTCCCTTGAGTATTCCCGGTTGGCATCCGACTTTCTTCTGAAGGCTCTTCAGTCGGGGAGCTGTCAGTGGAGGAGGTCTTGCTGCCTTCTGATTTCTGCTTTCTCTTGCCCTTCAGATCTTGAAGGAGAAATTGCAAATTAGAAACAAAACATGAGCATTTTTCAGATTCTGAATTTGATGGATTCCTCTAATAGTAGGTAAAATAAAAAAAGTTCTCATCTCCTCTCTTACTCTGATGTAAATATTGATATCACCCTGCTGGCACACTCGCCTAAAGTTCACCTTTGAATCAAGGCAGCTTAGGCCCCGGCCATTCAACTGGGATGGAGAAACTCAGAGCAAAATCGTTTTCTCTCCACCAATATTTGCACATACATTTTTATCCCACTGGAACTATCGAACAGTTGCAAGCATGAAGAACTCCTGATGATATTTCTCTCCCTAACATCATCTCAGCTGAGATCACGGAGCCGTCCAAAAGAGGACCCAGCGGCGGGTGGCCAAGGACAGGCCTGTGGTAGGTGCTGGAGGTCGGTGGAGGACGTGCCGCCAAGAGAACAAAGAGGGACCTAGCGTGGGGGGGGGGCAGGGGGCACCGAGAACAAAGAGGGACCATTGAGACTACGTTGAACGCATTGTAATTTTGTCGGCACCCTAGAAGTGGCAACTCTTTGCATATTTTGTGTATGGTATGCAAAACAAAGAATTTCACCTTGACATGTCACGTGTGATAATAAAGTTCATCACCCATTAGTGATTTATTTGGATCCGTATACAGCTCAGATGGCTAAATTAGTGATGCAATTTAAAGGATAATTACCCTTTATTGGCAATTAAGATTAGAAGCTGACTGCAAATGACCTCTGCTGTCCAAACATGTCCAAAAAGGGGTCCCGATCCAAAATGTCACCTGTCCATTCACTCCAGGCTACTTGACTCACAGTTATTCCGGCACTTCGTGTTTTACTCAAAATGCCAGTATCTGCAGTTCCTTGTGTCTCCAAGTAAAGGAGGTTTACTTAGCTCATCATGTATGTGCAAACTTTAGAGCAATTTTCACAGCCTATTCCAAAACTACCAAAGGATTTTCGTTTTGGAGCATCGATCACCTTTATTTCTTTTCTTAGCTGCTGCTGCAGGAGCAATGGTTGGAGGAACCTCTGTGATCTCTGAATCAAAGTTTGCCAGTGGAGGAACATATCCAGGAGTCGCTGAAATATTAAAAGTGTAAGTTAGAAGGTTGTAAGTGAACACAATGGACAGCGAAATATCTATCTATCTATCTATATACTAACTTGTTCTAGTATACTATTAAAACTCAGATCTTGTGAATATATATATATTTTTTTTTGGGGTTTGACCTGAATATATCGTGTGTATATTTATTCGTAACAGCGATTGCGGCAAAACGGTCAACCGTGACGCGACGGTTTTCGCACCGCCTTAATCGCCAACCTCCCGAACGATCGGCCGTGATATTTTCATTTACTTTGGTCGCGTATTTTCTAAGTTACAGAGGTTTTAAAGCGCTGCCCCCACCCCTTTTCAGGGGGGCGCTGCGGTGCAGATTCAGTCTTCAGCTTGTGACGGCTACATTGTTTCGAAAAGTTTCAAAGTAGTCTTTTTTGTTATTGCAAGTCAAGTCAAGTCAAGTCAAGTCAGTTTTATTTGTATAGCACATTTAAAAACAACCCACGTTGACCAAAGTGCTGCACATCTGATTAGGAAGAAAAAAAAAAAGACAGTTATAGTGGTCACTTGACAGACACAGATCAGGAGGACGGGCCCAACGGGCACACTTGGAGAGTAAGAGTGGGGCTGGGGGAGGAGAGAATGGGGGGTGTGGGGTCGGGCCCAACGGGCCCGCTTTGAACGGGCACACTTGTTCTAGTCTATCTTCTATCTCCCTCTCCCTCCCCCTCCCCCCTTCCCGCCCTCCCCTTCCCCCCCTCCCTCCCCTCCTCCCTCCTCCCTCCCTCCCCCTTCCCTCCCTCCCCTCCTCCCGGTTACAATGGAATCCCTACGAGGACGGGCCCAACGGGGAAAGAGGGGTACTGGGAAAAGGGGAGAGCCCCCTCCCTCCCCCCCTACCCCCCCTCCCCTCTCCCCCTCCCTCCCCCCTCCCTCCCCCCTCCCCCCTTCCCTCCCCCCTCCCTCCCCCCCTCCCTCCACACCTCCCTCCTCCCTCCCTCCCCCTTCCCTCCCTCCCCTCCTCCCGGTTACAATGGAAACCCTACGAGGACGGGCCCAACGGGGAAAGAGGGGTACGGGGAAAGAGGGGTACTGGGAAAAGGGGAGGTCCCCCCTCCCCCCTCCCTCCCACCTCCCTCAACAAAGAATGCTGTTTATTTTAAAGTAAAATAGACCCCTCTCCTCTCTCCTCTCTCCCCCCCTCTCCTCTCCTCTCTCCCCTCTCCTCTCCCCCCTCTCCTCTCCCCCCTCTCCTCTCCCCCCTCTCCCCTCCCCTCTCCTCTCCCCCCTCTCCTCTCCCCTCCTCCTCTCCCCCCTCCTCCTCTCCCCCCTCCTCCTCTCCCCCCTCCTCCTCTCCCCCACCTCCTCCTCTCCCCCCCCTTCCTCCCCCCCCCTCCTCCCTCCCCCCCCTCCTCCTCTCCCTCCTCCCCCCCTCCCTCCTCCCCCCTCCTCCTCTCCCCCTCCCTCCTCCCCCCCCTCCCTCCTCCCTCCTCCCCCCCCTCCCTCCTCCCTCCTCCCCTCCCCCTCCTCCCCCCCCTTCCCCCCCTCCCCCCCCCCCCCTCCCCCCCCTCCTATCCCCCCCTCCTCTCCTCCCCCATCCTCTCCCCGAAGCGGAAGTGTAGTCGCCGTCGCCGTCCTCTCCCCTCTCCTCTCCCCCCCTCCCCCCCCCTCCCCCCTCCCCCCCTCCCCCCCCCTCCCCCCTCCCCCCCTCCCCACCCTCCTCTCCCCCCCCTCCTCTCCCCCTCCTCCCCCCCTCCCCCCCCTCCTCTCCCCCTCCCCCCCCCTCCTCTCCCCGAAGCGGAAGTGTAGTCGCCGTCGCCTCTCCCGCTGTTTGATTTCATTTATAACAAAGACATTTATTTAAAATGAGGAATGTGATTTTCATTAAGTTTGATTTTATTTATTTTAAAAAAGCTGCTGCTCTATAGATAAGTTTATTTCCTTTTCAACAAAGAACGCTGTTTATTTTAAAGTAAAAACGCGGTTTTTTTCATTGGGTTTCACCCTCCCTGTTAGCGCCCGATTGGTTGGGTCTTTACGTGGGGTACAGTGATTGGCTCCACCATCCCTGTTAGCACCCGATTGGCTGGGTCTCTACGTGGGGTGCAGTGATTGGCTCCACCCTCCCTGTTAGCGCCCGATTGGCTGGGTCTCTACGTGGGGTGCAGTGATTGGCTCCAACCTTACACTCGATGTGGGTGGAGCAGTTGATTTGAACTGACACCAACTGCCGTAACCAACAGTCCACCGTGCTGCTGCTGGTTGAGGACAGGCTCCAGCATCACTCAGGAGGGCAGTTTAATTGAAATACAGAAAGAATATTTATAGATAAGTTTCTTATCATTTCCAACAGAAAAATTACATTTATTTTAAACGGTACGAGATTTCCATTGCATTTAATTTTATTTTAAAAAAAAGATAAAAGACAGAGATTTCATAGATAAGTTTACTTTCTTTTTTAACAAAAGAACATTTATTTCACATAAGTTTAATTTCATTTATAACAAAGACATAAGCTGCTGCTCTATAGATAAGTTTAATTTCTTTTTCAACAAAGAATGCTGTTTATTTTAAAGTAAAATAGACCCCTCTCCTCTCTCCCCCCTCTCCTCTCCTCTCCTCTCCCCCCCACTCCCATCTCCTCCTCTCCTCTCCCCCCTCTCCCCTCTCCTCTCCCCCCCTCTCCTCTCCCCCCTCTCCCCTCCCCCTCCTCCTCCCCCCCTACCCCCCCTCCCCTCTCCCCCCTCCCTCCCCCTCCCCCCTACTCCCTCCCCCCTACCCCCTCACTCCCCCCTCCCCCCCTTCCCCCCTCCCCTCCCCCCCCTTCCCCTCCTCCCTCCACACCTCCCTCCCCTCCTCCCGGTTACAATGGAAACCCTACGAGGACGGGCCCAACGGGGAAAGAGGGGTACTGGGAAAAGGGGAGGTCCCCCTCCCCCCTCCCCCTCCCCCTTCCCCCTCCCCCTCCCCCTTCCCCCCTCCCTCCCACCTCCCTCAACAAAGAATGCTGTTTATTTTAAAGTAAAATAGACCCCTCTCCTCTCTCCTCTCCTCTCCTCTCCTCTCCCCCCTCTCCCCTCCCCCTCTCCCCCCTCCCCCCTCCTCCTCTCCCCCCTCCTCCTCTCCCCCTCCTCCTCCTCCCCCCCCTCCTCCTCTCCCTCCTCCCCCCCCTCCCTCCTCCCCCCCTCCCTCCTCCCCCCCCTCCTCCTCTCCCCCTCCCTCCTCCCCTCCCTCCTCCCCCCCCTCCCCCCTCCTCTCCCTCCTCCCCCCCCTCCCTCCTCCCCCCCCTCCCCCCCTCCCCCCCTCCTCTCCCCCCCTCCTCTCCTCCCCCATCCTCTCCCCGAAGCGGAAGTGTAGTCGCCGTCGCCGTCCTCTCCCCTCTCCTCTCCCCCCTCCCCCTCTCCCCCTCTCCCCTCCCCCCCTCCTCCTCCCCTCCCCCCCTCCTCCTCCCCTCCCCCCCTCCTCCTCCCCTCCCCCCCCTCCTCCCCCCCCTCCTCCCCCCCTCCTCCCCCCTCCTCCCCCCCTCCTCTCCCCCTCCCCCCCCTCCTCTCCCCCCCCTCCTCTCCCCGAAGCGGAAGTGTAGTCGCCGTCGCCTCTCCCGCTGTTTGATTTCACAAAGACATTTATTTAAAATGAGGAATGTGATTTTCATTAAGTTTGATTTTATTTATTTTAAAAAAGCTGCTGCTCTATAGATAAGTTTATTTCCTTTTCAACAAAGAACGCTGTTTATTTTAAAGTAAAAACGCGTTTTTTTTCATTGGGTTTCACCCTCCCTGTTAGCGCCCGATTGGTTGGGTCTTTACGTGGTACCTCCCCTCCTCCCTCCACACCTCCCTCCCTCCCCCTTCCCTCCCTCCCCTCCTCCCGGTTACAATGGAAACCCTACGAGGACGGGCCCAACGGGGAAAGAGGGGTACTGGGAAAAGGGGAGATCCCCCATCCACCCCCCTTCCCCCCTCCCTCCCCCCTCCCTCCACCTCCCCCCTTCCCCCCTCCCCTCCCCCCCTTTCCCTCCCCTCCTCCCTCCACACCTCTCTCCCCCCTCCTTCCCCGCCTCCCGGTTACAATGGAAACCCTACGAGGACGGGCAAAACGGGGAAAGAGGGGTACTGGGAAAACAGGTGGTCCCCCTCCCCCCTCCCTCCACCCCTCCCCTCTCCCTCCCCCTTTCCCCCCTCTCCTCCCCTCCCTCCCCCTCCCCTCCTCCCTCCCCTCCTCCCTCCCCTCCTCCCTCCACTCCTCCCTCCCTCCCTCCCCGCCTCTCGGTTACAATGGAAACCCTACAAGGACGGGCACAACGGGGAAAGAGGGGTACTGGGAAAAGGGGAGGTCCTCCTCCCTCCCCCCTTCCCCTCCCTCCCTCCCCCTCCCCCCTCCCCCTCCCCTCTCCCTCCCCTCCCCTCCCCCCTCCCATCCCACAACGGGGAAAGAGGGGTACTGGGAAAACAGGTGGTCCCCCTCCCCCCTCCCTTCCCCCCTCCCTCCCCCCTCCACACCTCCCTCCTCCCTCCCTCCCCCTTCCCTCCCCCCACTCCCCTCCCGGTTACAATGGAAACCCTACGAGGACGGGCCCAACGGGGAAAGAGGGGTACTGGGAAAAGGGGAGGTCCCCCTCCCTCCCCTTCCCCCCCTCCCTCCCCTTCCCCCCCTCCCTCCCCCTCCCCTCCTCCCTCCCTCCCCCTTCCCTCCCCCCCCACTCCCCACCCGGTTACAATGGAAACCCTTCGAGGACGGGCCCAACGGGCACACTTGTGCTAGTATACTACTAAAACTCAGGTTTGTATATATATTCCACTGATGTCGGCTGAATACGGCAATTCCGGCAAAACGGTGAACCGTAGCGCTATAACATCTCCCCGCTATCCCCCCCCCCCCCCCCCCCGGGCCTTTGAATGATGCGATCTCCCGAAGCCCCCCCCCCCACCGGACTTTTCACTGATCCGATCACCCCCCCCCCGCGCCTTTAACTGATGCTAAGAGTGTGTCTGGGGGAGAGAAAATGGGGGGGGGGCTGAGAATGGGGAATGGGACAACAGGGGTAGTGCGGAGGGGAATTGGTGGTGGGGGAAAGAGGGGTACTGGGAAAAGGGGAGGTCCATATCCCTCCCCTCTCTCCCATCCCTCCCTCCCCCCTCTCTCCCCCCCCCCCCTCCCTCCCTCCACAAATACCACCCCATCTCCCATCACCCTCCCCCCCTCCCTCCACCCTCCATCCTCAACACATCCCTCCCTCCACCACTCCCTTCCCCCTCGATCACTCCACACCTCCCTCTCCCTCCCTCCCCCCTTCACTCCCTCCCCCCTTCACTCCCTCACCCCCTCCCGGATACAATGGAAACCCTAAGAGGACGGGCCAAAGGGGAGAGTGTGGGGAGAGTAAGAGTGGGGATGGGTGACGAGAGAATGGGGGAGTGGGGAATGGGCCCAACGGGCCCACTTTGTCTAGTATACTATTAAAACTCAGATCTTGTATGTATATATATATATTCCACTGATGTCGGCTGAATACGGCAATTCCGGCAAAACGGTGATTGTACCGCCTTAATCAGCATGCGGTTCGCTGCTGGAAAATGATATTTTTATTTAATTCGGACGCATATTTTTAAAGTTACAGAGGTTTAAAAGTGCTGCCCCCCCTCATTTATCGAAGTTTTGACAGAAGGGGGCGCTGCGGTGCGGCAGTGCTCAGTACGCATGCGCGGAATCTCCTCACTCTGTACTCAGCACGCATGCGCGGCATCTCCTCACTCGCACCAAAACAATGGACGCCGTTAGCGGCGCCAACCCGCGATCACCAGCTCACCTCTCCTCTCTCCTCTCTCCCCTTGCTTCTCTCCTCTCTCCCACACCCGGGAGAACATCTCCCCGCTGTCCCCCCCCCCCCCCCCGGGCCTTTGAATGATGCGATCTCCCGAAGCCCCCCCCCCACCGGACTTTTCACTGATCCGATCACCCGCACCCCCCCCCCCCCCCCCCGTCCCTTTAACTGATGCTAAGAGTGTGTCTGGGGGAGAGAAAATTAGGGGGGGGGGGCTGAGAATGGGGAATGGGACAACAGGGGTAGTGCGGAGGGGAATTGGTGGTGGGGGAAAGAGGGGTACTGGGAAAAGGGGAGGTCCATATCCCTCCCCTCTCCCCCATCCCTCCCTCCCCCCTCTCTTCCCCCCCCCTCCCTCCACAAATACCACCCCATCTCTCATCACCCTCCCCCCCTCCCTCCACCCTCCATCCTCAACACATCCCTCCCTCCACCACTCCCTCCCCCTCGATCACTCCACACCTCCCTCCCCCAAACCTCCCTCTCCCTCCCTCCCCCCTTCACTCCCTCACCCCCTCCCGGATACAATGGACGGGCCAAAGGGGAGAGTGTGGGGAGAGTAAGAGTGGGGATGGGGGACGAGAGAATGGGGGAGTGGGGAATGGGCCCACTTTGTCTAGTAACAGCTAAAATTAAACACAGAAATTATAGGGAATATATATATATATATATGGAACAAGCTGCCACTGAAAGTGGTTGTGGTATGTACAATAACATTTAAAAAGACATTTGGATACATACAAGAAAAGATTGGAGAGATATGGGGCAAACTGACAAGTTTAGTTTAGTTTAGAGATACAGTGCGGAAACAGCCCCATTCGGCCCACTGAGTCCGTGCTGACCAACAAGCACCCCATACACCAACACACAAGGGACAATTTACAATTTTACCAAAGCCATTTAATCTACCTGTGCATCTTTGGAATGTGGGAGGAAACCGGAGCACCTGGAGAAAACCCAGAAAGGGCATGGGGAGAACGTACAAATACCGCACAGACAGCAACCGTAGTCAGGATTGAACTCAGGTCTTTGGCGCTGTAAGGCAGCAACTATACTGCTGCAACACCGTGCCGCCCCACTAATGGGACTAGCTTAGATGGACATCAGATGGACATAGGTATAGGGGCAAATGGGACCAGCTTAGATGAACATCATGGTCGACATGTATGAGTTGAGCCAACGAGACCAGTTCCCATATCTCATCAGCTGGATTTCCCACTCTTCACTTCCTCCAAATTGGAAAACATATTTGAATGTGCTCAAGATGTTGTTTGGTCAGTCGGTCGATTGAAAGATACAGCATGGAAACAGGCTCTTCGAGCTGAGTCCAGGCCAACCATTGATCGCCTGTTCGCACTTGTTCTATCTAATCCTATTTTTGCATCCACTCCCTACAATTTACAGAGGCCAATTGACCTACAAACCCGCACATCTTCAAGGAGAGAACTTGCAAACTCCACACAGTCACGGAGAGAACTTGCAAACTCCACCCCCGAGTTCAGGATTGATTCGGGGTCTCTGGTGCTGTGTTTCTTGTTGTGGGATTATTTCAACAGCAAAGCCTCCAGGGCAATGGGAGCCACGCAACCACAAACGTCAAGTGCGACAGGGGACTAGCACAAGTTTGTATTAATGTAAAGACATCTCAACTATAATTTAGGCCATGATCTTCACTTTCACCTTACAAATGCTGTTACAAATAGCTATCAGAGGACTAATACAAAATCCCCACACAAAATGTAGCCATGGCAATACATGTCACAAAATGGCCAAGCTGTAAACCCCAAGAAAGCAGAAGCCAAAGCAAACCTGTTATACACTTCTCAAGTAGTCCCTGTAGCTGAGTGATGTTCTGTAATCGGAGGAGTACCTTTCCCTTCATCTCAATGTCCTGCTGTTTACAGAATCCATTCACGACCTGGAAAACAGATAAAACGAATCACTCCTGACAACTCCACAGAGATTATAGTCATTAACTACACTGGAAGAGTCTTGTCTATTTTGATTTGTAATTCAATTAGTGAGGCTAGCAATCACACAGTGAGCCTTCAGAACTCTGAAGCAACTGCCCATCCTGTTGTAAGTTTGTACCAGATTAGCTTGCGGGTAATGTTACCTCTCTGAACCAATTGATGGCATGAAACAGCAACGAACAAAGCAGCTCCCGTTCTTGTTTGGACAGTGACTCCACCTTCTCCACAAGCTCCAAGTTGGTCAGATGAAGTGGACAACCTGCAAGGAGACAGTTCAGTAAATCTAAATGCCCCAACAATCATGAATTTTACATTGATCTGTTGTTTTGCCTTACGAGCTTATAATATTAAGACAAACAGGATCATAAAGTAAGGTTCACTTAGTCTTCTTGCGTTTGAGGCAGCAGAAATGATGTAACTCCCTCCAGGCGCTGTAGCCAGTGCAATGTGCTATTGTCGAGGGCCGTGAGGTCTACCCCTCCACCAGGGGGACGGAGGACAGTGCAGTCGGAAATGACGTGCTGCGCTGTTTGCTGGTCTGCTCCACACACGCAGGCTGCTGATGGACGCAACCCCCAACGATGCATGTTGCCGTTGAACCGGCCGACCCCTGTGTGGAGCCGGTTCACGCCAACCCACTCTTTGCGGGGCATGTCCGAGCCGGGTGGGGCTGTGGTGTTCGGTGCGACAGTGAATTGAGGAGGTCGCGATGTCTGTTCCCAGCTGGTTCTCCATGCTCCTAGTATGTTGAAACTGGAGCCACGCCGAGGGTCGCTGCGTGACGGGAGAAAGGGTGACGAGATGACAGGCGTTGAGGTCCCAGTTGCTGTGAATCCTGGGCGAGGTGGTGCAAAGGATGTTTGGCATCCGATGGGGCCTTGCACAGCAGCCTATGAGTGAAGAACTCTCTGCGAAGCTTGGCGGGTGCGATACCTGCGAGCACCGGCTGAAGATCCGTCGGAGTAGGGCGTAGGCAGCCAGTGATGATCCGCATGGTGTCGTTGAGGCTGGCGTCTAGCTTGCTGGTATGAGCGTTGCGGCACCATGCTGGGGCGGAGTACTCAGCGGCGCTGTACACGAGTGCAAGAGCACTGGTTCGAAGAGTAGATGTCCTGGCGCCCCATGACGATCCGGCCAAGCAACGCAGGAGGTTGTTCCATGCCGAGACTTTAGCATGGAGAGCTTCAAGGTGTTGTTTGTAGGTCAGCTGCCGATCTAGTTTCACCCCGAGGTATGTAGGAAATGGGTTGTAGGGTAGGGGTGACCCATTGAGGGTGACGGTTAGCTGCCGTTGAGCTTCCTTGTTATCCAGGTCAAAGGCCATTATGGTGGTTTTTGCCACACTCAGTTTTTGTCTCCAGGTCTTAAGGTAGCCCGCGACAAGTTCCATATCCATTATTACTAAGGTTCACTTAGTAATAAAAAGGAAGTGCAGACACAGAATGCTGGAGTAACTCAGCGGGACAGGCAGCATCGTTGGAGAGAAGGAATGGGTCGAGACCCTTCTTCAGACTGATTGTAGGGGGACTGGAAGCACGAATTACACCATCCCTAGCCAACAATCAGTCTATCAGGGAACCTCCCTGCATGAGGTCATCTGTTGCCAGCCCTGATTCGTCAAGTTCAATTAGCATTGTTCTACAATATTTAAAAACGATTTAATATACTTTTTTTTAAACCTTTTAACATGTTATCATTTGTATCAGTGTGGAAATAATTAATGATCATCATTTTGTGACTCTTCATTGATAATTACGACCACATCTGGAGTATTGTGTGCAGTTTTGGTCTCCTAATTTGAGGAAGGACATCCTTGCTATTGAGACAGTGCAGCGTAGGTTCACGAGATTAATCCCTGGGATGGTGGGACTGTCATATGAGGAAAGATTTGAAAGACAGGGCTTGTATTCACTGGAATTTAGACGGGTGAGAGGGGATCTTATAGAAACATATAAAATTATAAAAGGACTGGACAAGCTAGATGCAGGAAAAATGTTCCCAATGTTGGGGGAGTCCCGAACCAGGGGCCACAGTCTAACAATAAAGGGGAGGCCATTTAAAACTGAGATGAGAAAAAAGGTTTTCACCCAGAGAGTTGTGAATTTGTGGAATACTCTGCCACCGAAGGCAGTGAAGGCCGATTCTCTGGATGAATTTAAAAGAGAGTTAGATAGAGCTATAGGAGCTTGCGGAATCAAGGGATATGGGGAGAAGGCAGGCACGGGTTACTGATTGTGGATGATCAGCCATGATCACAGTGAATGGCGGTGCTGGCTCGAAGGGCCAAATGGCCTCCTGCACCTATTTTCTATGTTTCTATGACATAGGTTCTGTAACTGCAGAGCAATTTGCTACAAAGTACAACACCATAACAGATAATGGAAGAGTGACAGTCATTTCCCAAAGTTGTAATCTAGCAGTCTACACTATCAATCTTTTGATTCAGCTAGCAAGCCCAGCTAACAAGTTTCCCCGAACAAACACCTGGGGGAAAGAGGCTAAAATTATTTTACAAACCAGTCAAGCAATAAACCCACACAAAATTGTCATTGATTTTCCAGAAAACTCTAACACAATCTTATTATACTGTCTGTTAGACCAGTTTATGTATAGAGCAGCTGTAAGTGTTAATATTTGACCCTGGACTCGGTCACAAGGCATCCGGTTTAAAACAGATAAGGAAACCTCTGGCTGATTACCACCCATTGTCTTGTCTTGGTTAATGGATCAGCACTCATCCACAAAGAATAGAACTTTAAAGAAGCACAAAGTGGCACAAAGTTGCTGAAATTTCTGAATATCTGTCACCAAGGGCAAGATCAATTAGGTCGAGAAACATTGACCGTGTTTAGCTGAACATGAAAGCTGAATTATTTATAAGCATATCAAAACTCATCTCAGTTATGGTGCTTTTAACATCAGGACGCCCAAATTGCCATAACTAATCACAAGGGTCTTGACACGGAACATCGCCTATCCATTCTCTCTATTGATGCTGCCTGACCCTCCTAGTTACTCACAGCAGATGGACACAAAGTGTTGGAGTAACTTAGCGGGTCAGGCAGCATCTCTGGAGAAAAGGGATGGGTGACATTTTGGGTCGGAACGCTTCTTCAGACTGCTACACACAGTCCTGGCTGTGATTAAAAAGAATCAGAAGCAATGGCATTGAATCACCCGAGTTACAACAGTGTGCTCTCTGAGAGTTAATAGACGTTATATACTCGGCAATCCCTTTCCATACTTCGAGAACAACTCTGATCACTCTAGTTGACCTTATTCATGATGACAAACATTTAAGACCCCAAGCCATCTTGTGCTTCTTCCAGATCGTGGGCAGGTCTTGAAGGTCTGGGTATTTAATAATTTATAGGAGCAGAATTAGGCCATTCCCACCGTCAACTCTGCCATTCACTCATGGCTGATCTGTCTTTCCCTCTTGGCCCCATTCTCCCGTTTTCTCCCCAGAACCCCTGACACCCTTACTAATCAAGAATCTGTCAATCTCCGCCTCAAAAATATCCATTGACTTGGCCTCCACAGCCGTCTGTGGCAATGAATTTCACCGATTCACCACCCTCTGGCTAAAGAAATTCCTCATCTCCTTTTGGTGGGCACTAGCCATATCTTGAGGCAAGCTGTTCCAGCACACAAACAGAACCAATATATATCCAAAATGAGGGATGCACTATCTGACTGAGTATTCACCAGGCTAACTGGTACAGATTCAAATGCCCATGACATTAGTTGGAGTCACCATCACAGTACTTGCATACACCAAGGCTCATTTTCGATTGAAAAACACTCTCCATGTTGTGTTATTTTTAATTTTTAATTTTTAAATTTTTAGAGATACAGCGCGGAAACAGGCCCTTCGGCCCAGCGAGTCCGCGCCGCCCAGCGATCCCCACACATTAACACTATCCTACACACACTAGGGACAATTTTTACATTTACCCAGTCAATTAACCTACATACCTGTACGTCTTTGGAGTGTGGGAGAAAACCGAAGATCTCGGAGAAAACCCACGCAGGTCACAGGGAGAACGTACAAACTCCATACAATACGGCGCCCGTAGTCAGGATCGGACCCAAGTCTCCGGCGCTGCATTCGCTGTAAGGCAGCAACTCTACCGCTGCGCCACCGTGCCGCAGTTATGCTGCTTCGGTGCTAAATCATGTAAATTCAGAGACGTACCAAACGGCAATCACAAGGTCTTATGCTGCTGCAGAATGACTGTTTCCATTAAATCTCCAAGACCAAAGCTCAGCACATCTTTGTTCCACCATTACCCAACAAACTGTTGACCAACATTCACACCTCACACTTTCTGCTCTAAACTCCAGCTTTAGTTCCAACTATCTGCCTATCAAACCCACCCATCTCGCCCGTGTCCAACTATTACCTGCCACTCCCTCTAACTCAGGCCCTTGAATATTGGTAACATCTTCGTAAACCTTCTCTGCACCCTTTCCAGCTTGACAAAATCTTTCCTTTAACATTGTGCCCAAAACTGAACACAATACTGCAACTTGACCTCCCAACTTCTATACTCAATACTCTGACTGATGAAGGCCAATGAGCCAAGGCTTTTTGACAACCCTATCTACCTGTAATGTCACTTTCAAGGAACTATTTACTTGTACTCCTAGATCCCTCTGCCCAGGAGAAACCAGAAAGACTAATTCAGAAATAAATCTATTTTTTCATGGTAAGAACATGAAACTGGTCACCACAAGGAATAGCTGAGGTAAGTAAAACTGATTTATTGGTGTAGATCGGTTCATCAGTAATAGTGAGGATGATATGACCATGTTATTGTATAAACACAATTGGTGCAAAAACATAATTGGTGTATTCAAGGAAGGAAATGTGTCTATACCACTGGTGTTTCTTGGTGTTCCTTCCATGGAAATTTGGTATGTCTCAATGACTCACACCAATTTTCACAGATGCACCAGAGATAATATATTATTGGGGTGCATAACAGCTTTGTAATGGCAACTGCTCCGCTCAGAGATGCTGCCGTATCTGCTGAGTGTTTCTACCACTTCCTGTTTTATTTCAGATTTCCACATCTGCAGTGCTTACTCTTGCTGCTAATTATATATTTTTCTTCTACCTACATTAAGATCACTGAGGTGAGCTGTGTCATCTCGGAGATCAGCTAACTTTATGCGGGGATGGGTTTTGTGTTACGTCTAGGGCTGTTTTGCACAATGTACTCCGTTCTTTCATGATGCAGCTGTCGAAAACAGTTTTACCCCCAAAAAAGTTAAATTTAGTAAACGTGGTGTTGGGTTCTGATTAATATGCCGAATTGTTTCAGCAGTTTCCATTGAATAAATAGGTGTGAAACAGCTGTTATAAATAGAAATGGCCAAACAAAAGCAGTCTGACATCACAACAGCCTTCAGGTTTTCTGACATGGGAACTTCCTTTATGAATACAAGGGGAAGCTGGTGGTGCTTATAATTTCCATCGTTCGTGATGTAGCATTGGGTATCAATTGGGTATCAATGACTCCATGACTCTAGTAGTCACTAACATACATTTATGATCTCCAATGCTCAGGCAATTCTACCAACAAAAAAAAAAAATTTAAACTGCAAAAGTACAGAAAATAAAGTCAATAAAATTAAGTTTTTTAAATACAATTTTAGATTGATAAATAATGGATTACTGCTCATGCCAAGCAGTACAAATTGAATCAGTATTATCAAGTTGCAGTAATTAATTTCCCCACTAGAGAGCTACCTGAATCACAATGAGGTTCCATCAAGCTTCACCAGAAACTGGTCCTTCCACAAATATTTTTAGACTGGTGAGAAGATTGGACTTTGGTTAGGCCACATCTGGAGTATTGCCTGCAGTTCTGGTCGCCCCATTACAGGAAAGATGTGCAAACTTTGGAGAGAGTGCAGAGGAAGTTTACCAGAATGCTGCCTGGATTAGTGGGTTTCAGCAACAGAGAGAGGTTGGATAGATTTGGATTGTTTTTTCTGTGACGTCAGAGGTTGAGGGGAGACGATGGAAATCGATAAAATTATGAGGCATAGATAGGGTAGACAGATCCCTTTTCCCAGGGTGGATATGTCCAAACACTGGAAGGCATAGCAATGAGGTGAGAGGGAGAAAGTTTAATGGAGATGTGTGCGGCAAGTCTTTTTTTTCACACACAGAGTGATGGGGGCCTGGAATGCATTGCGAAGGGAGGTGATGGGGGCAGATATAACAGTGACATTTAAGATGCATAAGGATAGGCACATGGAATAGAAGGATATGGATCATGTGCAGGCATATGAGATCAGTTCAGCTAGGCATCATGTTCGCCACAAACATTGTGTGTTTAAGGGCCTGTTCCTGTGCTGTTCCGTTCTATGTTCTACAAATAATGGTGAAGGGGCACTCAGGCATTTTCTCTATGCAGCAAAAAAAAAACAACATTCTTTCAAATTTATTCCACATTGAATCATCTTTTCTGTGCAATTTCCACTGGACTTCTCTGCAATGCACAACCTGTGAGTTCACCACAGTTCCCTCTTCTTGGCTGTTTACTCCCCAATACTAAAAAACGTGCAAAATCCTCTGCTTTCCACCATATTTCTGGTACTCCATCCTGATATCTTTGTTCCTTCCATTTTCCTCAAACACAGCTAATTGCAAAAGGTATGGTGTGTGTGATATAAATACAAGTCTTTCCTGGAATAAAGCAAAGGCATCATTCTTGACTGGGTAGCCCAACAACAGTGGTTTAACAATGGTGCAGCACTTGTTTTGAACCTCTAGCGGGCTGAACAGGATAATGACTGGATATAGATCCGTATCTGGTAAGTTATCAATAAAAGGCAACAACCCCAGGAGAAGAGCAAACTAAATTAAAGTTTTAGAATCAGAGTTGTTGTGGACCAGCTAAGCAAATCTCCCACAGGTGGGAGCTGGACTGATGCTGACGAATAACTCAAGATAATAACACTCTGATATTCCAGCACATTCAGGATTTTGGTAATGGCAGATAGGCAGATTTTCCAGACTGTAGTGATGTTATTCTCTATTAATTTCCCAACACAACTTTTAATTTATTTTTTTAAAGTTAAACACTGATTATAAAGTTCCCAGTGCACCCAGTAAGTGGAAAGCGAATCTGTGTAGGAAGGAACCGCGATAGTTTATACCGAAGATAAGACACAAAATAGTGGAGTAACTCAGCAGGTCAGCCAGCATCTTTGGAGAAAAGGAATTGGCGGCATTTTGGATCAGAACCCTTCTTCAGACTGAAAAATAGAAAAGGCCAGAACAAAACAAGAATGCAGTTGCTACTTGAAATTAGAGTAACTAATGTTCATACCACTGGGAAAGGGAGCGTGGAAACCAGGCAAGTGAATTGGGAGCATGGGAACTATTGCCTGGTGAGCCACATGCCAAATGATTGAGATTTCCAAATAGTTAGATGGTAGATTTTCATTTTTACTGTACGTGCAAATATACTTAGTTACAATTTGTTTTCAAATATACTGAAGCAGATTCATTGCAATATTAGTGGAAGTATCACCAGTCAAGAAAATCACCTGCTTCTTGGGAAACAAACTTCAGCTTAAGTCGAAGGCTAATTATCGTCTCAAAGATGACCTTTTCCTTCTCAAACTCAGCGTTAAGCACCTCAGTACCCACCTAACAAGGCGTCAATCTCCTCCAAATTTCCAACGTGTTGCACCTCTTCGCATAGTCTCAGCAGACGGAAAAAAGAAGCAAGACTCACGGGAGAAACGCATCTAAAACGTAACAAATAAATACCGTTTTGACCATTGCTTTCTTTAAAACATAAAACACGTCACATCTGTGCTGTTCACTGTTTTACAAGAACTAACTGCTGATTCTTACTTCTTGGCCCGTTTGCTGGGTTTTCCGTCAATGCTTGCGTTGGTCAAACTGTTGGACAGCAGCGGCAGGAGGTTGATAATAATCCCACCTTCACTCTCTTCTTCATCCAGATTATACATGCACTTCAGTGGCAGCAGATATTTACTGAAAGAATGAAAATACGTGTTAACTGCCGCATCTGGAACCGCACAATGCCACACATTGAGTATTAAAGGGACCCGGCATGGGGGTCGCCAAGAGAACATAGAGGGACCCATTGGGATGACACTGAACCTTTGTCGGCACCCTATACGTGGTGACTCTTTGCATATCTTGTATATGGCGGTATTTATTTGTTACGTTTTAGATGCGTTTCTCCCGTGAGTCTTGCTTCCTTTTTCCGTCTGCTGAGACTTTGCGAAGAGGTGCAACACGTTGGAAATTTGGAGGAGATTGGCGCCTTGTTAGGTGGGTACTGAGGTGCTTAACGCCGAGTTTGAGAAGGAAAAGGTCATTTTTGAGACGATAATTTATAGAAAGCGAATGGTATGTTAGCATTCATAGCAAGAGGATTTGAGTTTAGGAGCAGGGAGGTTCTGCTGCAGTTGTACAGGGCCTTGGTGAGACCGCACCTGGAGTATTGTGTACAGTTTTGGTCTCCTAATCTGAGGAAAGACATTCTAGCCTTAGAGGGAGTACAGAGAAGGATCACCAGATTGATCCCTGGGATGGCAGGACTTTCATATGAAGAAAGACTGGATAGACTAGAAGACTGAGGGGGGATCTTATAGAAACTTATAAAATTCTTAAGGGGTTGGAGAGGCTAGATGCGGGAAGATTGTTCCCGATGTTGGGGAAGTCCAGAACCAGGGGTCACAGCTTAAGGATAAGGGGGAAGTCTTTTAGGACCGAGATGAGAAAACATTTCTTCACACAGAGAGTGGTGAGTCTGTGGAATTCTCTGCCACAGAAGGTAGTTGAGGCCAGTTCATTGGCTATATTTAAGAGGGAGTTAGATGTGGCCCTTGTGGCTAAAGGGATCAGGGGGTATGGAAAGAAGGCAGGTACAGGTTACTGAGCTGGATGATCAGCCATGATCATATTGAATGGCGGTGCAGGCTCGAAGGGCCAAATGGCCTACTCCTGCACCTATTTTCTATGTTTCTGTTTCTAAAACAAAGAATCTCACTGTGACATGTAACATATGATAATAAAGTATTTGTCATTCATTCAAATAACTTTCACATATTCAGATCAATCCCTGATAAAACTGTCTGAGGAAACCTCGACAAAGCTAATTTGGGCAGTTTTAATCTTTCTAATGGGAAGGCCCATGATCCAAAGGTGACAATTATTCAGCATGGTGCAAAGAAGCCCACCGGCATGGGTGCAGTACGTGGAACAATGCCATGCTTAACCTCTCCTCTGAAGTTGGACTCAAGTGGAGATCACCACTCTGTGTGATTTACGATCATTTCATGGCCATGTTCATCACATTCCCCAACCTAATGACCACAAACACATTTCTTAGGTGAAAGAGAAACAGAATTGAGCTGTTTAATTTACCCATTAAAAGTACTGTTTTGAACTCTTTCCTCTAATACTATTTTTCTTCCTTAATCCAATATATAGTTTATGCATGATGATTGAGATGTTAAAGACATCATTGACATCCAACAATATAATATTTAGCAAATTATTTTTTGTGATAGGGGTGAAATGGTTTGTTTTCCATGCTTTTTATCTAACCAGGCCAGGTTTCCAACCATCCGTAACTTGTGTACATTTAATAATTTGCTCTTGCAAAACGCTGCCATTCACAGAATTGACTTTTATCTTGAGTAAAGGTTTTGTTTGTGGATTAGCAGTTTGAATGTTTTAGAGATGCTTTTAGATAGGCTTCTGTATAAAACCTAATTGGTACGTTTGTAAAATCTGAAAAATTGTTCTGGGACTGAGTATGTATTTCCATTATTCCCAGATAATCCCGTAGAGTGAATAAATGGTGCGCAAACAGATAGAATGCAACTTTCATGATATGTGATAAGCAATAATTCACAACTCCAAAGACGTACAGGTATGTAGGTTAATTGACTGGGTAAATGTAAAAAATTGTCCCTAGTGTGTGTAGGATAGTGTTAATGTGCGGGGATCGCTGGGCGGTGCGGACTTGGTGGGCCGAAAAGGCCTGTTTCCGCGCTGTATCTGAAATATGAAAAAAATATGAAAACTTACTTAGCGATGTCTGGTATTAGATCTACAACAAAGTCTTCTTGAAAATCATCAAGTACGCTCCTTCCAATCAATTCCTAGACCATAAACAAAAGGAGGAAGGTGCTTACTATAAGACTATTAACCTTAACCTTACAAACATTAATACACTGGAATTTAGATGGATGAGAGGGGATCTTTTTGAAACATATAAGATTATTAAGGGTTTGGGCTTGTTAGAGGTGGGAAGCATGTTCCCAATGTTGGGGGAGTCCAGAACCAGGGGCCACAGTTTAAGAATAAGGGGTAGGCCATTTAGAATGGAGACGAGGAAAAACTTTTTCAGTCAGAGAGTTGTAAATCTGTGGAATTCCCTGCCTCAGAAGGCAGTGGAGGCCAATTCTCTGGATGCTTTCAAGAGAGAGCTAGATAGAGCTCTTAAGGATAGCGGAGTCAGGGGGTATGGGGAGAAGGCAGGAACAGGGTACTGATTGAGAATGATCAGCCATGATCACATTGAATGGCGGTGCTGGCTCGAAGGGCCAAATGGCCTACTCCTCCACCTATTGTCTATTGCATGTACTATCCACCGTATTGAATGAATTTACTCATTTTCCATAGTTATACATTTACAAGATTCCAAGTTTATTCAAACTCACAACTACCTAACCAGTCTTCAACACTACCTTGAAAAACTTCACTAAAATACTCTGAAGGACATTTTTTTAGTTTAGTTTGTTTATTGTCACGTGAACCAAGGTACAGTGAAAAGGTTTTTGGTGCATACTAACCAGTCAGTGGAAAGACTATACAAGATTACAATCAAGCCATCCATAGTGTACAGATACAGAATAAAGGGAATAATGGTCAGTGCAAGATAAAGTCCAGTAAAATCCAATTGAAGATAGTCTGAGGGTCTCCAAAGAGGTAGATAGTAGTGAATAAACTCTGTTTTATAATTTTCTGCTAATAGAGATGTGAAATATGTGAAATTTATGTATAAAATGTGAAAAATGGTAAAGAGGTGGGAAATGAGAGGCAAATGGAAACATTTGCCAGAAACAAAATGTAGAAAGCAAAGCACCTACATTTCTCAAGAATTCAGTTTGCCAAATATTAAAACATGTAGAAGCATAGAAACATAGAAAATAGGTGCAGGAGTAGGCCATTCGGCCCTTCGAGCCTGCACCGCCATTCAATATGATCATGGCTGATCATCCAACTCAGTATCCCGTACCTGCCTTCTCTCCATACCCCCTGATCCCTTTAGCCACAAGGGCCACATCTAACTCCCTCTTAAATATAGCCAATGAACTGGCCTCAACTACCTTCTGTGGCATAGAATTCCACAGATTCACTACTCTGTGTGAAAAAAAACTTTCTCATCTCGGTCCTAAAAGATTTCCCCCTTATCCTTAAACTGTGACCCCTTGTTCTGGACTTCCCCAACATTGGGAATAATCTTCCTGCATCTATCCTGTCCAACCCCTTAAGAATTTTGTAAGTTGCCAACAAAGAAAGAAAAACTGAAACTGATCTTTTGATGATCAAGGCAGAAAGTTAGAAAAGAATATATGCAAGTAGTTAAATAGTGCACGAATAAAGAGTATTAGTTAAATAAAAATAAAGTTTCAGTTTACCTGCACTTGGGGATCCAGGTTTCCTTTCTGAACCAAGTTAGCCATCTCATCATAATAGAGAGCAGCAGCCTCCGGAGAATGTTCACTGCAGGAACGCACCAGTTCAAGCAGAGCTGTCGCCTAACATACAGATTGTTTCAGAAATGTAACATTGAAGAGTAACAGCACAGGAACAGGCCCTTCAGCCCACATTGTCTGCACCAAATATGACGTCAATCTAAACTACTCCCATCTGTACTAAAGAGATAGGAAGTAAAAATCAGAAGATCATACCTGTCTGAATGATTCCTTGCTCATGGCTGGTAAATCTGATGAACATGTATCAATTTTACTTCTGGAAAAGAGGCATGAATTTAGATGGGGTTTGGTTTGAAATTGGCCTTAATTATATCTTACTAAAGTCAGAGTCATAGAGTGATACAGTGTGGAAACAGGCCCTTCGACTCAACTTGCCCACACCGGCCAATATGTCCCAGCTACACTAATCCAACATGCCTGCGCTTGGTTCATATCCCTCAAACCTGTCTTATCCACATATCTGTCCAACTGTTTCTTAAACGTTAGGATAGTGCCAGCCTCAACTACCTCACGTGGCAGCTTGTTCCATACACCCACCACCCTTTGTGTGAAAACGTTACCCCTCAGATTCCTATTAAACCTTTTCCCCTCCACCCTGAACCACTGGTCCGAGATTCCCCTACTCTGGGCAAGAGACTCTGTGCATCTACCCGATCTATTCCTCTCATGATTTTGTACACCTCTACAAGATCACCGCTCATCCTCCTGCACTCCAAGGAATAGAGACCCAGCCTACTCAACCTCTTCCCTTAGCTCACACCCTCTAGTCCTGGCAACATCCTCGTGAAGCAATTTCAGATTGCGTCTTGTTCCACCAAATGAAAGAGGCGATTCCTGCTGTTGAAATCCATCACAAACTTTATAATCGGCAGCAAGGAACTGCGGACGCTGGTTTACGCTGAAGATAAGACACAAATGCTGGAGTATTAATGGGACACGCAGCATCTCTTGAGAGAAGGAATGGGTGATGTTTCGGGTCGAGACCCTTCTTCAGATTTTATAATATTCAGCACCACATAATTCCACACATGTGCAGTAACAAATCTAAAGAACAAAAGTCTGGACACAAACCACGGATACATCTACTACGCCCTATTCATTAATGACACTGCCACCTCCACATCAATGCAGTTAGGTACGGTGAACACCAAAACCATAGATGTTCTAAGTATCATCTGCAGGAGAGAAAAAGGACTCAAAGTGCTGTAGTACTTCAGTGGTTCAGGGAGCAACCCTGGAAAACATGGATAGGTGACGTTTCAGGTCAGGACTCTTCTTATCCTGAACCGACACATCATCTATCCATGTTCGCCAGTTACGCTGCCTGACCCACTGAGTTATTCCGGCACTTTGTGGGTTTTTTTGTTAATCCAGCATCTGTAGTTCCTAATTTCTACTTTCGCTACTATCTGCAGGATTAATTTGTAACATTTTGCTATGAATGATGTAAAGGATATGAATGGTGTCTCCTCGTCACTTTGCCAAAAAACTCTTAGAAACTGCACGTTACTTGCAGAATTTCATCCTTTCTTAACTTGGATATGGAAGCACAGACATGGAGTCTGAAGGGTCCGGACCTAAAACATGCGCTGAGATATTCCAGCACTGTGTCCCGCTGAGTATAGATCATCAGGATTGGATGGGGAATTAAAGTCTCCCTTTATTGTACAGTCACTGTGAGGCCCAACACAATCTTGAAGAACAGTACATCTTCCTTCTGCGCATATTGCAGCTTTCTGGACTCAATATTAAATTCTACAACTTCAGATTTCTCACTCCATATCCGTCATAGAGATATACGGAGTGGAAACAGGCCCTTTGGCCCAACGCCCACACCGACCAGCATATCCCATCGACCCTAGTCCTATTTGCCTGCATTTGGCCCATATCCTTCTCATCTGTCCTATCCATGTATGTGTCTAATTGCGTCTTAAAAGTTGCAATAATCCCTGCCTCAACTACTTCCTCTGGCAGCTCGTTCCAGACACCATTTGTGTGGAAAAAGTAGTCACCCATCTGTGATACATGTTCAGCATGTGTTTTGTTTCCTCCATTTGTTTTCTTCTATTTCCCTCTCTGGAAGGTGAGCATACACCAAGCCAGACCTGCAGGGCATGTCTTCCTTTTCTGCAATTCACAACTTCCACAGTCTCTCCAATTGCTCCCATTCACTCAATGGTCAGATACCTTGTTTACGCTATTTCTCCATGGTCACCCCAGTTTTACACAATCAGAACATCCCCCTGCAACACCCTCACTCCAGCTTTACAGGCTTCTGTTGTCTCTTTTTCAGTTTTAGAGGTACAGTGCAGAAATAGGCCCTTTGGTCCACCGAGTCCATGCCGACCAGCGATCACCCCGTACACAAACACTATCCTACACACTGGGGACAATTTACAATTTTACCAAAGCCAAGTAACATACAAACCTGTACAACCTTGGAGTGTGGGAGGAAACCGGAGCACCCAGAGAAAACCCACATAGTCACAGGGAGAATGTACAAACTCAGTACAGACAGCACCTGTGGTCAGGATTGAATCCGGGTCTCTGGCGCTGTAGAGGCAGCAACTCTAGCGCTGCGCCACGGTGCTGCCTTGAGAAGGGTCCTCCACCTGTAACTTTAGCTTGGTTTCTTTTCCCTCAGGGGTTGCCTGATCTGCTGAGTATTTCCACCATTTTCTATTTTGATTTCAATTTCCAGCATCTGTAGTTTTTGCTTTGATTTTCACCTACTAATCAAGTTTGACGTTGGTGACAAAGAAACATAACCTATTAATTTCCAGGCTTGAAAGTTCCCATCGCTGCACAGAAATGGTCTTATCAAAAAGTAACCTTTTTTCTCTGGACATCTTTGCTAAAAGTTGATCAGAGCGATTTAACAATAGATGATATGTAAAGTATAATACCTGTCACAAGCCATGGATCCCACCATCATGACTGCCCCAATGATCCCAATGCGTTTGTATTTGATTATAGTACTGGACAGTTGTTTCCTGATAATAATGTGCATGTCATCCTGTGAAATGTGTCAAGGCAGAGGTTAGCAACTCTTCAAGTTAACACACATCATTACTCGAGACCTAGTTCTTGAAAGCAGAGAGAATACTTGTAGCGAATGTATACAAGTTTTAACGAGATAAAATTCCAGAAGAACTAAAGCACATACATAGGAAATTTGTAATAGTCTTTCCCTCACCTGAATGTGACTGCCTTCCAGTCCTCTACTGAAAGCCAATGTGCTGAGAATGAAAAACAGCTTCCTAATTTGTTGAGGAGACAAGTTGTCCATATAATCCAAAATACCCTGCAAAATTAAAATATTCCTTAGTGTGCCGGAAGTATTACCATCATGGACATCTCAAAGCTCGGTAAAGTTATCAGTCATAGTCACAGCAAAATACAGCATGGAAGCAGTCTAGGCACCGAGTCGAGGCAGACTTTCAATCTGCCATTTATATTAATCCTACATTAATCTAACTTTCCCATCAACTTCAATGTGCGGGACAAGTTTTTTTTATATAGGGGGTGGTGGGTGCCTGGAATTTGCTGCCATTGGAAGCAGATACCATAGTGGCGCTTAAAAGGCTTTAAAATAGACAGGGCATGGAGGAATATTGATCGTGTGCAGGCAGAAGTGATTAATTTATCTTGGCATCATGAAAATGTTTGGCTGAAGCCCATGCACTATGCTGTGCTTTTCTATGTTCTACATTCCCCCAGATCATGCCACTCACGTACACACAAGGGGAAATTCTCAGGGCCAACTAACCTACAAACCCACACGTCTTTGTAATGTGGGAGGAGACCAAAGTACTCAAAAGAATCACACACAGTCACAGAGAGAATGTGCAAACTCCATACAGTCAGGATTGAACCAAGATCAGTGGTGTTTTATGGCAGCAGCTACACTGGGTGCACCACTGTGCCGCAAATAAATGAAGGCTGTCAACATTTCTGTGTATTAAAATACACATTACGAAATAAAGCAGGTACATGCTCTATTCCTGACTGGTTTCAGAACTTCCTAAATAATTAGAATATGAAACCATTCTAAAATGCCATCTGCCAAACCTGTTACTCAGCATTCTGGCAAATTATCAACAGCTAGTTCCCCTGTTATTGTGCTGATATCTTATCTGTCTGAGTGATAAGCAAATACTAAGGAAGTTATTAGTTTGGTGCAGGAAAGGACTGGGTTAAGAGCCAGTACAATTCCAAGTAGAATCTTTTAAATAAAAGATTTTGCGATTTTTAATCTTTACTTAGTACTTAGTGCAAAAACAGACCCTTCAACCCACCGAGTCCATGCCAGCCAGCGATCACCCCGCTCACCACCACTATCCTACACACTAGGGACAATTTATGATTTTACCAAAGCCAATTAACCTACAAACCTGCACGTTTTTGGAGTGTGGGAGGAAACCTGAGCACCCAGAGAAATCCCACAGTCACAGGGAGAACGTACAAACGCCATACAGACAGCATCCGTAGTCAGGATAGAACCCAGGTCTCTGGCGCTGTAAGGCAGCAACTCTATGCTGCGCCACTGCGCTGCCCCCATAGAAAGAGTGATTTTCTAACTACTCTTCTCTTGCCACTTCATCAAAGACCAATACCACCCTAGCCATACGCTTATTTCACTCTACCATCGGACGGCAGAGGAGTCCGAAAACTGACAGGAGGTTCAAGAATACCTTCTTCCTAACAACCATGAGGCTCTTGAATACTACACAACACAAACCTATGAACCAACTTTGGTTGCATTAAAGACTTTGAACTTTTTTGCACGTGTATTGGGGTTATTAGTTAATTGAATTTTTGTTTATTATATATTATTTCTGTGGAGTATATCACAGTCCTTAAATGCTGGCACAATTGTTCGATTGTTGGTACCTACGACAATAAAACTCTGTTGACTGAAAAGTTCACCAACAGTGATGGGATTTCAATTCATTCTTCCAAGTCTTCCATTAAGTACCATCTGCAGGAGGCTTGCACCCAAAGAAAAAAAAGACAGGACAACTCACCTTAATTAGGATATTGGTATGGATGGATGAAGAAAAAGGCAATAAAATTTGAACCTTGCAGTCATTGAGCACCTCAGAATGCAGTGGTTCCTCAGCACTACACCAAAGTGTCAGGTAAAATTGTGTCTTTATATCCCCAAGATGGTCCTTTGACCTTCTGACTCAGAGACAAAGAGGCTAATTTTTTTTTAAACATTGCAGTTTGATACAACAAATGGTTTGTTAAATCATTTAAGAGAGCATTTAAGTCTTAGGGGCAGCACGGTGGCACAGCGGTAGAGTTGCGGCCTTACAGCGAATGCAGCGCCGGAGACTCAGGTTCGATCCTGACTACGGACGCCGTCTGTACGGAGTTTGTACGTTCTCCCCGTGACCTGCGTGGGTTTTCTCCGAGATCTTTGGTTTCCTCCCACACTCCAAAGACGAACAGGTATGTAGGTTAATTGGCTGGGCAAATGTAAAAATTGTCCCTAGTGTGTGTAGGATAGTGTTAATGTGCGGGGATCACTGGGCGGCGCGGACCTGGTGGGCCGAAGGGCCTGTTTCTGCGCTGTATCTCTAAATCTAAAAAAAATCTAAAAAAGTAAATCACTGCCAGGGTTTCAAGTTACATGTAGGCCAGATCACGTGAAGTCAGCACATGAATGAAGCGGACGGGTTTTGATGATTCAATGGTACTTTATTGGTCACATATGCAACTGCAGTTAAATTCTTTTTGCCTGTATTACACATGCAGGCACCGCCATTTATGACAATGAAGTAGTTTTGTGGTCATTAATGCAAGGACCAGTTCTTATTTCTTAAAGTAGCAGATTATTGACGAAATTTAAATTGTACAAATATGGAAAGATAAAATAATTGAGCCAGAAGTCGGCAGAAAGAGCAACATTTAAGAAAACATAAGGTTATATACGTTGGCTGTAAAAGCAAATCATTATTTAAATGGAATTAAATCACAATGTGTTGTGTTGTAAAGTGGATCCAAGGTCTAAATAAATAAAATGCAAGAAGTTAGCATTGCAGCACAGCAAGTAATTAGAAAGGCTTCTTCTTAGCGAGCCCACATCACAAGATTAGAAATTGTTCAACCAGAGCTGAACACACTTCTCGGCATCTGCAGACAATGGCGTCTTGTGCTTCTTGTGCGTCGTGGTGGAAAGATTGGTGGAAACAGGGCCGTAACGAGGACGCTCTTTCCTTGACTCCATTAGAAAGGCTGGAGGAATATTGGTATTTATTGAAAGGAGGTTCAAAGCATAAAAGTAGGGAAGCTTTGACACAGCTGCACAGGAAGCCTGGTAAGATCACACCTGGAGTACAATATCGGGTGTCAATTAAGAAAGGATATATGGGAAGCAGAGATGGTGCAGAGAAAGTTCATTGTTGCTTTCTGGGATGAAGGGGCTGATGCACGAAGAGATACAAGAAGTTGGCCCGTGCTCTTTAAAGAGGGAAAGCTAATCTTATTGAAACTTAAGATTCTCAGATAGATTGACAAGGTAGAATATGATAGAGTATTACATTTAGTGGGCATAATGGGCATAGCTTTACAATAACAAGCCACCATTTAAGACAATGATGAAGAAGAATTTCTTCTCTTAAAGAATTGTGATTCATTGAATTTCTCTTAACTGTGGGGATAGAGTCGTTGAATATATTCATGCAGGAGAATGACTGAGGTTTTCATTATATGAAAGGCAGGGGTCGAGAAGATTGCAGGAAAGGTTTGTTGAGGCTAAGATTGGATTAGTCATGATTTGATTGAATGGTGGAGGAAGCATGAAGAAAATGAGGCACAGCAACAAAAAAAAAACTGGGCTTACCAAAGATCCTCAGGAACTGAATATAAGAAATTGGGGCAAAGGAAAAGGACATCCTGAAGTCTGCTGAATGTCTCCAGTAAAACTGTTCCTAATAAATGTATAGTTTAAAGTACAGCAAGAGGACAGTACTTTTATAGAGGCCAATTAACCTACAAACCTGCACATCTTCAGGATGTGGGAGTAAAACCAGAGCACCCGGAGGAAACCCACACGGTCACAGGAAGAACGTACAGACAGCACCCAAGGTTAGAAAGGAACCCGGGTCTCTGGTGCTGTGTGGCAGCAGCTCCACCAGCTCATGTTCCATCATTCTGTAGCATCTTATGCTAAAATACTGAGCATGGAATGCTTCTCCATCCACTTGACATTCCTAGATACCTTAAATGTTTCTCTTGCAAGGAAAATACAAAGTAAAGCTATGCTCAAAGTTCTTTCCACTCACCTTCACAAAGACAGCATAGATGGCCATAGTAGATGAGCTCTGGGAGACCAAGTCTGTGAGCACATCGAGTGAGATATCCACCTCTGCTGTGAAACCACTACAAACATGTGTCACCAGCGCACCAACAACCTCCTGTACAGAGGGACAAATAATCACATCAATTACAATTCAAATGCTAATGAGTATATAAACACATTTGAAATAAAAAAACATTTGAAAATGAAAGATCTTTAGGTCAGACAGCAGTAATGGACAGGCAATCTTTTAATTAATCTTTTCACTGAGTTTGACTCGTGTAATGTATGCCTTGAAACATATAAAAACAAGGTACAGTAACTCAAACAGTCGGTGGTCTCTGGCTCTGGAAGGATCAGGGAAGTTGTGTGTCTCCACCTCAGCTTAGCTCACCAGGGACATAACATTTCCAGCATCTTGCTTAAAAAATCCATTTATATCTGGTTATTTTCTTTTGAATATTGATATGAAACAATACTTTCTCGGTTTAAATTACATAGCACTCCCTTTTCCTCTCTACCGAACCATCAGACTCACTAACTTCCCGTTGCTGTATGGCTTTGCTTTGCATGTCAAAGTCACAGGGCGTCAGGTAACGCAAGGAAAGAAAAGGAGAGAAACTGGCCGCACGGTGGCGCAGCGGTACAGCTGCTGCCTTACAGCGCCAGAGACCCAGGTTCAATCCTGGCAATGGGTGCTGTCTGTACGGAGTTTGTACGTTCTGCCCGTGACCAGTGTGTGTTTTCTCAGTGAACTTGTTTCCTCCCACACTGCAAAGACGTACAGGTTTGTAGGTTAATTGGCTTGGTATAAATGTAAAAATTGGCCCTAGTGTAGGATGGTGTTAGTGTGCAGGGATCGCCAGTCGTACCGACTCGGTGGGCAGAAGGGCCTGTTTCTGTGCTGTATCTCTAAACTAAAGAAATGTGAAGCCAGAAGGAAGGATACAGGTGGTAGGGGACAAGAAGGAGAACAAAAGGAAGAAGGGGGATTCAGGGATGGGGGATGAGTATATGGAGGGGAATGGAGCAAGATGTCTTGGGGAAGAGGTTTGAGTTTCTGCAGCACTTTGTATTTTGCTCAAGGTTGCAGCATCTGCAGATTCTTGGTCTCCATTTAAATGCTTTTCTTACCTGCTGGCAGTAGGAATCAAACATCAGAAAGGCATATTTATACATTTGACTTCCAAACGAGACCACACTGATATCTAGGGATCTCAATAGAGTCTGAGCCAAGGACAGAACGGATGGAAAGTATTCACGGACAACCTAGAATAAAACAATAGAATGTTTAGAGAAGGGCAAAACCATTTATTTCTGCAACAATAATATGATTCACAATGCTAAGCACGATACACTTAATAAATATTTTCCACTGTGAAAGTTCATACTTCAAAAAAAAATGGCAATCTTTGCATCATAGCAGAACTTGTATGTTTATATATTATCTAATTATGTATGTGGTCATTTTTTTTAAATTAACTAACATAGCCAAGATAATCAACAAACAAAATGTTGTGGAAAACAAAAAAAACTGCAAATGCTGGAATCTAATACAAAACACCGAAATGTTGGAAGAACAGCCAGTCGGGCTGCATCTGTGGAAAGAGAAACCAGTTAATATTTCGGGTTAGTGGATTAGCCACCCTTCCTCAGAATTTGGGACGGAGGGGATGAGCATTTGCAGTTTTCAAAGCAGAGGCGGGGGTGAAAAGAGGTGCAAGACAAAATTCTTGTATACAGTGGCAATTGGGATGCACAAACATCAGAGGCATTCGCCTTAGGGGCAGCACAGTGGCGCAGCGGTAGAGTTGCTGCCTTAAAGCGCTTGCAGCGCCGGAGACCAGGGTTCAATCCTGACAATGGGTGCTGTATGTACGAAGTTTGTACGTTATCCCTGTGACCACGTGGGTTTTCTGAGATCTTCAGTTTCCCCCCAGACTCCAAAGACATACAGGTATGTAAGTTAATTGGCTTGGTGTATGTGTAAATTGTCCCGTTTACTAGTTTACTAGGTTAATTCCCGGAATGGCGGGACTGTCGTATGTTGAAAGACTGGAGCAACTAGGCTTGTATACACTAGAATTTAGAAGGATGAGAGGGGATCTTATCGAAACATAAAAGATTATTAAGGGGTTGGACACGTTAGGGGCAGGAAACATGTTTCCAATGTTGGGGGAATCCAGAACCAGGGGCCACAGTTTAAGAATAAGGGGTAGGCCATTTAGAACGGAGATGAGGAAAAACGTTTTCAGTCAGAGAGTTGTAAATCTGTGGAATTCTCTGCCTCAGAAGGCAATGGAGGCCAGTTCTCTGAATGCATTCAAGAGAGAACTAGATAGAGCTCTTAAGGATAGCGGAGTCAGGGGGTATGGGGAGAAGGCAGGAACGGGGTACTGATTGAGAATGATCAGCCATGATCACATTGAATGGTGGTGCTGGCTCAAAGGGCCGAATGGCCTAATCCTGCCAATTGTCTATTGAGATGCTGCCTAACTCACTGAGTTACTCTAGCGTTTTGTGTTTTTGCTTTATACAAAATGGAATTCATAGTGGATTTCAGATTTAAAGACAGAGAAATAAGGCTCCTTCAGATAAGCGAAGATACAAACCAGAGCGTGACTCCTGAATGCAACCTGCAGAAGTTGGTCCCTGATCTGGTCGAGACGAATCTTGCTGCGCAGCAGTTTCTCGACTTGCTTCTTGTTATTGCTCGCACCAGCTGAGTGGAGGATCAGGAGAACTAGCAAATCTATTACCTTCAGGTGGAAATAAATAGGTTACAAAGTACTGGCAAGTCCTTAACATTAACAGCAAAAGAGTGTGATCATTTTACATTCTCCCCCCACCAAACACGTGTACCGAGGTACAGTGAAAGGCTTTTGTGGCGTGCTATCCAGTCATAGTCTCCATGATTACAATCAAGTCATCCACAGTGTACAGAGAAAGGATAAAGGCTACAATATTTAGTGGACGATACGTCCAATAAAATCCAATTAAAGATAGTTCAAAGGTCTCCAATGAGGTAGATTGTAGGTCAGGACCACACTCTAGTTGGTGAGAGGACAGTTCAGTTGCCTGATAACAGCTGGGAAGAAACTGCCCCTGAATGCTTTTTCAAACTTTTGTACCTCTTGCCTGATGGAGGAGGGGAGAAGAGGGACTGGGGTAGAATTATGCAGTGTAGAAAGGAACTGTAGATGCTGGTATATACCAAACATAGACACAAAGTGCTGGAGTAACTCAGAGGGTCTGGCAACATCTCTGGAGAAAAAGGATGGGTTCTTTCCCATCCATTCTGCTGAGTTACTCCAGCACGTTGTGTCTATTCTTGATTATGCTGCTCTCCAGTTTGCAGATGTAGCGACTCTTGTCAGGAAAAGAAAAAAGATTTAACGTTTTCATCAAAAGGGTGGTAGATTCAGACTGAAAATTTGCAAAGCAATGGTAAATAGGAAATCATTCACTTCGGCCGCCCTTGTAGCACCATGCCCGGGGTACTTACCACAGACGGCTGTGGAGGCCAAGTCAATGGATATTTTTTAAGGTGGAGATTGACAGATTCTTGATTGGTAAAGGTGTCAGGGTTTGTGGGGAGAAGGCAGAATAGGTTTGAGCGGGAAAGATAGATCAGCCATGATTCGATGGGCCGAATGGTCTAATTCTGCTCCTATAACGTATGAAATGCCTAGATCTTTGAGACTCACCCACGATCTGGAAGCACAAGGTTACTTGGAGACTTAAATATTTGTTATCCAGAGCAAGGTTAATGAGCAATTAGAGTTGTTCTCAAATATGAAAGGGGTTCCTTAGTATATTGCCTGGGTTTGGAATTGTGAGGCAGCAGCTCCACCAGCTATATCACTGTGCCGCCCTTAACAGTTCACTCTTTCTGTCTCTCAAAAGATCTTTCCTCTTTCACTTCTTTGGCCCAATATACCAAAATACAGACCAAAATACAGTGATACTTAGGGAAATTAGTTACCTTGTGCTCAGCAGCAGAATCTACACTTTCAATCGCCTGCAAGTAGATGGTGACAGAAATCAGTCTCAGACTTTACATTTTCTGGTAACAATCTTCACAAGCACATTATGTAGGCTGACAGTAATGTCACTAAAACAAACATTGCACTGCAGTGTCAGACGTTCCTTTGCTCACATTGGCTCGCTTGCTTCCTACGTTACAATAATTTATTTTCAAATGTCCTACATTGGATATGGGTTGCTTTGGTTCATTTACAGCTCAAAACAGAAGCCTGGCAAGGCATTTTCATTAATCAGGTTTTCTGCAGCTTGATGGATAAAATCGAGGGAGATGGAAGTTCTATATTACAATACTCATCAGTGGCATTTACCTGGTTAAACTATGGTGCTAGGCAAAGTTAACTGATCCTAGTGGAGTATGGTAGGAAAATAACTGCAGCTGCTGGTACAAATCAAAGGGATCACAAAATGCTGGAGTAACTCAGCAGGTCAGGCAGCATCTCAGGAGAGAAGGAATGGGTGACGTTTCGGGTTGAGACCCTTCTTCAGACTTCAGTGGGATGGGGGAGAGGAAGAGAGGGACAGAGTAACTATCTAAAGTTGGAGAAGTCAATGTTCAAACTGCTGGGCTGCAAGCTGCCCAAACTAAATATGAGGTGCTGTTCCTCCAATTTCCGGTGGGCCTCACTGTGGCACTGGAGGAGGCCCATGACAGAAAGGTCAGACTGGGAGTGGGAGGGGGAGTTGAAGTGCTCAGCCACCGGGAGATCAGGTTGGTTAAGGCAGACTGAGTGCTTTCACCTTCTCTGCCAGTTTCTTTTTTCCATCTATTTCCTGATCTTATTTATCTGCCTCCACGTCAGATACCTCCAGTGATCACAGCTCCCAGTGTTGGACGTGATCCATCATGGTTGGCCTGGGCAAGACAAGCAGCATTCACGTAGTTCGGAGATGTCAACATTGCATAAAAGCAAAATAACTGTATAACAGACTATTGCATTTCACTACACCAACCCGTTTAATTTTGGCCTTGAAATTATTTCCACTGTTATATATAACGGATAAGATCACCTTAATCCAAGCTTCAGCTGTTACTTTTTGAAACCGGACAGCAGCTTTGATAATATCAAACATAATCGCAACACAGTCATGACTGCCGTTCTCCCGACTCACTGAAGTCCTAAAGACAAAATCAGAACATTACTCAGCATGTGTTATCACCCATTAAAAACTATATTTACATTCTCTCTCAAGTGAACAGAAGCAACTCAGAGTAAGAGCATGGAAACCAGCCATTTGGCCCACCATGTCCAGATGACAAGGTGACGCAGCGGTAGAGTTGCTGCCTTACCGGTCAGAGACCAGAGTTTGATTCTGTCTACGGGTGCTGTCTGTACAGTTTGTACAGTGACTGCGTGGGTTTTCTCCGGGTGCTCCAGTTTCCTCTCACATTCCCAAGATGTACAGGTTTGTAGGTTAATTTGGTTTTGATTAAAATTGTAAATTGTCCCTAGTGTGTAGTATAGTGCTGGTGTACAGAGATCACTGGATCGTGCAGACTCGGTGGGCCGAAGGACCGGTTTCCGTGCTGTATCTCAAAAAAAAAGACAGTGGGCCCCTATCTGTAGGCTTCTATGCTCAGGCGATTCAGATGCTTGACACTTCTTAAATGGTGTCAGTAACGTTGCTTCCACTACTTTCGGGAAGAGTATTCCAGGTACTCACCACCCTTAGGGTGGAAACGGTCCCCTTCAGATTCTCTCCAAACCTCACGAGATCCATATGATTGGGCAGCAAAATTCTGCTCTAACTCCATTTACAGGTTTGCAGATGGAACCACCACAGTGGGCCGGATCTCAGATGACGACAAGATGGAGTGCAGGAAGGAAATTGAGAAATTAGTTGCCAGGTGTCAAGACAACAACGTCTCCCTCAATGTCTGCAAAAGGAGCTGCTTATTGACTTCAGGAAGTGGGTTAGAGTACGTGCCCCAGTCTGTATCAAGTGGATATGGACAAGAGCTTCAATTTTCTAGGGGCAAACATGTCTTGGTAGTACACCAACACAAGTTCACATTCACAAGTTATGCGAATAGAATTAGGCCATTCGGACCATCGAGTCCACTCCGCCATTCAATCATGGCTGATCTCTGCCTCCTAATCCCATTTTCCTGCCTTCTTCCCATAACCCTTGACAACCGTTTTAATCAAGAATTTGTCTATCCCTGCCATAAAAATATCCACTAACTTGGCCCTCTGTGGTAAAGAGTTCCACAGATTAACTACCCTCTGACTAAAGAAGCTCCTCCTCACCTCCTTTCTAAAAGAGCACCCTGTAATTCTGAAGCTATGGCCTCTGGTCCTAGCCTCTCCCACCAGTGGAAACATACTTTCAACATCCACTCTATCTACGCCTTTCATTATTCTGTAATTTTCAATGAGGTCCCCCTTCAACCTAAACCTGCGAGTACAGACCCAGTCAACAACTCTATTTCCCCCAAGACAAAGTAAGTTCACTCTGTCTCCCACAACTGTTACCGATTTCTACAGAGGCACAATAGAAAATATATTATCCAGATGCAGCTCAGCTTGGTATGGAAACTGCTCCAGCCAAGGCAGCAAAAACTTGCAGGGAGTTGTGGACACAGTCCAGTTCATCATATAAACCAGACTCACTACAGCCTCTCCCCTCCACCCCCACCAAATCGACTCAATCTATGTCATACTGCCTCCGGAAAGCAGCCAACATAATCAAGGACCACTCAGACCCCAGACATCTTCTCTTCTCCTCTCTCCCATCAGGTTGAACCAACATCCAAGTCATTAACATAGATCAAAATAACAGTTCCTCTAATCCTGGGGAACTCCACTGTTTACCATAATCTAGTCTGATAAACAACCACACATCACCTGTCATAACAAGGAACTGCAGATGCTGCTTTGTACCGAAGATAGACAAAATGTTGGAGTAACTCAGCGGGTCAAGCAACATCTCTGATGGTCCGAAGAAGGGACCAAAACGTCACCTATCCATTTTGTCCAGAGATGCTGCCTGATCTGCTGAGGTACTCCAGCATTTTGTACCTATCTTTTACACATCACTTGTCACTGTTTTTTAAATGCCATAATATCATCAGATTGTGAAAAGACCAACCCGATTCTTTAACTACAAGGAAGGAAACCTTCTCCCCTGACGTCATTTAGCTCATGACGTGATCCCAGATTTACCCATTTAATTGGATCTTAACTGCCTCGCCAGTTCTAGGGGAATTACTGATGGATAATAAATGGCGGCACTGCCAAAAACATCCACATCCCAGAAACAAATGGTAGGTGGACACAAAATGCTGGAATAACTCAGCGGGACAAGCAGGATCTCTGGAGAGAAGGAATGGGTGACGTTTTGGGTCGAGACCCTTCTTCAGACTGATGTCAGGGAAGTGGGCGAGATAAAATGTAGGCGGAGACTAAGACTGGTGGGAGAACTGGGAAGGGGGAGGGGATGGAGAGAGAGGAAAAGCAAGGGCTATTTGAAGTTAGAGAAGTCAATGTTCATACTGCTGGGGTGTAAGCTACCCAAGCAAAATATGAGGTGCTGATCCGCCAATTTGCGCTGGACCTCATTCTGACAATGGAGGAGGCCCAGGAAAGAAAAGTCAGATTGGGAATGGAAGGGGAAGTTAAAGTGCTGGGAGATCGGCGGACAGAGCAGAGGTGTTCAGTGAAACGATCGCCGGGGTCCTTGGATGGAGTCGAGAGGGGAGGTAAAGGGACAGGTGTTGCATCTCCTGCGTTGGAGGAGAAAGTACCTGGGGAAGGGGTGGTTTGGGTGGGAAGGGACGAGTTGATCAGGGAGTTGCGGAGGGAACGGTCTCTGCAGAAAGGAGAAAGGGGTGGAGATGGGAAGATGTGGCCAGTAGTGGGATCCCGTTAGAGGTGGCAAAAATGTTGGAGTATATGCTGTATGCAACGGCTGATGGGGTGGAAGGTGGACTCTGTCTTTGTTACGAATTGGGGGAGGGGGAGCAAGAGCGGAGCTGCGGGATATCGAGGAGACCCTAGTGAGAGCCTCATCTATAATGGAAGGGGGGAACCCCCGTTCCCTAAAGAATGAGGACATCTCCGATGACCTGGTATGGAAAACCTCATCCTGGGCGCAGACGGAGGAATTGGGAGTAGGGGATAGAGTTTTTACAGGAAGCATGGTGGGAAGATAGCTATGGAAGTCAGTGGGTTTGTAATAGATGTCAGTCGATAGTCTGTCTCCTGTGATGGAGACGGTGAGATTTAGAAACGGTAGGAAGATGTCGGACATGGTCCAAGCGAATGGCATTTTTCTTTTTTTAAAAGCTAATTTCCTAGTGACCTTTTAATATCATGGACATCAATTTTGCCAACTAGCTGTTTACATTGGACTTTAACAATTACATTCTGAAATTCCAAATAGACAAAACTTATTGCATTTTCTTCATCAATCTTCAGTTACCTTATTTTAAAAAATTTGATCATAAGGCAATGATAGACACAAAATACTGGAGTAACTCAACGGGCCAGGCAGGACTCCTGGAGAAAAATAATAGGTGACGTTTCGAGTCGTGACCCTTCTTAAGACAGAAAGTGGGGGGGGGGGAGAAATGAGATAAATTGGGGGCGACAAAAGGCCAGAACAAATAGGGCCGGCAAAAGATGACTTCAGGAAGAATTGGGCCCGTAATGGCCCATTGTTAGCTGGGGAAGTGTGATAGCAAGAGGGATACAAGGATGCAGCAAGCCACTGGGCGAACCAGTTTATGCTCACTCGCCTTTGCTTCAAATTTCTCCAAAGTCTTTATTAATATTTTTCCTGATTATTGTCTCTAAAACTTTTCCCTCAATGGATTGGCTTGGAGCTGATGGGCATATCCTAACAGGGCATCGCATTGACTATTTTCCAGCCCACTGGATCTCTCCTTGGACAGGAGGATCCCAGCCAGCTTTTCTACAATTTCCTCCCTGATAAACTAGGATCATCCCATTTAGACTTGGTGTCGTTAGACTCGGTGACTTGTGATGTTAAGCATAGTCAACCTTTCTCGTCCATCAATATTTACCCCGTCCTTTATGTCTGCTGCCTGAAGAGATTGTGGTAGCATCATTTTCCTTGGTCAGGTCTGGTAAAAAGTGGTCAATTAGTATCCCAGTTGATTTCTCTTCCTCTGTGCACTGTTCACTTCTCTCAACCTTAATCAGCTCCATCCTTCCTCTTATTGCACACTTGCTGTTTACACACCTACAGAAAACTTTCTATATGCAATCTGATTCTCTGCGGAGTTATTCCCCTGACATGCATCATGCACCTTCTGTTTTTTCCTCTCATCACCTTTATCTCTTTTGTTATTCAACGAGCTGTGGCTTTGGCTCTTCTAGTGGAATTTGCCTAACCTGTATCTGCAACACGTGATCTTTTAAATTCACCCATTATTTTGTTACAGATCCAACTACCATTTACGTTTAACATAATGATCTGATATCATACCCCTTTGCATTCTGATTTTGTTTGCCTTGGCTGGCCTGGAGTTGACAAGGAAGCACACACGACTCCAATTCTAGATTCTTGCGCAGTTCCCTAATCACCTACGAGAAATAAAAATTTGTATAAATGTCAGTGAACTTGGTTCAAAACCAATGCTCTTTCATTTTGTCCCTGCAGTGACAAAAACTCAGTTAACATTGAAGTTTAACAGTAGTCAACTGATATGACACCACCAAACACAAGTCAATACCTTCGTTTGTAATCAAATTATGTATAAACATGCACTCATAATCAGAGTTGCATAAAAATAAGCAGCATAGTTGATTTTACATTACAAGAGCGTGCCTGATAGTAAATGTGACATCAGCTGCACTTGCATAAACAAAATACCCCAGTTCTGCTCTTTGCGAGCTGTTGCTCGATTCAGCATCCTGCTTCTGAGCAAATAAATACACAGAATGGGGTTAAAGCAACTAATTACATGGCATTAGCAGCAATAAAATTATCATTAATAACATTGGAAGGTAAGTTGTAGAAACATGGAGCCCTTTCCATCTACTCTGCAATTCATAAAGATCAAGGCCAATATTGTACCTCAGCCTATCTCCATAATGCCCTTCAATTTATTTACTGTACAAGGACTGGTGAACAGCCAAGTGAAGACATGTTTCACCTCTGTCCAGTAGTTAACTTTATGCCAGATAGTTCCAACCTGAAGCAGCGGCCTCTCAACATCCACTGTCAGTCCCCACTAGAATGGTGTTGGAACTGCAGATACTGGTTTACACCGAAGATAGACACAAAATGCTGGAGTAACTCAACGGGTCAAGCAGTCTGAAGAAGGGATCCGACCCGAAACATGACTTATTCCTTCTCTCCAGAGACACCGCCAGTCCTGCTGAGTTACTCCATCAGTTTTGTCTCTACCTAATAGAATAGTGTATGCATCATTGAGATTACCTGCTTTTCAGTGATCACAAGACAATATTATTAAATCGCTCTTTCTAGCAGAGGAATCATCCTAATGATTTACACTGCACTAACCCAAAGGCACGTAGAGTAAAATTCTGATAATCTGGCATCGGATTGTTTGGAAACTCTGGTGGTTTGGCATCTGGCTCACTCTTTGGTCCACACTATCCAGAGTACAGGCAGGATGTGCAGCCGCAGCCAGGGGTCTAGAATACAACTGGAATTGGAACTTGGGCCAGGCTGCGGCAGACCAGGGTTCGGCTCGGAGGTCAGGAGCTGGGTAGGCTGGCAGTCAGAGCCAGAGCCTAGTATGCTTGCAAAATTTCTGCTCTCTTTAAACTCATCAGAAAAATTAATTAAATTACTATATAACATGCAAGAAAAGTGAAATAAAAACATCCCCCCCCCCCCCCCTTTTGGGCTTACATCCGTGCCCAGGTGTCCCTGGAGAGGGAGCATGCACTGTCCATGGGCACCCTGGCCACTTTCCGGGACCAGAGGGCGCTGCAGGATCTTGAGTACTTCAGATTATAGTAAAAACTTTTTGATTTGATACTTATATGTATATTCTTTATTTTATACAGCTGTCTCCTCAGAGTAGTAATTTCACTGTCATTTTCTACCTGTAAATAAACTTACTTTGGGGGGGGGGGAAAAAGTAAAATAAAAACAAGTTTTGGTACTAAGAGGAGTACCGTCCAATAGCCCAGACCATCTGCTAATGCAACACTGGTTGTTCACCAGTTTTTGTGCAGTAAAGAAATGGAAGGATATGTGAAAATATGCTGAAGTTGAGAATCAGCCTTAATCTTTTTTAATTCAGGAGTAGGCTCAAAGGGCTCGTTTCTACAACTTACCTTCCAATGTTTTTAGTGGAGATTTTATTGCTGCTTATGCAATGCAATTACTTGCTTTAACCCTATTCTATGTATTTAATGGGTCAGAAGCAGACTCAAGAATGTTGTATCATCATTGTTCCTTAGGAACAGTGCATTGGTCCTTGGAATCTGCGACCAAATTTGCTGTTTGGAACTGAGCGGCAGTGGCGCAGCAGTAGAGCTGCTGCATTACAGCGTCAGAGACCCTGGATAGATCCTGTCAGTGTGGAGTTTGTACATTCCCCCCAACCCCCGTGACCTGTGTGGGCTTTCTCCCGGTGCTCTGGTTTCCTCCCACATTCCAAAGATGTACAAATTTGCAGGCTAATTGGCTTGGTAAAATTGGAAATTATCCCTAGTGTGTAGGGGAGTGTTAGTGTGCGGGGATCACTGGTCGGTGCCGACTTGGTGGGCTGAACATCCCGTTGCCGTGCTCTGAACTAGATGAACAAACATACCTTAATGTTTCTCAAACAGAATCCTGCAAAATTAAACCAAGTAGTTCTATGCTGGATGGAATGTATGGAAATATTGCAGCACCACAGCAGAGAATTTTTCAAATACAATAACCATAAAGCCCACAAATTCAAAGTCAGGACTGTCACATCAGTAAATTACTTAAGAAATGCCAGATGAAATATTAAGACAATATTTGTTCACTCAAGTTCCAGAAGAGCAAGGTGAGTCAGGTAGCATTTATTCCCAAGGGCATTCTTGGCTACAGCTTTGCAATGTAAAAGCACATTGCAGCACTGAAATAGTTTACCTCTATAGCATCTGCTGCTGTGATGGCATGAAGAATGAATTTGACAACCACAGGAAGATCATCAAGTTTAACTGCAGATAAGGTTGACATAACTGAATGACGCACCTGCACATTAAAAACAGAAAATAAATTAGGTACTCAGGACAGTATTTTTTTCCCAGACAGTAAAATCTTCCTCTTTTACTATACAATTATATGTCTGGACAACATGCCTTCAATCTAGATCATTATAATTTTCCCTTAAGGCCAAAGGAATCTGGAAGTTGAGGGCACATGTTTAAGAGGGGAGAAATTTAAAGGAGATGTGTGGGATAGGTTTTCTTTACACACAGAGAATGATAAATATTTGGAACAAGCTGCCAGAAGAGGCTGATAAAATTACATTTAAAAGGACACTTGCGTGGGTAGGAAAGGCCGAGGGGGATACTGGCCTAAAGTGGACAAATGGAATTAAATTTTGATCATATCATGGTCAGCACAGACAAGGTGGGTTGAACAGTGACACAGCTGCTAACTTACAGTACCCGAGACTCGGTTTTGATCCTGACGGCGGGTGCTGTTTGTACATTCTCCCTGTGACCATATGGGTTTTCTCCGGGTGCTTGGGTTTCTTCCCACATTCCAAAGAAGCAAAGGTTTGTAGGTTAATTGACTTCTGTAAATTGCCTCTAGCGTGTTGGATGCAAAAATGGGATAACATAGAACTGCTGTAAAGGTGATCAATGGTCAGTGTGGACTTGGTGGGCCAAAGGGCCTGTTTCTACTCTGTACCTCTAAACTAAACTAAGAAAGGAACCCTTAATGTTCCACACACCTCCACGAATCTACAAAAGCTGCATTTCCAGTAAATTCTTGCTTTGGAAGAGTTCAGGATTTATAGCGTCAGATTTCTATCTTGCAGTCTATGTCAAAGCACATGCAAAATCCAGGTGGACTGGATGTGGTATGGTTGTTCCACTCCCACTGAACAGCCAGCCGTCAGTCCGTGCACTTGGCGTCGATGGTGCTTGCACAGCAGCTGTCCCATATGTAACTACCTTCAAAAGTGAGGATCAGAAACAGCTCAAGTCTGCTTTCAAAATAAACTTTCCACTCCTTTCCAACAACAAACTACTGTCGTCAGGAGTAGGGGAGGGGTAGACCAAAGCATGGTAGGTAATAGGTGAACACAGATCAGGTTTTTAATAGGCAAATAGTTGTACAAAGATGAGATTTTTTTTAAACTGAAGATGTGAGACAAAGGATTAAAGATGAAAGAATGTAGGTGGAGGCGAGGGAAGAAATAGGTTCGAGTCCAGGTGTTAGAGATTACTTAAAATTGGAGAATTCAATGTTCATACCGCTGGGTTGAAAGCTACCCAAGCGGAATATGGGGTGCTGTTCCCCCAGTTTGCATGTGGCCTCACAGGTAATGGATAGAAAGGCCAGTATGAGAATGGAAAGGGGAGTTAAAATGGTTAGCAATCAAAAGATCTGGTGGGCCTTGGTAGACTGAGTGCAAGTGTTCGGTGAAATAGTTACCAAGTCTACGCTTGGTCTCACTGATGTACAAGAGGCCACATTGGGAACACAGTCTGCAGTAGATGAGGTTAGATAAGGTGCATTTTCTCACCCTATCTATTTTTCTATTCTCATTTGTAGTCCCTAGAATCAATTTGGGAGGAAACACAAGTGCAAGAGATTCCTTTATTTTAATACATTATTATTATCTGTTCTCACATTCTGCAGCTGAGCAGAGAGCGAGGGATTTTACATTTCAAATAATGCAAATCTGGGCAGGAGGACTAGAGAAACCTCACCTCTACCAATAACTCAGCACGTAGGTTAAGACTAGACAGAGCATCCAAGATGGACACAGTCAAATGTGTGTTCTGCTGCAGCAAGGAACTGTAAGAGAAAATTAAAACAAATGAAATTGACTGCAATAGCGAGTTAACTTAAAAATCATTTTAAAACAAACTCAAGAACATCATTGTTATACAATAAATGGAAAAAAATTCTGACGTGCAGATTTGTGAATAATTGCATCCTCAGTTGTATTGCTGGCGACAAGATAGTACAGAATTAAAAAGCAAACAGTACACGAGATGGAATCAGCACAAATAGTCTATACTTCTCACATTGAGGTTTTTAAAAAAATGTATTGGGCCAATCACACCATGACACCTTGTGTAATGTTACAGTAAAACTGGTCTTATTTCTAATATATTAAAATAATAATTTGGACTTATTGAGACAGTGAAGAAATTGTGTTAAGATTGCAAATGTGAATCTTGATACAAGTGCTTTAGTTTGGAGTACTGGCTTTGATACCAATATCTCCACAGTTACAAAAACTTGCTTAGTTAAATTCTTTAAAGTTTTAACTCGTTATTAGGCTTACAGAAACAATTGCAAATACTAAAACAAGGAAATTATCATAACACTGATTCAAGTTCCACTGTGTTTAAAAGGCATTATAGAATTTCAGAAAAAAATCTCTCTTCTCTACAGGTGACATTGAAGTGAACTAAACTACTACTCCATGGATACTTAATGCTTTCCAGTATTTCCAGCAAATGTTCTCGACTGAGCACCTGGTTGAGTCTCCCTTACTTTAGCCCAGAAATTCAGCACGGAAACAGGTCCATAGACCCATCTGGTCCACATCAACTATTAAACACCCACCATTTTACACTCAACCTATATCAATCCCTTTTTCCATTCTCCTTCACATTCTTTTCAACTCCCCCAGGTTCTGCCATTCATCTCAGCACAAGGAACAATTTACAGTTGACAATTAACCTACCAACCCACAAATCCATGGATTATGGGAGGAAACCTGAGGACCGCAGGTTTAGAAGTCGGGATGTTATATTTCAATTATACAAGTAATTGGCGAGGCCACAATTGATGTATTGATTCACAAAATGTTGGAGTAACTCAGCGGGTCAGGCAGCATCTCAGGAGAGAAGGAATGGGTGACGTTTCGGGTCGAGACCTTCTTCAGACTGATGTTAGAGGGGTGGGACAAAGGAAGGATATAGGTGGAGACAGGAAGACAGTGGGAGAACTGGGAAGGGGAGGGGAAGAGGGGGACAGAGGAACTATCTAAAGTTGGAGAAGTCGATGTTCATACCGCTGGGCTGCAAGTTGCCCAAGCGATATGAGGTGCTGTTCCTCCAATTTCCGGTGGTCCTCACTATGGCACTGGAGGAGGCCCATGACAGAAAGGTCAGACTGGGAGTGGGAGTTGAAGTGCTCAGCCACCGGGAGATCAGGTTAGTTAAGGCGGACTGAGCGAAACGATCGCCGAGCCTGCGTTTGGTTTTGCCGATGTAAAGAAGTTGACATCTAGAGGAGCAGATACAATAGATGAGGTTGGAGGAGGTGCAGGTGAACCTCTGTCTCACCTGGAAAGACTGTTTGGGTCCTTGGATGGAGTTGAGGGGGGAGGTAAAGGGACAGGTGTTGCATCTCCCACCTCCTCCATCCAAGGACCCAAACAGTGCTCAGCCACTGGGAGATCAGGGTGTTATTTTCCTACACCCATTGATGTATTGGTGTTCAATTTTGGTCACCCTGCTATAGGAAAGATGTTATCTGGAAAGAGTGCAGAGAAGATTTACAAGGGCCTGAGTTGTAGGGAGAGGTTGGGCAGGCTAGGCATTTATTTCTTGGAGCGCAGGAGGATGAGGGCTGATCTTATAGAGGTGTGTTTGAGGGGAACAGTTTGAGTAGATGCAGAGTCTTTTACCCACAGTGGGGGTATCAAGAACCAGAGGACATACTGTAGGTTTAAGGTGAGAGAGAAAAGATTTAATAGGAATCTGAGGGGCAATTGTTTCACACATGGGGTGTGGAATGAGCTGCAAGGGGATATTATAACATTTAAAAGACATTTGGACAGGTACATGGGCAGGAAAGGTTGAGAGAGACATGGATCAAACATGGGCAGTGGGACTAGTGCAGATAGGGCAGCATGGTCAGTGTGGGCACGTTGGGCTAAAGGGCCTGTTTCTATGCTGTATGACTCTATACTATGATAATATTTAAAGACATTTGTACAGGTATATGGACAGGAAAGGTTTAGAGGGACAAAGGCAGGTGGAACTAGTGCAGCTGGCGCGGCATGATCAGTATGGGCAAGTTAGGCCAAAGGCCTGTTTCTGTATTGTTGACTCTATAATCTAGAGCAAACATGTACAGTCACAGGCAGAACATGCAAACTCCTCATAGAACAGCATCCAAGGCCAACATTGAACACAGGTCTCTGGTGCTATGAAGCAGCTGCTCTATTAGCTATGCCACTGTGTCAACCAGTATAACATTCCTGCCTCAAACCTTGTTGTGATTAGTATGGATACAAGCATTGATAGTGTTGTATGGTTCAGTTCTGCAACAGTAAGTAGGGTACTAATCAACAGTCTCTGAGCTGTATTTAAAAGAACATGCATCATATCGTACTTACTTGAGTTCCTTGGCAATTTCATTGTGTTGAGCATCTTCAAGGATTTCTGGCAAGCTGGTTATGATGTCACGTTGAATTTCAAGGGGTGCAACACTAATCAACTGCAAGACTTTATTGGTCAAATCCTGTAAAATAAAAAGCAAGCCAGCCAAGAGCAATGATTATTATACCGCACACTGTCAAGTACTTGAGTGCTATATACAATCTACAACATAAACAGTTTCACATTTTTATAAATACCAGTGCAAACAAAATACGATTAAACATTCAAATATAAAGACCCAGATTTTGCAGCAGGATCATCAAACAAATTTTCAATAAACACTGACAACAACCAAATATGTTTGAATTGTTCTCTTGAATTAGTTATTTTGACTGAGCACCTGATTAAAGACTTAGAGGGTGGAGGATACATGGAACGAGCTGTCATATGGGGTAGTTGAGGTAGATACTAAAACAACATTTAAAAGACATTTGTACAGGTACACCGATAGGAAAGGTTTAGGGGGATATGGGCCAAACTCAGGCAAGTGAGACTAGTGTAGATAGGGCATCTTAGTCGGCATGGGCAAGATGGGCCGAATGATGTTTCCATTCTGTATGACTATATTTCATGAAGAAATGTCAAAATTATTGCTCCTCAAAGCCTTTATAGTTGTAGCCTTCGCCATCCCAATCAAATGAAAATCACTTGAACTAAATTGAGATGAAGCAAAGAGTGGGGATAAATGGGTCCCTTTCAGAATGGCAGGCAGTAACTAGTGGAGTACCGCAAGGCTCGGTGCTGGGACCGCAGCTATTTACAATATACATTAATGACTTGGATGAAGGGATTAAAAGTACCATTAGCAAATTTGCAGATGATACAAAGCTGGGTGGTAGTGTGAACTGGGTGGGGGAAGGAGGGGGTGGGGGAAGGAGGGGGTGGTGGGAAGAGTGGGGGTGGGGGGCAATGGGGACAGGTGAGAGTGGGGGTGCGGAGGAGGAGAGAGTGGGGGTGGGGAGGAGAGAGTGGGGGTGGGGAGGAGAGAGTGGGGGTGGGGAGGAGAGAGTGGGGGTGGGGAGGAGAGAGTGGGGGAGGGGAGGAGAGAGTGGGGGTGGGGAGGAGAGAGTGGGAGTGGGGAGGAGAGAGTGGGAGTGGGGAGGAGAGAGTGGGGGTGGGGGGAAGGGGGGTGGGGGAGAGTGGGGGTGGGGAGGAGGGGAGAGTGGGGGTGGGGGGAGGGAGGTGGGGAATGGGGGTGGAGGCAGGTCTGGGGGACTGGGGGTGGGGGCAGGGGAAGGACAAGTGGGGGTGGGGTAGGGGGGATGGATTGGGTCAGTGGGGGGGGATAAGGGGGATTGAGTGGGGGGGTTGAGGGTGCTACACCAATCCAGGAGAAGCATTGCGTCCCGGGGTCACTCAGTGACACCCTCTTCCCTTCCCTGTTCCCCCTCTACGAGGAATGGGCCACTTGGTCTAGTGTTAATTAAAAATTGAGCCTTTCGCTTCTGGGAAAATACCGAGGGTGCTTCGTTAAGATGCACTTGGAATCCTGGAAGTACTGGAGCAGTGAATCAGGAGCTTACAAAATTGTGAAGGTTTTGATGGTGAAGGTTTTTTTTAATTTATCTGCCTGACAATCTGGCTATGAATAATCAATTTGGAGTTGACATTAAAATGTATGAGATTGGAACTTCAGAATAGGGAGCAGTAGCAGGCCTTTATCAGTCCACAATGTACAGCCAGCAGCACTCAATTCAAAGGGATCCCATGTCCAGCAGCTGGAACAAGCTCACCTACTAGCCTACAATCATTCAAGAAGAATTCTTCTGGAAAGCGTATCCAGAAACATCAAGCACAATTTTTGATTGATATTTTTAAATGTTTTCCACAAAATACCAATTAGAAATTGGATACAGTATAAAGTGATTATATTCCAATCCTAAAAATACGACTCTGTACATCCTTGAAAATTTGAAACAAAAATTGTGCCTCTCGTACCTGGATAAGTTATCTGGGATAATTGATTGATTGATTGAAAGATATCGCATGGGAACAAGCTCTTCGGCCCACTGAGTCCATGCCGATCATTGATCACCCATTCATACTAGAGCTACATTATCCCTCTCTCGCATCTGTGGCCGATACACTCGGGGCAATTTACAGAGGCCACATAACCGACAAACCCGCATGTCAAAACCTTCACAATTTGGTAAACTCCAACTTTACTGCTCCTAATCGAGCAACACAAGTGCCCTCAATAGTGGCAAACAAGAATTGCATGCAGCTCTCTCTGGCCTAACTATTGCGTTATTCAATTTTATTCACTCCAGAAATATCCAACAAATAATCAATCCGTTAAAATGGGCAAGATTAATTAAAAGTTAAGGCTTTCCCCAAAGGTGGCAGAGGGGATTGTGGTGAGATGGGAATGACCAAAAGAATTTTCAAAAATGATTCCAAACTCTCCCTTAAATGGCATCACTTACAAAACACACCTCTAGCAATATTTCTAAATGTCCTGAAACATCTTTGATAAATAAATTAACAATTCAATTGTAAAAATATCTTCTTTTAACCAAAAGGAAAAGATGTAAAAATAATATCAGACATCCCTACCTTGCTGTCTACAATCCTGTCCAACCATTTAAACTGATTGATGATGAGTCTTGGCAAGTTAATGCCATCCTCTGGTACGCTAGAATTGAAGAAAAATACGTAAAAGGATTGTGTAACGTCAACATACTGCAAGAGTTTAATTTATCAAGACTTCAGGAGATATTATGAAGATTATATTCAAATAGATCTGATGGTGAATTGATGATTACCTAGCCCACGTGAATGTTGTTACTATTCACTAAACTAAAATAATATGAATTCAAAAGATGTCAGTGGCGACATTTTGTAGACTAACAACCTCAGAAAACAGCATGGTTAACCTGAAATTGCAAATGAAACGCACTGCATGAACATGGGTGGCACGGTGTAAGCTACTGTTTTTCAGCACCAGAGACCGGGTTCAATCAGCATTATGGTGCTGTCTGTACAGAGTACGTATGTTCTCCCCGTGACCTGCGTGGGTTTTCTGAGTTCTTCGGTTTCCTCCCACACTCCAAAGACATACAAGTTTGTAGGTTATTTGGCTTGGTATATATGTAAATTGTTCCTAGTTTGTGCAGTATAGTTTTAATGTGCAGGGATTGCTGGTTGGTGCAGACTCGGTGGGCCTGTTTCTGCACTCTATCTCTAAACTAAATTAAAAAGACTTATTCAATGTTGGCCGTTATCTTATTTTCAGTACCTACAGCTTTGTAAGTAATAAATTGTAGCTAGCACATTGCTGAGTTATATCAGCCTTAATGATCTTTTATCCATTTTACTTTCTTTTGACCCATCACAAAATGCTGGAGTAACTCAGCAGGTCAGGCAGCATCTAGGAGAGAGGGAATGGGTGACGTTTCGGGTCGAGACCCTTCTTCAGACTGTTGTCGGGGGGCAGGACAAAGAAAGGATATAGGTGGAAACAGGAAGACAGTGGGAGAACTGGGAAGGGGGAGGGGAAGAGAGGGACAGGAATTATCTAAAGCTGGAGAAGTCAATGTTCATACCGCTGGGCTGCAAGCTGCCCAGGCGAAATATGAGGTGTTGTTCCGGTGGGCCTCACTATGGCACTGGAGGAGGCCCATGACAGAAAGGTCAGATTGGGAGTGGGAGTTGAAGTGCTCAGCCACCGTGAGATCAGGTTGGTTAAGGCGGACTGAGCGAAGGTGTTGAGCGAAACGATCGCCGACCTTGCGTTTGGTCTCGCCGATGTAGAGAAGTTGACATCGAGAGCAGCGGATACAATAGATGAGGTTGGAAGAGGTGCAGGTGAACCTCTGTCTCACGTGGAAAGACTGTTTGGGTCCTTGGATGGAGTTGAGGGGGGAGGTGAAGGGACAGTTGTTGCAGGGGAAAGTGCCCGGGGAGTGGGTGGTTTGGGTAGGAAGGGACGAGTGGACCAGGGAGTTACGGAGGGAACGGTCTCTGTGGAACGCAGAAAGGGGAAGAGATGGGAAGATGTGGCCAGTAGTGGGGTCCCGTTGGAGGTGACGGAAATGTTGGAGGATGATTTGTTGGATAAGCTGGCTGATGGGGTGGAAGGCGAGGACAAAGGGGAGTCTGTCCTTGTTACGAATGGGTGGAAGGGGGAGCAAGAGCGGAGCTGCGGGATATAGAGGAGGCCCTAGTGAGAGCCTCATCTTTTGAACTATTGTCACTGCCATTATGCAGACACTGACATAGTCAGGTCTCATAACAAGTGACCAGTTATAAAGTGAAAAGTGAGAGGAGTACAAGTAGTCCATTCGGCCCATCAAGTCTACTCCATCATTCAATCATGGCTGATCTATCTCTCCCTCCTAACCCCATTCTCCTGCCTTCTCTATATCAAAAATCTTCTAACCCACCACTCTATCTCCAGGTCCCTCAGGTCGGCCGATTTGGGGC